>NC_068956.1:314250-616000 GCF_026419915.1 Harpia harpyja | reverse complement strand
TCTGGCTGTGGCTGCGGTGGTGTCTCAGAGGGCTGAGGCTTCCCAGGCTGAATGGGCAAACCTTCCTGAATGGGTACAAGTAATCTGTTATTACTTTTTGTTGCCATATATAATTCCTACTGATTTAATTCTGTCATGTGGAAAAATAATAACTTCCAGGCAAGATTAAGACCTGTCTAAATTTGAAGGTTTTTGCAAGGGGAACACAGAGACATCCCCTTTGGGTGGTCATACCTGCTCAGGCAGATCTTCCTCTTCTTTTTTTTTTTTTAAAGCCAAAGGTCTTCACTTTTGTAAAAACACTGAAAATTCAAATTAATTGGAGGCTTATTAAAGGAAATCTTGATGTGCTATGGAAAATTAAGAAAATACGTACTGAATATTTCAAAATGAAATGAAGTTGAGACTGTGGAATTGACAATTTAATTTCTTCCTGGGCACGGTGAACTTTCTCCTTGACTTTCCAGGTACAGATCTCTGTTGACATCAACATAGAGTAAATAAGAGCAGGGCTGGTCTAGATTGTGGCTGGCCAGCCCTTGCATTGTGAACTCCTTCAGCTGTGTACAGATAGCCCAACACACACAGCATTGGGCTCTCGGTCTCTGTGTGTTGCAGACTGCAGAAAGCTCAGGAGGAGCATCGCTCTGTGGAGGTGGAGAAGGTGCACCTAGAGAAGAAACTGCAAGATGAGATCAGCATTGCCAAGCAGGAGGCACACCGGCTCCGAGAACTGCGGGAGGGCACAGAGAATGAACTGAGCAGGCAGAAATACGCTGAGCAAGAACTGGAGCAGGTAAGGGTTCAGCCAGATGGATGCACTTATGTATGAGACACGCCAGCAAGAACAGTAGGCAGTTCCCCACTCTGCTTCATCCTTCTGAGAAATCCAGTGATGTTCTGCTTATAATGCTCTTCCACCTTTGCTTTTCCACTCCCCTTTGTGGAGGAAAAGATCCAAGTATTTCTTCTGCTACTCCACGTTACACATCCCCCATACATATAACAGTGCTGCTTGTGCGTTGGGTAGCAGGGACCGGGCAGGTGCTGTCTCAAGAGCCATGTGCTGCCACCACACACATCATCCCAGCTTGCCCTGCAGAAGGAGAGATATTGAACTTGACCTGTAGCTGCACCCTCTGATGACTTCTAACTCCCACTCCAAACCATAAGCTCTTTCTTTTTTTCTTTTGTATCTGTTCATGGTTTTAGGAGAATTTATAATGAGTTTGGTTGTTCTTACCATGTTTTCTTGTGGATCAGAGAGGTGTACAAAAGAAATTTCCTTCCAAGGAAATTTAGCACTAGGTTAGAGTCTGTACAGCAAAGTTAGACTTCATATGCAGTTCTCAAAAAGATTAGTTTTAAATTCAGACTAGCAGGAAAATATGTCCCCAACATAGGACATAGGAACGTAGGCCTGGAAAGAATATTGTGTATAATGCTGCTGCTGGCAAAAAAGAAACATGTTTGGTATATTACCAATTTAAACTGAAATTGTGTGAGCCAGAATTGCATGAGCCAAGCGAGTACCATGGATATTCTAAGGCGATCAGCATATCCTCCCAACCTGACTATGTGCAGGTTTTTATGAGGCGATCAGCATATCCTCCCAACCTGACTATGTGCAGGCTTTTATGCCACCATGGAGGATGCGGAAGAAAATGAGGCAAGAATCTAGGGTTTCCACTGACAGGGGGGAAGCAAGTGTCCTGGGCCATCAGGTAACCAGGGAACCATGAGGCAGTGCAGTCTAGGTATGCAAATAGTCAGCAAACAGCAAATTTCCTTCCTGCTTGGAATACCTACTGCCCAGACACCTGCAGGCACCTGTTACCAGCTTTGCTCTCGTGATCCAACATAATTCCTCCTAACTTGTCATCCAGCCTCTCCACAAAGTTACTGAGCTCCGTTTCAAGGCACGCATTGGGACATCCGTACTCACGCACACGGAAATTCGGTCATTTTGTATTGTGGGCCATTAAATAAGGATGTGTAGCCTTCCTGTTGTAACCCCGAGCCCTTGTACCCGACCTGCTCCTGGCTTTTGGAGAAGGCAGGGTCTCATCCATTCCACTTCCCTCTCCACTTTACATTTGTCAAGAAACCCAGAAAGCCAGAGGTGACTTAACCGCTCTGTTGTTTCTTAGAGGCCTTCGGGAGGGATGCACTGACAGGGTGAGTATTGGTTGTACCCACCTGACCCACACTGTGTGATTATAACACGATCACCGTCTCAGTGAGCTGTAGACCACGGACAACATTAACCAGTCACTCCCACTGACCATAAAACTCATTCGATTTTAAGATATTCTTGGGTCCCAGGGAACATTAAAACAAGACCTTTTGCACCAGTTGATTCTTATCACTAAAATGATACTGGAGGGTTTGGAAGCTCCTACTGGAGTCAGGCTTATGAGATGGAGAAGCAGTGTATTTCTGGGATGGGACTCTCCCATACTGGGTTGTTCATACTGATCCTCTCTCCTTGTTAGGTCATCTTCCCCCAGACCATGGACCCAGCTGTGGCTGCAGACCCAGAGGGCATTCCTCACTTTATAAATTGTTGCTCTTTGTGGTCAAAATGGGGTCTTGGAAATCTTCACAGGAGAATGTAGACACACTAAGCGACTCCTATTGATATTGATGCCCCTGCAGAACCAAGAGGGTTTGTGTTTTGGACACTGCTGTATGATGGCTCATCTCAACCACTGGTCCTTGGCTGTTGTTCTGCACCGCTTCCCTTTTCCACCATTCCATAAAAGTGTTGTTCCTGTAAATGTTTTGAGCACTCCTCTACCCCAAATACCTAGTGGCAGATTTCCCATATTCCTAAATCCCAGACGCTTGCGGATCGTGGTCAGAGTTTTGCCTGTGGTGGGAGCAGTGCCCAGTGCCGCTGGTGTCAGAGGGGAAAAAATAGACCTTCCTGGGGTCTGCGATTCTGAATTTGTAACTTTTTGAATGATTTAGGCAATGTTATGCTCAACGAGACTAAATCACACATAAGTGATATAAGTAGTTGACCTCTTCTGTATGGTGCCTCCTGGCTACTTCTAGATGGACTGTGCAAATGTCCTCCTGGATAAAGTATGGATTTTCAAAGTATCTGTGTGTGACCTGCTGCTTTTGGCTCACTAGAAATTACGCCTATGCCAGACTTGGTGAGACGTGACTGAGTTAAATAACACGTTGAGGGAAAAGATCCAAGTTTGAGCAATTTTTTAAAAAAATGCTTATCTTCAGTCCGCTTGCGGCTGTGCTGTGTGGGAAATGGAGAGGCACTGGTACCAGGCAAGGGTGGGTGTAAACGCGGTTGTGGGAAGAGTGTGTTGGGCATTGGGAAGCGTGCATTGGGCATTGGTGCAGAGCCTGAGCAGGTCGCTGGATACTCCCACTGCCTCTGCCTTTCTTAGACCTAAGCCCTAAATAATAGAAAGAGAAAATAGGACAGACATCATCTAGGCATCATCCCAGTGACACGTGCGCAGCCCTGACTGCGTAGCTGGCCGTGCTGTAGCTGGACCTTTCCTCCCAGCTCCAACTCTGTTAGAAGGTCTGCATTGGTGGGCCAGGGCTTTTTGGGGCAGTGAAAGCTCTTGAAGGTGCTTAGGGTTGGCTTTTATTTTAACAGCAAGAAAGTCTGTTGTAGAGTGTATAACCACGTATACTCCTCCTGAGGTTCGAGGTGCTGTGGTTGGAGAGTAGTCCAGTCCAGTCCACGACTGTTGTGCTGTCCCTGGATCGCAGCAGCTCTGAGCTGCAGTGGCCATCCTTTGGTTTCTCTGGTGTGGGACATGTTAACTTCTTGCAGGTCTTGTGTTAGACTTCAGGTTTATTAAAGTCTCTCCCCATCATGTGTAATGGAAGAGAAGTGTTAATTATTGATGGTCTCTAGCACCACATACTTTTATGTAAGGTTTTGGTGTCTTCGACTTGCTTGTCACCCACTTTCTTCTAATTTTGTAATCGTTCCCTTCTCCAGCAAGATAAGTAAGTGTGTGGAGGAGACCAGACCGATGGTGTGTGGAGGAGACTGAGCTGGGGTGGAAGGAGAGTCCCCCAGAAAGCTACAGAAACTGCTGATTCCAGACGTGTTACTTCTTTTCCTGACCAAGCAGCACATGTTTTGTGTCTAAATATTTTTATCATCTTGCTCCAGTGTGAAAGTTGTCTCTTGACAAGCTCCCTCTGTTTGGCTCAGTAGCTGCAGTGAGAAAAAGCGATTGCCTGTGCAGCGTTGTCAGCAATTCTGCCTCAGGAGGATAATCTGTGAGTTTCACAGACCTGCAGGCAGGCAGCGAACTTTGCAGAGATTTCTAGAGGCTATGATAAGCACCCTGAATATCCTTACCTAAAGTCTAATTCTCTTTTAACTAACAACTCGTGCATCATGCTGTCAGCTCTGGAGGGTTTACCTGCAGTTTATGCTGTTATGAGGCAGAAGAGCTGACATGAAGGGGTAGACCAGGTCAGTGATGAACTTACCCTCCCTGAGAGCTGAGGTGCTGAGGCAGGACAGCATGGCGATGGTTGGAAATTTTTGAGGAAGGAGCTCGCCTTTAGGATGAAAGGAAAGCACTGTAGGGTGTTCTGGTCATCCGAGCAGCAGCCTTGCCCTGTCGGGTGGCTTTCCTGCTGCGCTCCTCTCTCTCACTTGCCCTCAGTACCAGGATGCCACCTCTCCTCCTAATGACTTTTACTTCTGTCATGAGTAAGATTAAGTTGTGTGGAGTCTTTTTTTTTTTTTTTTTTTTTCTGGTACCTTAAAAGCACCGGGTTGGCGGCCAGCGGTTGGGATGACCTTGCGGGAGGGCAGGCTCTCCCTGCCGCTGCTGCAACGCCGCGCCGGCCGGTTCTCCCCCAGGTGCGGATGGCACTCAAGAACGCTGAGAAGGAGCTGGAGTCCCACTGCAGCTGGGCTGCGCCCGAGGCCCTGCAGAAGTGGCTCCAGCTGACCCACGAGGTGGAGGTCCAGTACTACAACATCAAGAAACAGAATGCGGAGAAGCAGCTGCTGGTGGCCAAGGAAGGGGTGAGAATTTCAGCATCTTGTCCCGGGTCTTCCCCTCGCAGCCTTGGGAAAAGGTTTGGGGAATGAAACCTGCAGAGTTGGTTTCTCTGCACCTCCTTTATTTGCCTTTTAATGCCTTAAATTGCATTTTTTTAAAGTGCAGCACAAACCTTCATAGAGATGTAGGTAGGGGCTGAAAATGATATTAAGCGATCGCCTCTCAGGGCATGGCAGGCCCTGACCTGGGCATGCCTGTCAGCTGCGTTAGCCTGTCTTCAGTAGGCTGGAGCCCTGGGAAGGTGCAGAGTATGAATTGCTGCCTGTGTGACGGCACTGTGGGTAGTCAGTAAGCAGAAGGTTTTGTACCTATTAAGTATAATCCCTGCTCTAGGTGATTTACATGCACAGGCAACAAAATTTCTAATGTGCATGCAATCTGTAGCGATGAATCATTTCTGTATTCCCAGTTGTTTCAAATTTTCTGTGCCAACCAAAAAGCAATGAGCTGCAGGGAAGCTGTCGTAACATGTATTTGTCTCTCTGGACGTACACAGCAGAGCTGGCAGCATAGAAAAATTTGTCTGCCTTAATATTTTTTTATTCTGAACATTTTAACATTTCAATGGTTTTCCTTTTGCTGTGTCAGTTCTTGTGTCCACATCCTTGGTTTGTCTTTTTTAAGTCTCAAGTTACTGCCACTAGATCTGTGAACCAAAGAGCTGTGTGGCGACTTTAATTTTGAGTATACACTGTGCCACAACGGGAAGGCAAAAAAACAAACCCCAAAACAAAAAACCTCCCCAAACCAACAACCCTAGGGCATTAACAGTGTTTCTCTGATAGTTTACTCATGGGAAAGACAAAACAAGGCTTTATGACTGAGCCATTTGCTGTATGAAGTAGCTGGTTCAGTTCTCTGACTCTTTAGAAATCAGAAGGGCCAAGGAGGAGCATGAAACCCCCAACCTTCTTACTCACTGCTGGCGAATTCCTCACCCACCATGCTAGGAAGAATAACATCCTTCAGTAAAAACCTGATGCACACTATTTACATGTGTGCAAACAGCTGCAGGGACTATTTCTGTCTCAGCCCATCCAGGATGTTCTTGTTCTGGAGGAAGCATAAGGTTGTCTTCTTCCTGTGACCTTTTTCTGTTGATGTTCCAGGCTGAAAAAATCAAAAAGAAGCGAAACACCCTGTTTGGAACATTTCATGTTGCTCACAGCTCATCTCTAGATGATGTTGATCATAAAATCTTAACTGCAAAGTGAGTATCTACTTATTATCTTCCCTTATTTCTGCCTGCCTTTTTCACCCCTCTCATATTACAGGCACAAGCGTACTGTAGCCTGTACAGGTGCTCTTGGTCTCATTTTGCTGAACTTTTGTTCTGTTTACTTTAGTTAGCTGGGATTGGACTTGCTTCTTTTAGTCAGTAACCTTTTAATTTTATCTGTGTGAAACAAGAAATCGCAGTTAACCAGAGCAATTAAAAGTCCTGTCAAAATGAGCAACTGGGGGATCGCAGTATTCTTAAGCAATTATCCCTGGATATTTCAGTTGTTGCTGGTTTTTTTTAATTCCTGTTCTCCTGAAAGTGGAATGAAAGATGTCTCAACTATTAGGATACAAAGCTGAACCACTAGACTCCCTGTTTCAGACAATTTATGGCGTCTTTTTCCTTCACTCCCCACATTTTTCCTTGCTTGAACCTTGCTTCCAGGCAAGCGCTGAGCGAAGTGACGGCTGCGCTGCGGGAGCGCCTGCATCGCTGGCAGCAGATAGAGCTGCTTTGTGGCTTCCAGATCGTCAACAACCCGGGCATCCACACCCTGGCATCAGCCCTTAACATTGACCCCAGCTGGATGGGCACCCCGCGGCCTAACCCCTCACACTTCATCATGACTGATGATGTGGACGATTTGGACGAAGAGATCGTGTCTCCCATGTCCATACAATGTACGTAGTCCGTGTTAGCTGCACGTGGTGAGTCTGCATCTGCCGGGTGCCGCAACATAGGGCGGACCTGGAACAGTAGTTCAAATATGTTAGGAGGAATTAAGGTATCTAAGTTAAAGTTTAAATGACCAAAGACAAATTGTTAGTTGTTAAGGGTCAGGAACGTCCATAAGTGCTAGACCACCACTGCTGGGATTGCTTGGAGTCTGTTAATTCCAGCAGAAGTAGTAATTTGTAGATGTTATTAGTCATCATTTAATCATATGTATGCTGTTGTGTTCAACTCACTGAATTTAAGCATTTACATAAAAAAACCAAAGGCATGGGCTAGACCCACAAAAGTGAGAGAGGAAAACAAAGTACATTTTCCTGATGTCCCCGTAACTAGAACACTTGTTCAGGATACAAAAGGACCTGAAGACACCCCCTCCTCATGCACGGCTTTGGACTTGCACCTCCTACCACTCTGTATGGGGAGGAGCAGTCTGCTGTGGTGATGCTGCCTACCTGTAACGACCTATTAAACATTTCCTGGAGCAAAGACTGAAACCTCAATGCTCCATCTCCTGTGCATGTCTTGTAGTCACCAAGGTGGGTGTTCGCTCCCTCTTTAGTGGTGACTGTTTGTATACAAAGTGCACCGACTCCTGTAGGGAGGAATGAGGCTGCTGGAGAGGGAGGGTGGACGATTCTGCTCTCATGAGCCCAGATCTCTCGGAGGAAGGGACTGAACTTGAGTCACCCTGTGCCTGTTACTCTCTCAATTGCTGAGCTCTTGGATTAAGTGAAGGTTGTCTCCTTCTCCATGAAAGGTTTGTGAATCAGTCCTGACTACTGTTCCCATGTTAAACTGACGCAGATTCGGTCTTGCTTCTCTCAAAAATGCACTTTCCAAATACAGTTTCCTATCTCTAGCTATTGCACAAGAGAATGGGAGAACTGAGGAGCAGTTCTAGACACTCCGCCACAGTGGTCTGGGTGGCCCAGGGAGCAGCACGTGGCTGGAGCACAGCTTTCTGAGCTCCAGCTGGGAGAGGGGAGCCCATGCTGACAGCGTTAGCTGCAGCAGTCTTTTTAGTTATCTCTGATTCGGGTCACTTTCTAGTGAAGACTTCATCAAAAGTCTATTTAACTGGGTAGAAGGTGGGGAAGAGGAACAGAAGAGTGTTAGGGTTGGCAGCGTGTGCTGCAGGAGATGCCCGTACGTGCCATTGCCATCCTTGCCTCGTGGTTTCGGGCTCTGGTTAGATGCTGTGACGGTCTGGAGGTGAGTGCTGAGGTCAGGCTCAGGACGATGAAGGCAGAGCACTGAGGATTTGGGTAGCTTGCAGGATGGTAAGGCAGGAGGAACTGGGTATTTGCATGTTTCCAGGCCTCAGCAAACACGGGGGTTGGAGCTGGCGGTTTATGGGGTTGGGTGTGCATAGGGAAGGTTTAAAGCCTCAAACAGATAATGGTGTCCTACTAGTCTTTGTGATTATCAGTTACCATTAGAAACCAAGCTAGACAGCTCTAATAAAACAGGTGCAAAGATGCAAGTGAGGTATTAATGAGAGAGGGATGTCTGAAGAAAAGCCCTAAGTAACACCTGAAGCACAGTCTCTGGAGGATGTGAGCTGTATGAGGCATGAGCCTTCATCTGAGATTTTAAGCCTCAGCTTCTTTGTGCCTTGCTTGGGACACCTCCAGTGAGAGTCTTGCAGTGAGCACTTGCAGTTCCCGTCAGTCCAGTGATCAGCGGCGAGCCTGCCTGCCTGTGTGCCGCAGCGCTGATCTGCATCCCTGCGGGTGATAACTCCGTGTAGCAAGCGCTGGGCATCCAAGTTCCCAAAGCAAGGGAGCGTTTGCCTTTCCCTAGAGGATTTTTCTTTCTTTGTGTACAAAAACTGCTTCAGGAGAGAAGTGCAGAGATTTTCCTCCCCAGACGTGTTGGGGATGTTGCTGACTGCCCATGATGATTCTCATGGTAAATCGCATTTTTCTCTCTCCCGTTCACACCCGGTTGGCCCATCCCAGACGCAGCCTGGCTTTTCGGGCGCAGGTTCAGTGACCGCTCATCTCTGTCCTCGGAGGATCAGTCCCTCTGGAAATACCCTGGTTTGGTTCTCTTCAATTATATTTTAATTTTTTGTTCTACCCTCTGCCCTTTTTCTGGACTAAAATACATACACAAATTTTCCCACTTTCTGGCACGGAAAACTAATGAATCTACCTCTCTTCACTGAGTCATCAGCATCTTTACTAACCCCAGGGAAGAGTCTGGTGGGATGAAGAAGAATCACAGTTTGCTGTAGTTCTCATGTGCTCTTGGGGTTTGCTTTTTTAAAAAAAATCCAGTTATGAAATCTGGAGGGTTGTTTTTACTTGTTTTTACCCCTGAGGTGGAGATTAAGGATTCAGGCTAGGCCAGGAGGAGGTGATAACGTTCCCTTTCCCATCCCACCTCTTTCTTTGCGCAGGCTTTGCTTGCAGCCCCTCCGCTGCCGGCTGAGGCTGACCCCAATCTTCCCCTTGGGGGCTGCTGCTGGCTGCTGTGCCTTTCTTCCCTCAGTATCCTTAAATAAATTGAGCAATGCCACTTATTATGCTAATCTGTCCCCTGGTGCCCTGATGCTGGGGCTGTGGGGACGGCATGCTCAGCCCCAGAGACGCCGAGCCTCCTGTTTTTGGCTGGAAGTGTTCCCTTCATGGAGCACTGCTGAACGCTGGCCGTTGTGGGATGGAGGAGGACAAGCATGTGCAGCAGCAGGCCAGGCTGTACACTGGTGTTGGTTAGGGCTTGCGTGGTGGTGGTCTTCCTCAGGATGATGAGCAGGTTATTTGGCTAATGTTGATAAAACATGTGCAGTGTCTGGAGTGAGATGGTCTTCGTGGGATGTGAGGGGCTGCTGTGGCTGTGCAAAGCAAGGTCTCAGCCTTTGGTCCGGTGCTTATAGCAGGGTAAATTGTGCAAAAGGAGAACGCAAAGGGGTAAGGTGTCAAGTTGGTAAATGAGGAATGGAATGCCAGGAAAAAAACCCCAACAAACCCCTTGGGGAAGAAAGCATGGCCCAAGAGAAAAAGAAGCCTGTGGCAGAAACCCATAATCCCCCAGTTAATTATTCTGTAGAGCTTGGATCCCTGTTAGCCCTCCAAACTGAGACTCCTAAACTGTATCCCTGCCAGCAGCAGGCAAGTAGGGATCAGCTGTGCTATTCCTGTCTGTGCTGCCTTAGTTAGCAGCAGTTGCTGCTGCAAAGGCACAGCAGGGGAGCTGGAACAGCCTCCAGTTCTGCCCATTAACACTCTCCCCCTCACCTCCTCTGATCAGTTTTCTGCAGTCCCCACTGGAGCAAGGGGTTTTTTTTCCACCTTGACTCCGTGTGACTCGATTTCATGTAATTTCAGCTCTGGAGCTCTTGAGAGAAAAAAAAAAATCTTGAAATAGAAAGTGGATGGTATAAAGAGCTGCAGCAAAAGATTCATAGATGGGCAGTGTAGTAAAGCAAGAAGTAGCAAACCTGAGCGGTGGGACCCTGTGAGAGAAACTGTGATTAACCTTGGGGATGTGGAAACAGCAAAGTTGACTGAATTATTCTTGCTTGTTCCTTCTTCCACTTGAAATATACGTCCCAGCAGTGATGCTTCAGTACCTAAGTTGTTGCTGTCAGTTGAGCTGCAGGAGACTCGTGTTTCCTAGCTGTATGTTTTTATAGCAGTGATTTGCTGGTTCTTCGATTCCCGAAGGAGCTCTCCTTCTACTCCATTTCTTAGCTTTCCTGTCTGTTCACCTTTTTAACCCATTTTTACATTTATTTCTTATGTATATAAGAAATCCTGAACAATCCTGAACACCTTATCTCCTGCAAAAGAAGGAACATCTTGTATGGAAATTACAGCTAGTGGGTTAAATACAACCAGTCGGGTTGTCTGCAGGATGGCGATGCAGCTGAGTGGATCCTTAGTTTTCCATGTGTAATGCTCTGCCTGATGGAGATGAGCGTGCAGAAATCTCCGTGTAGATGAAGGTGCCTCCCTCTGCCTTTCTAATGGTGACCCCCTGGCTCCGGCTCAGTGTGTAGGTGTGGTACAGAGGTAGCGTAGGCTTGGTGCAGAGAGAACTGGCCGACCTCTCTGGCCTCTGTTACCTGACAGGAAAGACTACATGGCCAGAAAGATCATTATGATCTTTAAAAGCTGTTAATTAGCTGGTGACAGTGCACTGAAGGAGGCAGTCCAATTTGTTTCTCTGAACCAAGATGAATTTGCAATTACAGAAAAATATTTTTCAAATTGAGTGTCTCTTTGATCAGTGAGCTAATTATCAAACAGACTGGAAACAGATGATACCACTTTTGGACCAGAGCTATAATTTCAGGCGTGGACTGATGACGAAAGCCTGTGCCTACCCAATTAATATCATAGTTACTATACATCCGTCACGTGTCCCGGCTGTTCTGCCCTGCAGAAGGGTACACGGTTGGGAGGTTTCTGCATCTTCATAGAAGCCTTCCTGTGCCTGAACACAAAGTGCAGCTGTACTTCGCAACCCTGCTTTCTGTCCTGCATTCCTGCGCCTTGCTCCAGGAGTTGCACTGGCACAACGATGCTGGAAGCAGGAGCAGAGCCGAGCTCCGGGAATGGAGCTCACCTCGCTGGCTTTAGGTGCCTACATTTGAACTGATCACCGGAGGCTCCTTTTTTTAGGCTGTGTAGGGAAATAGAAGTACCAGGGCATGAAGCATCTGAGCGATTTGGATGTCTGCGTTAGGATGAAATGAATCATGCCCTGAAAGTACTGACTTGTTCACGTTTACTATAAAGGGAGCCTGGGTGGTAGCTCTGATGTAAAGTTGGGTAGGATGAATCATGCAGCCAGTTTCTGCTTCAAGCAAGATGATCAGATAAGGTGTTCAGAAAGCACCTATATCAGGAATGGCAAACAGAGTTTTTCATGGGCTGGGCATTAATCTAGCATGTTAAGCAGTAGCGCCAGCTTAATGCTCATCTGCATTAAACCAGGGTAACTTATAGCACAAGGTGGGATGGCTGCAGTGGTCTGAGCAAGTGTCCCGGTGACAGAAAGCATGGTGCTGCGGTGCGTAGCCCTGGCCGTGGGTGGCAGTTTTATTGCGTTGCCTCCTCGCTGATTTGATGTGCTGCCTTCAGCATTCTCCCCTTTCTCTCATTACAGCTCCTGCCTTGCCCAGCACAGTTCGCCAGCGCCTGGTGGACCCACAGCACGCCCACGGATCTCAGAGGTTGGTAGAGAGTTATGTGCAAGGCCAGAATGAGTCGGGCCAACCTGCCCATTACTGGGCAGGCAGAGTCTCTCTCCGTCGAATGCACAGCCTCTCCTCTGGACAGTCTTTCAGTTCCGACCTTCCCGGCACCAGCCCATCATCTGCTGCCACCACCACCTCTTCCACCTCTTGCTCCTCATCCACCACCACTGCATCTGCTCCTGCTTGCCATGTCCACCCTATCTATTACCATCACACCACCTCCTCTTATTTCCTTCAGATGGACTCCATCCCTGATCTGCCCCCTCCTGATGTCACCTCTGGAGTTCGCTGTCGCACTGAAAGCTTTGGGTATATTGCTGTTTCTTTTCTAGCTCCCTCTTGCCTGCTGTGTCTCAGAGCTGATGCTTGCTCGGGTGCTCTTTCTCCTAGATTCCTTCCACCCTTTCCTTTTGGGCCTTTATTTCATGATTTATCCACGTTTGTTTCTTCAACCGCTCTCCCGTGCCAGTGGACCCTCTAAGGAGTGCTCCATGGTCCATTCCCATATCTGCGAACTCAGCAGGTGCATAAACCATGGAGGTGCTGTTGTTTAACTGTAGCTAAGCAAATGAGAATTCCTCGGCACTCGGTTATCGCTAAATAAGTCAGTCTTTCACTTGGGTAATGCACCTGTGAGAACAAAGGTAACACAACTAATCAAACAAACACTGACCTTATTTGAAGCCTTGACTTATTTGGGGTCTTCACAAGCGAATTGCAAAGGAAACACGATGGGTAGATACTGTGAGATAGTAGTTGGTGCTGCCGAAGGGTTTGAAATTCATGCTGTTTTTAAGAGATGGAAAAAAGCAGGATTTAGGAATTCCATGTTTCAGAGCGTCTCTCGACCTCTGTTTTGGTAGGCGGTGAAGCATGGTTGTGTTTTGGCTAAGGAATGTCTGAATAATGAGGAGGGAGTTGGTGCTTCTTATGCTGGATCACTGGCTTTAACTTGGTCCCTTTTAGTAGTAACAGCTGGCGAGCAACGGTTCTTTGGAGACCTACGTACGATAGGATCCAAGGGGCTAGTTGTCATCCACACCCCTAAATCCCTGACCTCTGCTGATTCACCCTGCTGGTGTTAGAAAGGCGAAGGACTGGGTGGGCCATAGGTGTGGGAATCCTGTCTGCTCTAACTGGGGTGCTGCAAGGGGGCCTCCGGCAACTGTCCCGATTTCAGAAATGTTCTGTAGCCCAAGCAGAGGATCGCGTTCCTTGGGTGGCCTGGGGTGGCTTTCTTGCAAACAAGGTCCACAGGCAGCAGTCATTGGAGGTCCTCGCCCCACGTGGGTCATGGATGGACCCAGCTCCGGAGTGCGGTTTGAGACTGCGTCCATTCAGATGCTTCATTTAAACCCTCGGCTAAGGGGTGAGTGGCAAGTCTGGTTTGCGTGGTCTCTGGTTCAGGGACATCGCAGGCACTTGGTGTGAAGGTGTCGGCGCTGAAGCAGATGGTGGAAGGGCTGTGATGGGCCATCAGGGGAGTCCTGTCCTCCTGCCCTGCCGGGGAGCTGCCTCTGACCGTGGCCAAGTCATTACATCTCTCTGTTCTGCGCTTTCTCCTTGGTAAAATTAAAAATAGTCTCCTTATCCACAGCATTAGGGAACAGACTTCTGGGAAAAGGCTGGAAGTCTCTCAGTGAGGAAGTCGATGGGGACGATGTCCTTTCAGGTTTATTTATCCAGGCAGGACAACATTCCAAGTCACCACATCTTCATCTGTCCCGGCACGTTGTACCATTATTCCTTTATCTGTAGGTACCTCTGCCCTTAGGCGTAGGTTCTCTCCTGACATCATTTACACAGTCTCTGTTTTGGATGTCTCACTCCCTTGCTAACTTGTGTGTCTCAAAGCCGGGCTGCCTGCGGGCTGCCCGCTGGACCAGAGCATCCCTGAGCCCAGGCTGCAAGAAGCAGCACGTGTAAAGCCCCGAGCAGCCCCAGGCAGATTATGGATTCTGGAGTATTGGGGCGGGGGGAAATTACTGCACCTGCTCCACAATGGACAATTAAAGAGCAACATCTTGGTTAATTTAGTAATGTTTGTTTTGGGATTACGAGAAGCAGCATGATTAAAATTTAGATTAATTACTGCCAATTTGAGTTCAGTTGCAGCTGTCCCAGTTTGACTGATAAAAGCTGGGAATGCTTCTGGTAACATCGCACAGTCCCTGTTTACCATCGACCTTCCTGTCTCTGTAGAAAGGAGGGCTTGTCCTGGGAGCTTGAAGGCTGATGTACTGTTTCAAAAATAGCTGTATAAACATGATTTTTTTTTTTTTTTCAGCTGAGGCCTGTGGTACACTTAATTGCTGACCAGGTTGAAGTCTCAAACCTGTAGACTCCCCTGAGAGTGGCAGAGGGAAATGTAGTGTGACTTTGGGATCCCCATTAGAAAAGACAATGATGCTGAGAGGTCATTAGGAGAGAATAACTGGGGTCTTCTCCTTATTCCCCATGGGCACTTAGTAGTTTGTCAGAACATAATTGGCCACCGTTCAGTGGAAGATAGGACTGTTTTCTCCCTGTTCCCATAGCGAAAACCACCTGTTGATGCAGGATAATTGATTTAGCAATGGAGTTTTGCAGAGTAAGAACTTCTCATGTAAGATTTGCTTCAGCTACACAATAGCAGACGACTCCAAAATCCATGCTTATTCATTTTCTGTTCACTGCAGAAAACAGAAATGAAGAATTGGGTGCCCAAATGTGTTCTTGCTTTGTTGCTTTTAATTTTTTGTCAAACTGCATCGTTAGCAGATGCTGCTTAGATGCATCTCTTTAAAAATATTGCCACGAAGGCACGCCACAGCACAAGCCAATGTATTGCTCTTTCTCTTTTATATAACCAGTCTTGGAGGCCTTTACTTACATCCCTCGAGCTCCACAGCCTCCCAAAGAGGCAAGCAGAACAGATGGGGAAGCTGAGGCTGAGAAAGGCCTTCCAGGGAGTCATTGCCAAGGATGAAAACGGAACCCAAAAAATTCCTGGCTCCTGGCTCCCTTGGTAGGAGGAGAGTGCTACCTTGAGTACTTTGGGCTGCTGGATTGCTTTAGCCTCTCATATCCAGCAGATGCCAATGTTGGCGAGACCTCGCAAGAGAAATCATCTCAAACGAGCCGTTCCCCCAGAGAAAAGCTCGGGGATCTCTTTTCTCCCTGCAAGATGTATACGGTGCTAAAGTCTGCTGGGGGTTAACCTGGTAGGGACCTTCTCTCCAGGCAAGGCCAGCGCGTGGCCGGTGAATTGCTTTCATGAACTCCTCACTGTTTGCTTCTCTTTTGCAATTGGCTTCAGAGGATCCGGTGCAAATAAGGTCAGAGCTGTTCTGATTTTGAAGGCTGATGTGTGTTTTTTAATGTTAATGAAGTGGACTGGGTGTCCCTTGGGGGGGGAGAGGGGTTGGAGGGTGCTGTGTGCACAGAGGTTGCTGCTGCCAGTGCCTGCTTCAAGTGGTACCCGTGGATAAACCTGATGGAGATGGGAGTGTAGGACCAAATCCCCATGCTGGTGGCCCTTTTCCAATGGGGAAGGGAGGTGGCAGCCAAAGCAAAAGGAGAGTGTCAGTAATCCAGTGAAAAGAGTAATTCACAGCTCTTACAGAATGGAAGGGAAGAAATTACTGTTGGATTTGCATTGTAGAGGCTGTTACTAAGCCTCTGACTGTGCCACGTGGAGCACAGCAGAATAACTAAGCTGTACAGAAAATTTCATTTTGCCTTAGGGGAAGCCTTTGCTGCCCTGGTGCCACATGCTAGCTAGGTATATAATGTATAGCCTTGCAGTTATGGGTGCTCTCAGTAAAGGGTAGGGAGTGGTAGAGGCAGCAAGGTCTGTATGAGGCTGGTAGACCAAGCCCTGCTTTAGTGTCAGACGCCCTTGAGCCACTCCTAAGCTTTCCTACAGCCCATGTCCTGGATTGTGCAGACAGCAGGAGCCCACCAGGAGAAATCATTCAGTGGGCTGCAAAGTTGAGGAAAAATAAATATTTATTTTGTATCATCCTCCTGCCCTCTCCCCTCTTTCTCCACCACTACCAGTCTTTCTTTACTCCATGCTTTGCGCTCTGCTTCTTTTGTTTGCAAAGTCAGTCCATTCCCATTTGCTCACCCTCTCTCATTCATGGCGGTCGTTGTGGATTCTTGGGAGTGGCACGGTAGGAAGCGCAGGTGAAAGCAGATAAAACAGCAGCAGCGCGCGCATCCTGCCTTCACATAGGTGAATGCCATCGGCTTCGGTATTCATAGATTGTAAGTGTGCCCAGCTACACTGAAAAGAAAGAAGTGAACACTGTGGCAGTGCGGCTGGGATTGAGGAACATGCTGTCTTAAATGAGGCTCCCAGGTATTTTCATGTTCACTTGGTGGTCTGAGGTTTTCAGGAGGGATGAGTGTTCAGTATTTCCTGCTGCACCGCAGAAGCGCTTTCTCTGAAGGCACCTTCCCCTGCTTCCATCAAGGCTGGCTGTGTCCCAGGCCAGTGTTTTCTCTTGAAAATGTGCCATATCAATTCAAGAGCATAAGCCTCATGAAAATTAGCAGGATATAGGCCCGCCCTTCTTGGCTGAGCCTTGCCCGAGATGACCGGCAATATCCTGGCAATGGTCTTTCCTCCCCTCTTATCCTGGCACTGGGCTCAGGAGCATCCCCTCCTCCTTGGTTTCTCTGGCAAAGCCGGCGTGCATGCCAGGGAGTCGTGTCCCCGTGGACACACACCTCCCCTGTCGCACACTTACTTGTGGGAACCACCAGAAAGGATCGTTTGGGGCTGTAGAAAGTCCCAGCAAAAGTTTCCAGCTGCTGGTGTTTAGTTCTAAAAATCAGTCCGTGCCCGTGGGGATGCAGGAGGTCCATCTCGGCATATGCCCGAATGTCCTGGTCCAAAGGCTGTCGGGAGAGTTAATGGCCCAGCCAGCCCCTTGGGTCGTCCCTGGCGTGGTGAGTGTTCTGCTGTGTGCCAGCACATCGTGCCCGCGTCTCGGCTGCCGTGGGCTGAACTGCAGCTTCGCAGAGCAGCGTGGGGGCTGCTGCTGCTGGGGGTCTTCTCCGCTGCCCACCGCTGATGTGCCACTTGGTGTGCTGTTGTCAGCAGTCACAGTGTCTTGCCTCTACCCTTTGGGAATATATTCCTGAGTTACAGCTGGATAGATTATGAATAAAATGGGTTAGCTCAGGACCATTGGGATATGTGAAAAGTGTGTGCTCGTAGGCTGTTTTGCCCTATCAGCTCCTTCAGTCCCCCTCTGGACAGCAAGCCGGCGAGCCCAGGGAGAAAAAATTGTGGTCCAACAAGGTTGGACCAAGGTAGCACCCAGCGTGGTGCCAGCCATCTGCGCCGGGGCAGAGCATCCCCAGGGAACAGCGGCGACAGCCATGCCTGCAATGGGGAGCTGGACCCCCGCAAACTGACCACCAACCCCTTGATGCCCAGGGACCCTTAGCTGCGGTGAGAGCGGTCCCAGGAGGAGATGTGACAGCCATACTGCACACTGGCATCGGCCAGAGGCAGCGTTTCGCCTCCATCTCCCCAGGGCTCAGGACCAGCTGTCCGAGGATCAGGTTCCCAGCGTCTGCGCTTGGGGGAAGAAAATCCTCCTGGACCGGAGGATGTTTCTCCATCTGCTGTCGTCATTTTCTCCATACGCTGCCGTAGCCACGGGATTTCTTTTGTCTCCTCTGGATTTAAAACTGTGCAGGACCCTGTGAGAGAGGGGGTGAGGTGTGCTGGATGGCCTCCGAGCTAACGGGCATTTGCAGATCTCAGCAGGGAGGAAACTCACCTTCTTCACAAATAAGGTGCTTTTTAAGTCACCTCAGTTAAAAAAAATATTTTTTGCTGTATTTGGTATTACCTCAGGTTTTTTTTTTTTAAAGGATTTCTTTTCACTGACCCCCACTCAGATACCTTTGTGATTATGGCATCCAGTGGAAGGGTTGGGGTGATTTTTACCGGAAAAGAATATTCCTCGGTGGAGCTACAACGTTGAATTTCAAGCGAGCAGGCGTTACTGTCTAAACCTGCCTTCACTGGCCAGGGCGCGCTGCATCTGCACGATGCTCAGCCACTTCGTCGGGTGAACTTGAGCAGCAGGTGCTCAGCTCTTGCACCGTATTCCTTAGGGAGGTGGTCCTTGGGGAAGCAGTGGTCCAACCGTGCCATAGCGGCACACCAGCCTGACGGGATCAGCCAGAATGAGTCCGGAGCGGGTGCTGCGGACCTGCCTGCGCTGCCTGGAGGTGGTCCTGCCTGCTCATAGTCCTGCCTCAGGTCAGCATCGTTTCCAGGCCAAGGGTATTGCCCGGCTGCCTTCCCGTGCTGCCTCACCGGTGTGCCTGTACGGCAGTGGCTGAGCAGGGAGTCTGGATGGAGCCTTTTCCCCTGAACTGAACTCTGCAGTGAGCGGTGAGCAGCAGGTGCGTGGGCAGCAGGATGGGCAGCCCACGGGCAGCTCAGAAGATGCAGCTTCTGCAGCAGCATCGCTCCCTCTCCTCGGTGTGCTGGGACCGAGCGCCAGCTGGGAGGACACACCGGCCGCTGCCTTCCCTTGCTCGGCATTGGTCTGCAGGGCTGGTGCCAAACCAGGCGGCCAAAGTCTGCTTTGTTTTCGTGGAAAGGGGACACTTTCCAGGTATTCGTGGAGGAAATAAACCTCTGAAAGCATGTGTTCAGCACTGGTTCACCCTTGCAGCATCTCTCTTGACAGCAGCTCAGCACCTGCATGCAATGGCTTCTGCCACCCTTTCTTGAGAGAGGTGACACAACGAGTGGCCTGGCAGAAATTCCCCAGCAGAAATTCCCCCTTTGCAGGTGTGTTAAGCACCGACGTGCGCAAGAAATGTTCAGGAAGAGCCTGAGACTCCTAACTTTCTTAAAGGAAAGGAGTTGAGTTGTGATTACAGTTACATCTTTCTTCTGCATTTACTAGCAGCAGCCTGAGGTCTCGAGCCCCCCAGGTTGTGTGGGTGCCATCGGTGTCCACCTTTCAGAAGACGGCTCTGAAATACTCTCATGTTCAGCCCCATCAAGTTTTTTTATTGATGCTGCTGTTCCCGAAGCTGACTGCCCCAGTTATCCCAGTGAAAGCTGTGGGCCATGAGCTGTGACGGTGACCTTCTGCAGAGCCGCAGTATCTGCTGGTGGCGTTGGGGAATCGGGAGCTCCCGTGGCTCCATACGGTGTGTTTCATCGCAGTTGTCTCCCTTGGATGGCCTCCAAGATGCTCACTCAGAATAGCTGGGGATTTCACACCATCCAAATTGTTCAGTTCCTGTTCTCCCCTGCCTGCTGCTAACCTTGAGGATGCAGCTCTCCATCGTTCGGATGTCAGATGGGCTCAGTTGTGCGTGTGCGAAAGGCAAGGACTATTCCAGCAATGCCTGGGGCTATTTTCTTCTTGTTAAAATAAGAGATGAGACAGTCTCCACAGCTGGGCTCTCACAGTGGATCTTGGGCTGCATCCTAACCATCCACGAGGTTTTTTAATGCCCCTTTCCTCCATATATTCCTATGGAGCTGTTAAACGAGGGCCCAAGTTTATTCAGTGGGTTTTGTTTAAAAAATACCCTTGTTATCATTATGAAGGGCAATGATCTGAGGAGAATCTTTCCTGCCTTTTATAAGCACCTTGTGCTAGTGCCGTTGTACTGGGTGACTTTGTGCTCTGTTGCTGCAGCCACTTTTCCTGAGCATCCACCCAACACCACCTGGAAGTCTCCTTATATACCAGCTTGGTAGTGAGGGCATCTTCTCTTGTCTTGCCTCTCTCTTTTGCTGCCTCCAAACTCCGATGTTATTTATGCTGGTATCGTAAAAGAGGAACTAGGCGCTCTTCACACACTGTGCCGGGCGGGTTTGGTGCTGAGCGTGGCAGGGCTAAGCAGGGCACAGTGACCCACGTCCTGGGGCTCAGCTGCGTGGGGGGGGTCTGCGCCGGGAGCGGAGAGCAGGGGGGTGGCAGGGGCCGAGGAACTGTTGAGCACCTCCTGTCTCTTCTCACAGCCTTTCGCTTCTCCTCCTCTTTGCTCCTTTTCTCTCCATTCGCCTTTCCCATCCTGTACTACTTGCCTCCAGCTGGTGCAGACCGTGCGTGAACCCCCCTCGCAGCCCCCGTCCCCTGCCTGTGCCTGCCCTCCCAGGCAGGAGGGATGGCCGTGCGGCATCCGAGTCCTGAGGCCAGCGTTAAAGTAGGTGGTAGCGAGAGCAGTGTAGCTCTTTGTCCAGCTGCACGGGCACGCTAGCAGGTTTCGGCAGGAACCGTGGGGATGTCGGGTACAGCAGCGTTGCACCCACCTGGGTGATCCCGGCTGGAAGTCGTAAGCTGTGACTTTCCATTTCTCCCCTCCTCCTACCTCCCACTCTCCGCTTCAGAAAGGATCTGGGAGCTCCTCGGGCTGGCGCAGCAACGCTCTAATGCCATTTGCAGTCACAAGTAGGCACCAGGCTGGGGGCACAAACCGCTGTGCAGCAGAGGGTCTGCAGGCAGCGACCACAGGCAGCTGCGTGTCAGGAGCACGCGCTCGGGCATGGCTTCGCGCGGGAAAGCCGAACCTCTAATTCCTCCCTCCGGGATTAGAGGTTTGCACCAGCTGTCCCAGGAAAAGGGGGAAACGGTTGGTCTGGTGCTTTCTGTCCGGGGGCTGCGGTCAGGCTGCAGCCTCACGGCTCGGAGGGGCGAAGCGGGCGTGCGCACACACAGATGCGAGCTGAGCAAGCGCAGAGGAACCCTCTGATGAAGTTGCCCCCAGTCCTGCAGCTGGAAGGGCATCGGCTCTCGCAGCTGCACCAGTTCTCTGGGGGTCAGGGCGAGCTCTGCAATGCTGTGAGCTCCCTGGCCCAGCTCCCGCTGGGATCCATGGGAAAGAAGTGGGCTGGCAGGGTTGTTTTTCAGGGAGCGGGAGGGAGCTGCCGGCTCTGAGCAGAGCCCAGCGGCGGCCGGCCAGCCCTGCTGTGCCTGGCGGAGGGCCCCTGACGGCCACCGGAGCCGCGGCCGGTGCCTCTGGACCCACGAGCTCGGGGCTGAGTGCTTGCCGCTGCCTCATGGATCGGGGCCTCGATCCCTCTGGTTCTGCTTCCACGTACAGTGCTTCCTCCCAGCTCCCCGCGGCGCTGAACCTGTGCTGGGCAGAGGGGCTGCGCTTGCAGGGGGAGGCAGCGGGCAGCCCTGCCTGCCTGCAGCGGCGGATGGCTTTGCCTCGTGTGCTGGCACCGGGCTGGACGAGCCCCCGCCTCGTCCCCGGGGGTGCCTGCCGCGGTCGTCCTGCTGGCGCTGGTACGGAGGAGCAGAACCGGCGGGCGAGGCGGCGGGAGCGGGACGGGCATCGGCCCCGCTCCTGCTCCCCGGGGCCTCGCCGCAAGCCACCGGTGCGGGACGGGGCTGCCGCCGAGGGGGTTCCCCTGCATCGCCCTGCCTGCCGGCCGCCCTCAGCCACTGCATCTGTGTGTGTGCAGGCTCGGGCGCGCGTCGCGGGGCCGCGGGGCCGGCGGCACTAACGACCTCTCTCTCCCCTCCGCCCTTTCCACCCCAGAGACTTAACTCACTGCGACTCCGACTCCTCCATCCCGCACCTGAGCGACCACCAGCGTATCCCCAGCTCTGCGCCCAAGCTCCTGGCTGCCCGGCCCAACCTGCTGACCAGGTCCATCGAGGAGGCTGCCCCCGGCCACCCTGCCATCGGCGCGCCCACCCCCAACGGCGGCAGCAGGCACGCGGAGGCCTCCGCCCTGGGGGCTTTGCCGGAGCGGCTGCCCGAGAGCCCCATGGTGATGAAGAAGATGATGATGGTGAACCACGGCATGGAGAAGTCCTCCAGCCTGGGGGAGATCAGCCACCCGACAGCCGGCAAGCACACCCACTCGGATTCCTCCCGCTCCCACAGCCCCAGCTCCACCGACCCCGACACCCCCTCCCCCATCTCTGACTGCCGGCCTGGCAGCGCCAAGAGCACCCGCATCCCGCAGCTGGCTGCCAAGAAGAGCCCGGGGGACGAGGACAGCAGCTTGACAGGCGATGAGGTTGACCTCGGCCAGAGCAAGAAAAAGTTCCCCCTAAAGATCTTCAAGAAGCCCAAGAAGTAGAGAGAGGAGGGGGGGAAGAGGAAACCCACCCAGGAGCGCGACCCACTGGGACCGGGGGGCGGCCGTGCATCGGGAACGCAGCGCACCCACCCATCCCGGACCCTGCGGGGTCGGGTGCTGGCCAGCACCCGCCGCCCTCCCCTCCGCACCCTCCGTTTCTGAGTCGCCTCACCTAACACCGGCAATGGGAGGAGCTATTTAAACTTATTTATTTCCTGATCTCTGAGAAAAAAAAAAAAAAAAGATGACGACGACCGCTCCCCCCAAAGAGAACAGCCGCCCTTTCTCCCCTTCCGACTGCTGCAGTCCCTGGCTTTGCTGTGCATGGCTTCCAGTTACTCCTGCCTCTGCTCAGCCACACGGCATTTGGGTTTGGTTTCAACGTGGTTTTATTTTTTTATTTTATTTTTTATTGTTATTAATTTTTTTTTTTCCGGTTCTTCTGCCTCTTCCAACTTTTGCACAGGCTGTATGGAAGGTCGGGGTGGTGGGAGCCCGCTGGGGAGCGGGGCCGGCTGCTCCCCGAGGAGGCAGCACGCTCCCCGCTCGGCTCTCGGGGTGACTCAGGTGCGAGTGTTCGGGCGAGCTGCCTCGTGGACGTCGCAGCGGTTCTCTCCTCATTTCTGTGAGTCACTTTTCTACACCCCGGCCCCCATCGCTATGACGGTTGGGAGGGGGAATCCCTGTTTGTGCGCTCTTGATAAGCAAGAGCAAGTTAAACGCCCTCGCGAGGGAGGGCTCTGCCCTTGCCGGTACTCGTCCATCCAGGAGCTCTGCCCGCAGCGTGCCCTCGACCCGCTTCCCGCTTGCGCCGGAGGCGGCTGCAGCCCGCTGGGTTTCCCCAGTGGGACGGGGCTGCCGGAGCAGCACCGGTGTCTGTACACGGCAGCGGGGTGGGTTGGACGCTGTGCCGGCTGCTCCGGCACAGAGAAGCCCACGGCTGCCCCTGTCTTTACTCCCCCCCAGGCCCCTGGACGTGGCGGGGGGAGCAGGGCCGGAGGCAGCTCCTGCAAACCCAGATACGTCCCGGGGGGCACGGCTCGGTGGGGCAAGGAGTGGGGACCCCGGTGATGGAGGAGCACCGAAGGGTGTTGGGCGCAGAGCCGGGTCCAGCCACCGCGTCCACACGAAGAGGAGGGGGGGTCCCGGCTGCGCGGCCGTCCCCTGTCCCCATGTCCCGGTTTGGCAGGGCCAGAGGGAGGGAGCGGGGCACAGCGGGGTTGGCCGGGCACAGGCAGGCTGTACGTGGGTGGCAAGAGCCTGAAAATGTCCTCCCTCTCTCCTGGCTCCATCTCCCTGAAGCAGGCTTGCCCTCAGGTCGGGTGCCGGGGGCTCTGCACCCTCCCTCAGCACCCAGGGGACGGAGGAGGCTCACCCTGGGCGCCCGCTGCCCTCGAAGTCCGTGCGGGCAGCGTCCTCCCTGCCCCGAGGCCACGGTCGCTCCAGCTGGAGGCTGGGGTCTGCCTGGCTGTGCCAGCCCGTGGCCCCAGCCCTGCCGCCGTTCGGTGCCGGCACAGCCTGCGGCAGGTCTCGGTCCGTCCCAGGCCGCTGCCCGGGGCTCGGCGGCTCTTCCCGTCCTCCCTCGGCAGGCTGCGGGTTGCATCGGGCTGCTCGGAGCCCTCGCCTTGGTGCGCTTCCACCATCGTGGCCCTGGCCACTGACGCGGAGTCCCCGGCTCGTGGCAGCGACGGTGGGACGAGCCCTGCTCCGTCCGAGGGCTGAGCCCGTCCCTGGGGATGAACCTCGCTCCGTCCCAGGGCCAAGCCCTGCTCCCCCCAGGCACAGCCCTGCAGCCCCCTGCCCGCAGCACCCCGCGCCGGGGCTGGCAGAGGAGCCCCTGGCCGCCCTCCCGCATCCCTCGAGGCTGCTGCCTGGCACGACACGACCCCCCTGAGCTCTCCACCAAGCCCGGGCTCCCTGTCCCCGCCGCCCCCTCCGTCCCAAGCCCCCCACCCCGTGCCACCGTCCGACACGTCCCCGGAGGTGGGCTGCTGCCCGAGGTCGCCCCGGCTGCTTCGCTTGCCGTGGGCAGAGGAGGATGCACGTCTGGCAGGGGAGGAAGAGGAGGCAGGGCGGGATGCTGAAAGCCCTCCGGGGCCTTGCTTTATGCCAGAGTAATATATATGTGTATGTTGACAATACAGGAAGGGCTATAAAGGTGTTTTTTGTTTCGTAGGTGGTAGTTAGACAATTACACTGTTGCTTTGAGATAAGTGAAAAATTCCTCTAAATGACTAAGTGCCTGCATTTCCCCGCGGCTGCTCCGAGGTGCGGGGAGGGGGGGACACCGCGCTCGGCCCCCGTGGTGGGGGCTGCTGCCACAGGCACCCCGCCGCCGTGGGCAGGACGTGCTCGGAGCGGCTCGGCCACCCCCAGGAGCGGGGCCGGCGGCGGTGGGACCCCGTGGGCACCCTGCGAGCAGGGGCTGCCCGGGCTGGAGCCGGGGGCCCAGCGGCACTGCTTGTGGTGGCGGAGACCTGTCGATGCTTCTGGAGAAGGGGTTGGGGATCCACCAAACGGCAACTGTTGACGCATCTGCCAACTCTTGATTTTTTTTTTTTTTTTTTTTTTTTTGGTCATTTCATAAAACTTTTAAATCCAATAAAGCATGTAGTCTATTTTACGAGCTGGCATCTGCTGCTCTCTTCTTCCAGCCCTTCCCAGGCTGCAGAGCGGGGGTCTTATGTGAGGCGGATGGGGGCACTGGGTGCCTGCCGGTGGTGGGAAGGTTCCCTGGGGACCATGCCCCCAGCAGCCAGCACCCGCTGCCCCGGCTTGGCCAGTGGACAGCAGGGACAGATGGACACCCCGGCTCTTCCCCCACCTGCCCCCCCTGCACCAGGGCCATGCGCCAGGACCCTGCGATCCCCGGGCCGTGAGCAGAGTCCTCTCCCACGGGGTCTGGATCACGCACTTCTGCTCAGCGCCAAAAATAACCCCGTGCCGTCCAGGTCGGCGCAGGGGGGACGGGCCGTGCTGCAAGCCGCTGGCGCTGCCCAGTTTCTGCTGCTGGGGGACGGTCTCGTCCCACTGATGTGGCGGCAGAGCCATATATCACCCATACATCACCAGCAGGAGCACAGGGAGAGCACGGCTGCCCTGGTGCCGGGCTGGAGACTTGTAGGAAGGACAGACGGTCATTGGGACCGGGGTTAAAGTGCTTCCCTGGGGCCCCCTCAGCTTCCCCGACAAGGAACCAGCTGCTGACCTGGCCCAAGGCAACCTCGGCCCCTGCCAAAGTCTCCCCGCTCGCACCCCTCTGCTCCTGCAGCTGAAGCCGGTGAGACGTTGTCCCTAGGCAGCCTGGTGCTGAGCCTGCGGGCAGGCAGCAGGATGAGGCCCCGTGGGCTGGGACCCCGCAGCCAGGCAGCTCAGGGGCATCAGGCCAGAGGCTGCGTGCAGGGAGAGGACGCAGCAGGATCCGGCCTGTCCCAAAGGAGCTGCGCCCAGGTCCCGCAGGGCTCCGGTGCTTCGGCGGGGCAATTGGCGCGGGATCCCTCCCTGCTTGTGCTGCACGACAGCCACGGCATGGCACGGGGTGGTGGTGGCACCCCACGGCGCGGAGGCCAGTGGGGACCCCGGCGCAGGCACCGGCACACGTGGGCACATCCCCGGCTCGGCCCAGCCCGGCGAGCAGCACGCGGCGACAGCGTTCTGGAAAATGGAGCTTTATCGCAGCAGCAGCAAACGCATCGTGCGCTCGCAGCCGCCCTGAGGCTACAAACCCAACCCCGGGGCGGCCCTTGCCCCTCTTGCCTGCGCCGTGCTGCTCCTGGGCCCGGGATGGGCGAGTGGGGACCTGCCCCGGGCCGGGGGCTTGGAATTGGCTGCCGGGCCAGTCCAGCCTGGCAGCGCAGCGGTGACAGCCGTGCCAGAGCCGCTGGCCCCAAGCACCGCCTGGGAGGCAGCTGGGGGGGGCCCAGAGCCCCCTGCCCGGGGGTCAGCGTGCCGTTCCCACTGCCACGGTGGGCTTGGCCAGCCTGGCCCCTGCCCAAGGCGGCTGCCGCTGCCAGGGTCACTGCCGGCAGCCTGCCCTGCTGGGAGAGCTCTGGGTTGGGGCCAGGGATGCACGCAGCTGCCCCCAAACCACTCCAACGAGATGTGGCAACTGCCCAGAGGCAAGCGAAGGGCTGGAGCACGGCCCAGGCAGCCGGTCCTGGTCACAAAGTCCCCCAGAAACACCTTTGGAGCATGCAGAACATTTCCAGGAAAAAGCATTACGTGCTGGGATCAGTGATTATCATCCGCCGGGATGGGTGATGGTGACGGCACAAGGGGAGCCACGTGCACCAGCAGCCGGCCCCTGGCGGGTGTCCCCGTCCATCATCAGTGGGTCCCATCTTCCCGGGGGGCTCCATGCAAGGACGTGGGGTGCCCCGGGGCCGGCATCAGTCTTCGCTGCTGCCGTGGGGCAGCGCGGTGAAGTCGCCGCCGGTCAGGGTGATGGTGAACGCCATGCAATGACGTCTCCAGTGATGTTGCGGCCAGCGGCTGCCCTCCAGGAGTGCAGGGGCTGGATGGCTTTCTGGAAGCGCTGAGGGTGGGCAAGGGTGAGCAGGGGCTGCCCTGAGCCCCCGCAGGGCAGAGGGCAGCGTCGCTGCAGGAAGGGGCAGCAGCGGGCACGGCGGCGGAGGGGCTCAGACCCCACCTCTCGCCCCGGCCCCGCAGCTCCAGCCCTTTTTCTCTCCTGGGGGACAGCATTGCCTCTGCTCTGTCGCCAGCCTCTCCTGCCCCATCCCCAGCACCGGGGCAGCCCCTGGTCTGCCCCCGCCCCGTCCCCGTGCCCCATCCCGCCTCGCACACTCACGTTGCTCAGCGTCCCCGACTCGCGGCACAGGGCCACAACGGCCCAGAGCGGGACCTGCAGGCAGGTGAGGACGCCCATACAGATGCTGAGGCTCGTGCCCCAGGTGGGGTACTCGTAGGTGCCATGGTGCAGGGGCACACGGTGCATGTGCAGGCAGGTGCAGATGAGCACGGACTGAAGGGCAGAGCGGGCACAAGCAACATGACGCCATGGCACTGCCTGGGCCCAGGGGTCTTGGCCAGGCTGGGAGCCACAGGGACCCCCAGGGGTGCCCTGAGCTCCCTCCAGCAGCCACAGACAGGCCCGGGGGGGACACCGGGACTGGGCAGCCCCGCTCCAAACCCATGGCAAGAGCTGCCCCTCTCAGAGGGGAGGGAGAGATGGAGGGAAGGGAGCTCTTCTCCCCTCAACCTCCAGCCCCGGGACAGTGCTCAGTGCTCACCAGCAGCAGGCAGGGGGTGAAGAAGGTCCAGCACGCCTTGAAGTAGCCCAGCATGTGCCTGCACCAGGGTGGGCACTGGCAGATCATGTCCATGATGTCCTGGCAGAACTGGTTCACGCCTGCAGGCACCCCAGGAGAGGGTCATGGCCGAGCCCCTGCCTGCCCTCTGCATGGCCCTGCCGGGTGCACCCGCTCCGGGGCACCCGCGACACCCCGTGCTCGGGCTGAGCCATGCCAGCAGTGGTGGTGCTGAACATCCACCATGCTTTGGTGGTGGAAAAGAAATTACATCCCCCATACACAGGGAAAATTGCACCTCAGCCTTGCACCATCTCCTTGCAGGGCTGAGCTCCGTGTGGGCAGCAGGATTAGGGGGGTAAGTCTCTGCCCACCCAAGCTCTCCACAGCTGCAGGCGCACCCTACAGAGCCTGGCCACGGTTTGCCACGAGCCCCAGGAATGCCAAACCTTGGCAGCGTGGTAGCCAGGGGCTGCCCTGTGCTGTAAATACCCTGCACCTGCAGCGTACCCCGGGGCCACCCATTCCGCTCACCGTAGCAGAAGGCGATGCCCAGGCACATGAAGAGGGAGACGGTGATCAGCCCAAAGCCGGTGCTGTACTTGTCCATGAGGGTCAACCAGAAGATGCCTCCCTGTGAGGTGGTGAGGGACAGGGTCAGCACAGCTCAGGGCAGCGGGGTGGGCGCAGGGCACCCCCTGCCATGGACAGCGTTGACGCCAGGGCCTATGAATAGCCCTCCATCCTCCCACCTAAGCGCTTGTGCAGAGACTGGGAGAGGAGGCCGTTCCCCAACCTCCACTCTGGCATCACCCCAAGGGTGCTGGGTGCCGCTGGATGGGGGTGCAGGGGATGCCATACCTGGGTGACCAGCAGGAGCCCCAGCAGGTAGAAGGAGGTACAGAGAGCACCCAGCAACGCCACCTTCTTCCTCCGGCTGTGCAGGGCCGGGAACTCGTCCAGGATGGCTGTGGTGATGGCCTGAATGTTCCCAAACTGAGGGACAGGGGATGTCGGGGGGGGGGTGGAATGTCCCAGTCCCTGCCTCTCCCAGACTGGGCACTGGGGACAGTCCTTGCAGAGGGGACTTTGCAGGGCACTGTCCCCATGTGCATCCCCATCCCTGTGACACCTGGACACGTGGAGAAACCCATGGCCTGTGCCAGTGGGATGTGGCTGCATCCCTGCCCCATCACCTTGGGTGCAGCCCCACATGCATGGGGCCATGCATCCCCCCCTCCACCCCAGCACCACCCTCATGCTCCTGGCCCGTGCACTTCATGCCATCTGCATGCCCGAGACGGGGTGTCCCTGGCACCCCAAGGCCAGGCACGGGGAGGGACATTGGGCTGCCCGAGCTGACAATCACCAAAGTATCCACTCCCAGCGTTAAAAGCGTCAGGAAGAAGAGGATGGACCAGAGCGGGGAGATGGGCAGCAGGGAGAGGGCTTCAGGGTATGCCACGAACATCAGCCCGGGGCCTGCGGGGTGAGACGAAGGGAAGCGTGAAAGGACACGCCATGGTGAGACAGGCCAAGTCCAGCAAGCTGGTAGCCAGGCTGGATGTGAGCTCGGCTGCAGCCCCGTGGCCCCCATCCCTGTGCAGGGCACCGTGATGTCCCCTGGCACGGCACAGCACAAGTCCCCCGTCCCCGAGCCCATACCTGAGTCGGTGACACTGCCCACAGGGACTTGTTTCCTCCAGGCCATGTGCCCCAGCACCGAGAAGATGGCAAAGCCGGCAAAGCAGCTGGTGCAGCAGGTCCCAATGGCAAGGACCAAGGTGTTCCTGCCGGGAAGGGCATCACAGCCCCACGCCCGTGAGGTGAGGATGGAGATGGGGGCATCCCGATGGGCCGTGGGGCTCGGACCTCCCCACCACCACCCTGCTCCTCCCCAGCTGCAACCCGGGGCTGCCCCGACAGCCCGCACCCCCCGTGCCCCTCGCGCCCCGGCCCCGCTCACCGGATGACGTTGCTGTGAAACTCGTTGTAGGAGGCCATGGAGACCAGCCCGCCGAACCCGATGCCCAGGGAATAGCAGATTTGTGAGGCCGCGTCGCTCCACACCTGGGGGATGATGGTGCGGGGGGGCTGCAGGACTCCCCAGCCCAGCCTGCCCCACCGGCCCCGGCTGGGGGGATCGCTGCCATCAGGGAACCCCCAGCCCCGCTGCGGGGTTACCTGGGCACTCTGCAGCCTGCTCCAGTCCGAGGAGAGGTAGAAGCGGATGCCGTCGAGGGAGCCGTCCAGCGTGGCCCCCCAGATGATGAGGGTGAGGATGACCAGGTAGGGAAAGGTGGCCGTGAAGTACACCATCTGCGCAGGGCACGGCTCAGCTCCGCCCCGCTCCGCCGGCACGGCAGCTCCCCCACAGCCCCCACACACTGCCCCTCACCTTGCCTGAACTGTGGATGCCCTTCTGCGTGCAGAAGAAGACAAGGATCCAGGCTGCTAGCAGGCACAGGGCGAGGGGCCACTGCACGGCGCCGGGGTCCCCGAGGCCGGAGCTGTGCATCACCCCCAGCACCCGCTCGCTGCGACGCGGGGACGTGGGTCAGCGGGACAGGGGACGCGAGGCACTCGCCTCCGCAATGTCCTCACCCACCCCTTCCCCCTCACAAAGCCTCCGGCATCACCGACCACTGCCCGCGGGGGCTCAGCCCTGTCCCTTCGGGACCAGGAGAGATGGAGCCGGGGCCGGACCCCCAGCCACGGTCCGAGGGAGGCACACGTTGATGCGGCCACGCAGGGACTTACTTCCAGAAAACCTCGCTGGCGCTGACCCAGCTGACAATCCCTGACGCATTCTGCAACACACAGCCCCGGCAGGTCACCGTCACCACCAGCTGCCATCGCCACCATCCCCGACGTCCCTCCCGGCCCCAGCCCCAGCCTGACCCTCTTCTTCTGCTGCACGCAAAGCTTCTCCAAGAGAAACCACCTGCCCAGTCCTCGTGCAGCGTCTGGCCCCGCAGCATCCACCCCGGGACCGGACCCCACAACGCTGCCCGCCCGGGGACCACCGACCTGGCAGAGGTACACGTTCCTGGGGGCATCGCAGGACCAGGGCAGGGGGCTCTGGAAGGAGGAGCCCAGGTAGTAGAAAGCCCAGGCAATGATGACGTTGTAGTAGAAGGACACCAGGGAGGACACGATCAGCATGGCAATGCCAATGCCTGCGCGAAGAGAGGGGCTGCTGGGGGGGGGGGGCAGGCAGGGGTCTGCCCGCATCCCACAGACCCCCGGCCCCACTGTGGGTTCAAGGGGTTGGAGAGGCAGCAGGAGACCCGCCCGGGGCTGCCCAGGGACTTGGGGTGCAGACTGGGACCTCGCCAAGAGGGTGTCCCAGCCCCCGTGCCCACCCCACACCCCTTCCCACAGCCCAGCCGGCCCCAGCGGCTGCGGGGGCAGGAAGGAGAGGTGTCCCCGGCCCCCAGCCCCACCTTTCAGCAGCGGGCAGCACTTCCAGACAGTGATGGGCCCCGCGGCTCCGTACTGACCCAGGCTCAGCTCCATCAGGAAGAGGGGCAGCCCCATGCCGAGCAACATGATGAAGTAGGGGATGAGGAAGACGCCTGGGAGGAGAGAGGGAGCGGGTCGGGGGGGTGGCCAGCACTAGTCTGGGCTTCCCAGAGGACAGACATGCAGGGTTTGGACCCATGGCGGGGACACGTGTCCGGGCAGGATGCAGCGGAGCAGGGAAAGCCCCCCGGGGCTGCTGGCTCCATCCTGGGGGCTGTCCCCAGCAGAGGAGTTCCCCATGAGCCCTGCAGCGGGGGCCTGAGCTGGGAGCTGGTGGGATCCTGCTGGCCCTGGCTTGGAATGGGTGGTGGGAGCAGCGCTGGGGTGCAGCTGTGGGTGCTGCAGTGGTGCTCGGGGCCATGGGATGCTCAGGACCGTGGGATGCACCCACAGCAGATCCTGGAGCTTCCTCTGGCGATACACTGACATCTGCATCTTTACACAGCTTGTCTCACCAACAGCATTCTCTGTGGAGGAAATCCTGCTCCTTGCAACTTCAGACAGGCCAAATTTGTGCTGGAAAAGGACATTTTCCAGGGGAGAAATCGGCCTTTCCCAGCTGGCAGCCAGCTGCAGCCCAAGCCCATCCTCTCCCGGTGGCAAAGCTCTGGCGCAGCGATAGCCATTCCCCGCAGGGGAGCAGCTCTCCAGCCACGATGCCATGTTCAAAGCCCGCTCCCCCGCAGCCTCGCTGACAGACCAGATATGGGGCTGACTGCTCATTAGCCTGGCACTCATTAGCGCAGTGCTGGGGGGAGCAGGCTGCCTCTGCATCTGCTGCGCAGGCTGCAGGGGACTCACCGGCCAGCTCTGGCAGAGGCTTTGCGGGGCTCAGCCTGGGGAGGAGGGGACCGCCGCGGGTTTAAAGCCCCATTGGGACATCGGTAACTCCTGCTTGGCTGTTGGCAGAGGCTGGGAGCCAGGGGCGATGGTGCCCCAGTCCCGCTGGCTCCCTGCAGCTGGAGGCACCGTCCGTGGGGCCGGGGGACCGGGCAGTGGGACCGAGGTAGTGTAGTGCGTCCCTGCTCTGCCTACGATGCTGGGAAATGGTGGCTCTGGCTCCTTTACTGCCAGTCCAACACGGGTACCGGGGCCTTCTGCAAGAGGTGCCACACGGGAACAAACCTCCCGACCTCCCCAGCTCCACGGCTTTGGGATAAAAACCCCCACGACTGCCTGTCCCCCACCATCCCCATCCTTTGGGGTGGAGGGCCAAGGGGGCAGCCGCTCCCCCTGCACCCCCATTTCTCCTGCTGGCCCCCAGCTCCTTTGGCTGATGCCTCCTTGTCCCCCGTGGGTGCCGGGCAGTGCCTAGCCCTGCCTCGGCGGTTGCCCACGGGCAGCGTGGGCCCTGCACGGCCGGGCGGCCGGCAGTGACATCCAGTGGCGAGCACACCGATCGCTGTGCCCGGCCGAAGCCGGCCTCGCCTTGCTGGGAGAAGGGGTCTGGGGGTTCCGCAAGGCGATGCACCCCGCAAAGCTCCTGCAGCACAGCCCGTCTCCCACCCTCCGGGGAGCACCCGGCTTTGGGCACGCATGGCCCCGTGGGGTGCAGGCAGCCCCTGCCCGCAGGCAGCCGTGTCCCGGGAGAGGGCTGGGGAGCGAGGAGCGTGTGATGGGTGGTGGGAGCACCGGGAGTGGGAGGCTCAGGGTGTCTGCGGCAACGGGAAAGCCCGGTGTCCTCCGCAGCCATCCCCCAGGACGGGGGAGACTGCAGCGGGTGGGGACGGCTGTGTCTGTGTCCCCAGTCTCTGGAGCAGGTCACCCCACTGCCACCCCCATCCCCGTGGTGGCAAGGTGCCCCAGGGCACACGCCGGTGTCTGCAGCAGCTCCCACGGGAGCAGCCGCTTCTCCTTCCGCTACTCCGTAACGTGGTTTAGTGGGCATGGATGATGGTTGGACTCGATGATCTTGAAGGTCTTTTCCAACCTAAACGATCCTATGATTCCCCCTCTGCCCCCTCCCCAGCCTTGGTGCTAGGGCAGGGCTGCCCCAGACCTGCGCGGCATCACAGGGATGGGTGCCAGCCCCGGCGGGCAGCAGGGGTGAGTGCCCGCGAGGCAGGGCATTTCGGAGCCAGGCCGGCTCGCATCGGCTCAGCGGGGGACACCTGCGGTGTCGGGGATGGCCGGAGAGCGGGGCAGGGGGCTATGGAGCACCGTGCAGGGTCCCACAGTCCTGTGTCCCATGCGTGGCTGCTTCTGCCACCGCAGAAGCACACCCGCCATCCGGCCATGCCCCGAACAAGTCGGTTGGCCTGTTAGCAAATTACTTCAGTTACAGCAATTTAAGGAACATCCACGGGGCAAAGGGGAAATCACTAATTTAACTGGGCAGTTTGGAGTGAATGTAGAAAGCCAGCGCAATAAAAGCCCCGCAGACTGCTCTGGGGAGGGCAGGCTGCGGGGCTGGGCAGGCTGCGAGCCCACAGAGCATCGGGGATCCCAAGGCAGTAGCAGAGCAGTGCAGACTTCTGCGATGCCCAGCATAAAGGGAGATGCCAGAGGGCAGAGCAACGTGGGTTGGAGGCACAGCGAAGCTGGCAAGGGCTGGATGGGGAAAGGTGGGCCCTCCAGCTGGGTGCAAGAGGAGGAGACAACATCAGGGCAGCAGAAGCAGCGAGGGGCTCAAGAATGACCTTTGGGGAGGTTTCTCCTGTCCCACAGCGCAAAGACATGGCACTGCATCCTGGGGCATTGCCACCAGGCACCAGCTACACGCTGAGCTCCCTGCACTTTGTCCTTCCCCAGAAATGTGGTAGGTTATTGCCCTTGCTTGGCCGCCTTCCTGGGCGCTCCTGGCTGACTGAATTGGATTTTACAGTGGACAGGCACCTCCACGCACCATGCACAACAGCTCGCAGCTGCATGGCACCAGGCGGTCCCTGTTACCACTGCTGCGGAGGAGCTGACAGTGCTGCAGGGGGGTCACTGCCTTTCTGGCCAAGCCCCACTTCTCCGGGCGGGGGCAGAGATGCTCTGCAGAGGGGCTTTGCCTGGAGGCAGCTCTTTTCGGCCCAAACCACCCAGGACAGTGTTGCAGGCTGCCCCAGGCTCATCCCAGAGGCAGGTGCATCTCTGGGCTGCACAGGACAGCCCCAGCAGGAGAAGTCCCTGGCAGACTCATGTGGAGATGCTTTGAACTCTTAAAGCATCTTTCCCTGTGGTCTTCACAGTGGTATTAAAGTCGTGGTGGGCAACACAAGACCCTGAATCCTGCCAGCACCCATGCTTGCTGTCCTGGTGAGCACAGCCCCTGTGCACCATCACACTGTCCATCCCCAGCCCCCCATGCTCCTGGCCTCCATCCAGAAGTGAGCAGTGCCCGATTGCCCGGGAAGGGACGTGTATGCCCACAGCAGGGACCCACCTCCTCCGTTGCGGTAACACAGGTAGGAAAATCGCCAGATGCTGCCCAGCCCCACACAGTAGCCCAGGCAGGACAGCAGGAACTTGTACTTGCCGGTCCAGGTCTCCCGGCGCGAGCTGGGGGCTGGGATCTCAGGCTGGGGTGGGGGTCCCGGCCAGGGCTGGCTGGTGGGGTCAGTGGTTGGACCCTCCATCTGGAGGATGTTGACCTGCGGATGGGAGCAAAGCATCAGGAACCACTGGCTGTAAGCTGCAAACCCTGCAAGGCCCCTCGACAGGGCTGGGCACGGCCAAGCTCTCCCTGAAAAAGCATCTGGTTCCCAAAGGGGCTTTGAGGCTTTCCCTGAAACCTGCCCAGCGGGACCCCGCCATGGCCCGTGCTATGGGACATGGGAGGCTCGGGCTGGCCCAGAGCTCCGTGCTCCTCCTCAGGCTCCAGGAGCCAGCGCAGGTCCGGGCAGACCCCAGCCCTAAAACCCTGGGCAGGTTTGATCCAGCAGATCCTCCCATAGTGTGAAAGTCAGCAGCTGGCATTCACCCACCCTCCGCCGATGGGTTTTTCACCTCTGCTCTGACTTATGCACCCAGGACTATCTAAACATAGGGACTGCCTGGATTGGCACCCAGCCCTGCACCAGGCAGATGACAGTGGGTGCAGGGGTGCTTGCCACTGCTTGATGCCCTGCTCATCAAAGCCCTCCTGCCCAGTGCCTCTGAGGCCCGTGGGGCCACCTCCAGCTCCCACCTTTGCCGGGGTCCTGCCCACGCGCCTGGCCAGGAGACCTGCGAGCAAGGGCTGGAGCCATCGGCTCATGCTGCACTGGGAAAATGAGATGCCAGGCACAGCGAGGGGAGACCTGATGCCATGCAGACCATCGCTTGGCACAGAGGTGGGGGACCAGCAGGGCAATGGGGACTCGTACCTCTCACTAGCCCTGAAACCTGCACCCTGATCCTGCCGGCACCTCTGCTGAAGGGGGAATGAGCGTGGTGGGGAGAGGGAATGGGGATGTTGTGCCTCATTTGTTATCGTGAGTTACTGCCCCAACTACTCCTGCAGCTGGCCAGCAGCTTGGTGGGGCCCCGGCGGGGACAGATGCTCTGCTCCTAGGGCACAGCCAGCAGTGCCACAGGGAGCTGCAAGGTCATGGCAGGGTTTGGGGCTGTGATCCCTTTCACCAGCACCCGACTCCCTGGGCACATGTCCTGCCACCCTGGAAAGGATGGAAGGATTCCCCCAAACCAGCCTGCAGAGGCTGCTCCAGCCACATGGTCCTTCTTTGGAGGTCCCTTCTGCCACCTGGGCTGCAGCTTTCCCCAGGTTCCTCCAGGACAGATCTTGACCACCCTCCCCAGCAACACTGGACTGCCTGGAGAGAAGAGGGGGGTCTCAGGAAGGAGAGGCAGGCCCCCCCAGGCCATACCACAGGGGCTGCACATAGGGGACTGCTGAGCAGCCCCATCTCCCCCACCGTTCATGTACCCCACGCTGTCTGGGGTTACCTGGGAGCTGTGACCCCCTCGTCTTGCCTGTCCCACTCTCTCTGTCCCCCAGAAGGAAATTTGCCTGCACAGCCCCTCAGGCAGCAGCCTGCACCCGCACCCAACTTGCCCCTAACAGCCCCACACCCCAGCAGTGACCTGCGGCCCCGAGAAAAGGGAGAGCAGTGGGCTCCCTTCAGCTCTTTACAGAGATGCTCTGGCCTCTGAAAAGCATCTGTCCCACCTGCCCTCAAGAGGAGGACTGGCTTTGCTGGGCACAGGCTCCCCAGAGCCCTCCAGATGGGTGGGAGACCTGCCCTGTGCCCAAGGGGACACCGGGCTCCAGCTGCTTTGTGCACCCTGAGAAATCCCGGCAGCTCTGCCAAACTGCAGCCGCAGGGCACATTGCAAGGTCCACCCATCAGGGATGGAGAAAGGGCACTGCTCCATGGCCGAGGGATTGCAAGAGGAACCGAGCTGGGCTGAGACCCAAAGGCTGGCCATCCACCTTGGCATGTGGGTGGCTAGGGGACAACGATCTGCAGAAACTCCTATAGGATCCAGACATCCCCCGTGCTGCTCCCACCACAACCATGGCTCACTGCGGGGGTTCCCAGTGGGGCCAGCTGCAACAGGGCTGTGGAGGGTGACCTGCACCCCGTGGGTGTCCGGCACTGGGAGCAGAGGCTCCTGCAGCCCAGGGCAGTGCAGAGCAGGGCAGGCATGTCCCCTCAGGGCCCCCGTCTTACCGTGGGCTCCGGCGGCGTGGCGGGGGTCGGGGGTCCCGGCATGTCGAGGTGCCCGGTGCCCGGCATTTCCTGCTCGGTGGTGGCAGGAGGGAGGGACGGCCACGCTTCGCTGTGATGGTCTGACAAATTATAGTCAGTATCAAATATTCATTAGAGAACTTTGGTGGGGAAAACAGCCTCTGTAAAAATGCTGGAGTTTTGTGAACAGGACAATGTGGCCAGAGGAGAGGGCCCCACAGAGGGTGGGACTGCGCTTCTCCGAAGCCACAATTCCTTATCTTAAGTGACCAGGAGAAGGAGCGCAGTGTATGCGCCTGGAGGAGGGTGCCCCACGGAGGATGGGTCTGTGCTTCTACCTTAAGCTGTCATGCCAGCCGGGAAAGAGAGGCAACTCCCCAGTGAACCCCCTCAAAGCTCACCGGCCAATTCCAGAGAATCCCGGGAATGTGAACTGTACATGTCGAGACCACCGACTAACACACTATAAAAGAAGAGAGAACGAGTCCTCAGTGCGCGCCCTCCGGAACTGGATCTCTACGCTGGCTGGACCAACGCTGGACCCAGGACTGGTGAAACCCTTTTCTTCTCTCTTTCTTTCTGTCTTTCTTTCCCTCTCTCTCCCCCTCTTTTTCTTCTCTCTTTTCCACAGTCCCTACACCTCATCCTTTTAAACATAAACCGTCGACCAAGTCTGAGACTAGGAGCGGACCCAGCCGCCCCTGGGCTCCCCTTTGAGAAGGAGTCTGGAAAGCAAGGGGGTCTGCTCTGAACCTCGTGACTCAGCGGGAGGGCTCTCCTTCTGACACAGTTTCATGTTCCTTTTTCCGCTTCTTTTTCTACACCTCCCTTCTCTTTTCAAACAGCAGCTTAATGACATGATGCAAGGTTCATATTGATAAGTTCACTTGTACTTGGGCAAGGTTAGCTAGGTTAAATAAATGTTGATTGTTGTTCGAACTCCCCTGGTGTCGTTTCACCTTAATTCTGACAAAGGAAATCCACGAACCTGAGTCACTCCAACTTTGGGACACGACATTCGCTCACCTGCGCCAGGTGCAGCTCTGCCCCAACCGGCCCTGGCCCGGGGTGCGGGATCTGCTGTGATGGGGTCTCCATGAGCCCCCCCAGAGCCCACAGCCCCCCTGAAGACGGTTCATCCCGCTTGCTTTTGCAGCCAGGAGGGACCAGAGGCATCACTGGCTGCTCAGTACGAGTTCTGGGGCCGGGGCTGCGCTCAGTGGGGTGCGGCAGCACCCATTGCTCACGGAGAGCTCGGTGCAGGGTGTGCGCTGGGGTGGCCCCTCTCAGCACCAAACCTCTGCTGGGATGTGGTTTTGTGCTCGGCTCCCTGGACGCTCACGGCTGAGCCATGCTGAGGAGCAGCCTGGTGCCTTCTCCAGCCGTGGCCCCGCACAGGAGGGGCACCAGGGCACTGGGGCCGTGGCACTGCCAAGGCAGCCGATCCTGACCCCGCTGCAGAGCAGTGTGAGGAGCCAGACAGCGGTGCCAGGCTCCCACCCAGTGCTGAAGGCCAGCAGGCATGAAGGCGTGAGGAAGAGGGAGGGAGTGGTACGAAGGGACACGGAGCGGTCCGCTGTCCCCCCCAGGCTGAACAGCATCCTGATGGAAGGAAGGAGCAGTTTCAGGAACAGCTCCATCTCCCTTTCCAGACTATCTTTGATGGCCGCATCCCCCAAAACACCCATTATTTTTCACCCTATTTTCCCAGTTAGTGGCTGTGGTCTCCCGGCCCATTTGCTGGGAAAACCAGGCAGCCAAATAAGAAGCAGAAATAGTGGTGTGGATTTTCTGGGAGACAGACTGCTGCCGCCTTCACACAGGCTCAGCAGTAGTAGCAGCTGCTGAAAGAGCTCAACTTAAAACTGTGATCTATCCATGAGAGAGTACTTCTCCTGCAGTTCTCCCATTCCAGCCACTGAGTCATCTTCTGCTCTTGTTAGCATTTCCACCTCCTTTCCTCTGCATCTTCGAGGGGACACTGGGCTAGATCCCTGATCCTCTGCTGCACACCAGCTTTTGTCTGTCTGTCAATATTACATGCTGATGCACTGTCCTTGCTTCTCTTTGGCCATTGCCATCAGGATGGCAATGGGTTATGAATTGTCCAGTGATCCACTAAGCTGGTGACCCCCTCTGAAAGACTGTATAAAGTCTTTGTGGGATGACTGCAATCGAATGTAAGTCAGGAGCAAAAAGGAAGCTCATCATGGGAGGAAACCAAAGGAAGAAAGAGTCATTCTGCTTGATGACTGTGGTCGCCTTCATCTCACGCCATCTGCCAGAACACTGCTGTACTCCTGGGGCAGTGCAAAGTCCTAGACCTTGCAAGAGAGACAATCAAAATCAAGCAGTCTCTTCAAATGGACAGCATGTCTGCAGATGTTTCTGGGTCAAGGAATTAACTGTAACTCCACCCAAAAGAGGGAAATGGAAGAGGTATTTTTAACTTGGGTAATTTTGGTGGTCTTGCTTATGGTAGAGGTTTGCACACAGTTGGTCCAGGGCAACTGAGGAACCAGTAATCAGTGTTGGGGAATTAGCACGGTGTGCTATGATGCACAAAACAACCAGGAGGCGGAGAATTAGACTCTTCCATCTGTATTTTCTCCTCAAAGACTGGATTCTGTAAGAAACCCCCAAGATACCTGAGATACTCACAACTCCCACTGGAGCCTGGGGGCCCCCAGAGCCAGTCACAGAGCAGCCCAGGCCTTTGTCCCTGGCAGGATTAAGATAACTCTGTGCAGCTCACTCCATGACTCAAGGCCTCCACCTCACTCTCATGGTTTCCCCTGCTTTTGCAAGCAATGTTTCTCAAGCCCAACAGCTCTCCACTTGCACCAGGAGTGCTGCCAGCTGGGCAGCCTGGCACCGCAGCACTGTCAAGATTTTCAGGATGTCTTCTCAGGGTGCAGTCTGGTACGTGACCTACAAGCACACAGCACAAGCCAGCAGGACTGAGAAAACCAGATCTTCATCAGGAGAACTGGAGAGAGTCTCCTTCCTGAGGACACTTGTAGCCTGCCAGGGACAGTGCTCCCTGGGTGATGGGGAGCACAAGTGTGAATTCCCCAAAGGGAAGACATGAACTCAAGACTTGCCCAGGTTTATCAGCTACATAATCATCAGCATCATCAATGGCTGCTTTGGAAGAGAGGCCTGAACTCCGTTCCCTGCTGAAAGTGAGATTGGACGTCCCTTGGTCCAGAAAAGGGGTCAGCATCAGGACATCACATAGCATGTCAGCTCTGGTGTGAGCTAAGATGCAAATCTCTGCACTTCTCTGCTGGTCCAGCATCCTGGGTTCCCTGCAGCGCATGCCAGGGTAGTGCACTCACATGCAAGCTCCCAGCTCCCTTCATACTAGGTAAGACAGGAGCGTGTGGGCAAGAGGTGGGACCTATGCTTTCCTTGGTATGTCTGTCCCCTTGATCCATGGCAGGATCAGATCCTTTGTTTTGTGGCTTCACATTGCGTGAATATAAGGTACCAAAGCACCCTTGGTTCAGTTTTGAGTGCTGTTCCAGCTCAGCACTTGTTTCCTAGCTGAGAAAGGCTCAATGCCCTTGTGCAACTGAGGTGCTGGCTGCATGTGCCTGTGGCTCTGATAGTTTGAATGAAGCGGCCAGTTCAGACTGAGGCAATTTCACTGTGGAAATCAGCAAAGGAGTAACAACAGGAACCTGTTAGCACAGATGCTCCACTCCCACTCCAGCCACAGCTGTCTCAGAGATGGATGGAGGTAAAAGTATTGTGCAGCCTCAGGAAGTTTAGGTTTTTTGCTACATTTCCGTCCCAAACTCACATGTCTGAAGAATTGGGTTTATCTTGGTCATTCTGATCTCGCCACAGCCATGCTGGAGGGGAGGAGGCTGGTTTTCCTCTGCAGCAGTTTAACCCATGGCATATAGTCACATCCTCATAAAATGAAAGAACTGCTCCACCTACTACTGTTTTTTCACAAAAGAGTGAATAAAACACAGAGTAGAAGAACTTGAGGGCAAAGATCCGTAAGCACAGCTCAAATGGATCAAAATGCCATGCTTTTTCCTTCTGTAGGCCTTTTTCCAATAAAACCGAGAAACAACCCCAAATTTATTCCCATTTCCTGATCAGTTCCAAAAATTTCCCGTGTCACATCTTTGAGACGAGAGCTCTTTGGGCTGCCAGCCTCTGTGCTGTGCTCCGGCTTGGCTTGCTCAAGCTGAGCAGGATCAGACTGACCTGCTGGTGCACTGGGCAACTTCAAAGTAAACCTCGGTGCTGAGGAATCGGCAATTGCCATTTTTGCTCTGAGACTGAATGGAATCAACACCCTCGTGTGGGAAGTGACAGTGGTCCATGCAGAAGAAATAAGTAACTGAATTTCCAGCCACTTTGTGCCACTAAAGCTCCTGGGGTCTCTTTCTGAGACTTGCAGGATTAGCCTCAGCTGAAGGGTATGTTGGATGGTTATACTCTCACAGTGCAAAATCTGACGTTTCCGTTGCGGTACTGTGTTGGCCTCTGCTTCCCGTTTCCCACTCGCAGAGACGAGGCCGTGGGGTGTTAAACCGCTCGGCATCGTCCCCTGCAGGCAGGTGCACTTCTCGGGTGGTAAGAAGTACTTCACAAGGCTCTGTGCAGAAAAGGAAGATGCTGTAAACGATAAATGCAAGATGTTATCATGCCGTGTCAGACTCACAAGTGCCACAGCTGCTGTTTGGCTGCTGGTTCCCAAGACATTTAGAGGACGTTAGCAGAGGAACTACTGACGTTTTGGGTTGGATTATGTGGGTAAACCCCAGCCTGGGCTCCCAGCCGTTTCCCCTGCCTCTGCGAGGAGCAAGCGCTGCAGAAGGAGACGGCGGTTGCCCACAGGGGCAGGGAGGGGGCTCGCCCTCCTGAAGCGCAGGGGGAGGGTGCCCCCTCCTCGACATTGTCAGTCCTGATGTTTTAAGGGCAGCCACGGGCTTTTTTGAGATCCCGAAAGGTCTTTGCAGCAGGACGTGCACCCTTCACGTCACCCTCGGCTGGGGCACCTGCCGCCTTGGCCAAGGATGGCAGCTCGGCGTCCCCCCGGTCCTGTCCTTCAGAGCCCTCCAGGGGCTGGGTGTCCCCTGGGGGCCATTCTCTTGACGGGGTGCCAGCTCCCCTCCTGTCCCCGGCCCCTCACGGGAGGGCCTGGGCTGGGCGCCATGCTGGTGCACAGACCGCCATGCCCACAGGGGCCTCTGGCCCAGGGGAGTGGCGTTCTGTGTGGAGTATGGGCAGAACGGGGGTTGTGGGGGATCTCCTTTGTCGGATCGCATTAAATAGCATGTCTGGACCTTGCTTTAGTATAATTATAATTGCCATTGTTACCGCTATACTGCTTATCGCAGGACGAGGGCGTTTTGTCCCTTCGCGGGCTCCGTACGTCGCGCCCTGGCGCCGGCGTGACCCGCCCTTTCCCGTCCCACCGCCTCCTTCCACCGGCAGGCGGGCTGTCGGCCGCCATCTTGGAAGCGGGCGAGCGGCGTGGCCTTCCCGGGCGGGGTGGTGTTTCCCGGGAGGAGAGGGGGGCAAGGCGGGGATGGAGGAAGGGACGAGTCTCCGCTAACGGTGAAAGGCAGTGCTGAAGTCATGGCGGTGGGGGCAGGGGGTAAAGAAGGGAGCAGCGCCCGGAGGCAAGATGCCGCCCGCAGCCTCAGCCGGGAGGGGTGGAGCGCTACGGCGGCGCAGCGGGGTCAGCGCAGTTGGCGGGAGCGGGAAGCGCTTAGACCGCGCTTGGCGCTGAGGAGCCGTTGAGAGACCCGGGACGCCGACCGCCGCCATGCATGTCGTCAAGCGGGGTGAGGGAGGGCCCTCCGCCGCGGAGGGGGGGGACAGGCCGGCACGGGGATTCCCTCGGCACCGGGGGGGGGGGGAGATGGGGTGGCCGCTCTTCTCTGGGGGGGTCGGGGGTCTCCTCTCATGGCACCGAGTGTGGGGGAATGGGGTCAATCCCGCTGCTTTGGGGGGGGGGGGGTCCGTGTCATGGCACCTGGTGCGGGGGGACGGGACCCCCTCTGCTTTGGGGGATCCCTCTCGTGGCACCTAAAGTGAAGAGATAGGGCCCCCCCCTCTGTTTTGGGGGTGTCTCTCATGGGACGTGAAAGGATGGGATCCCCTCTGCTTTTGGGGGCAGCTTGCACGGCACCGAGTGTGAGGGGATAGCACCCCATCTGCACTGGGCGGGGGACGATGACACAGACACCCCAGAGTGAGGGATCTCCCCCCATGACATCAAGAATGAGGGATGAGACCCCTTAGTTTTGGGAGACACCCCCCCCCCCCCCCCGCAATGGCAATAAGCTTTGTGCTTGGTTCCCACACCTTTGATCAAAGGAGGGATCCCCAGCCTTTGGGGGGCAGGGGGGCTGGAGTGGCCCTCAGCTGGGTTCCCCATCTCTGCAGCAGTGGTCCCGAGAACTGGGTTTATGCAAAGTTTTAGGTGGAGTGGAGTGGGAATTTCTTGGCCTTGTAGCGGGTACTCGTGCCCCTCCTGAAGTGGCGCGAGCTCCCTGTTTTTCTTCACTGTACTGAGAGCTGCGCCTCTGAGTGAGGGATCCCATGTATAGTATTGATCATCTGGAGCAAGAACATGCCAGGATGGAGGGATAGCGTCTCTTCTCCTTGAGCCTGAACAGAGAACCTGAACAGGCTGTCCTTGGTGATTCCCACCCCAAGTTCCCCCAAAAGAGGGCTGGCTCCTTGTGTGAGGTGCTGGGCAGGAGGATACTGTGCTTAACTGGTTCTTTGTCGTAACGGGAGCTGCTGTGACAGTAACCTCTTCTCCAACAGATGGACGCCAAGAGCGTGTCATGTTTGACAAGATCACATCACGCATCCAGAAGCTCTGCTATGGGCTCAACGCTGACTTTGTCGATCCCGTGAGTCTGTCCTTTTTCCTGCTCTCCTGTTCTCTGCCCCTTGTGATCTCTGCTAAAAGCCGACAGTGGTGAGCCGGTGTTACCCAGTTATTCTCTGTGGCAAAAGCCAAGCATGGTGGCCTGTGCAGGAAGTCTTGGCAAATGCATTCATAATGTGTTTCTTCTGATTGTGTTCTGAGCTTTTTTGCTTCACAGATACGGAGTCTTAGACTGTGGTGGGGGAAAATCAGTTTACCTATCGTAAATTGCTTTTACCTCAAAAGTTGAAGTGATTGAGCTTCTTGTTCTTAAAAAAAAAAGAGTTGTTTGTTGCTCCAGTTCACATATTTTGGTTTTGGTAGATTGCTCTCAATTTCAATCTGCAAAGCTTGAGCAATACTATATGGAAAGTAGCTCTTGATCCTCTCTTAAAAAAACAAGGTGCCCTTTCTGTCTGACAGAACCCCCCTGTCATTATAATATCCCTACTTTGTTTTTTCAAGCTGTGTAGGATTTTGAGTGCACGTTGATCCCACTCATGTAAGCTTCTCCTTCCAAAGCCTGTGCAGAGGATGACTCCCATGTGGATCCATTGATCTCTGTGAGATTTTTATGCAGATGTGCAGACCCAGTCTGTTCATTTGGAGTTGCCAACTTAGGCTCTTCCCATCTTGAAGATCTAACAATCTGTTTTCATATCTTAAATTGCATCTGTAAAATATTTGACATTCATTCTGTACCAAAAAGTGGTGCTCTTCAGCCATAGAGAGCAGGAGGAGGAGCATTAGTGAGTTGGTTACTGAAACACAAAGTACGCTGGCTTGATCTCAGTGACAGGGAGTTGGTGATAGAACAGAAGCAAGATTCCTAGTCCTCCTGACTCTTAATAACCCTGTCTTGATAATGAAGATAATCTTATGTGAAGCACTGCATTCTTATTTATTCTGTAGTAGTGTGTGACATCGCTCTTCTTGGAATTGAGTTTCTCCTTTTGGACTTGGAACTTCTTGTGCCAGATGCTCTACAAGCCACTAGTAAAAATCCCTAACCTAACATGCTTACTTTCAGAGAGTAAGGTTTGAAAATTACGTGTCCTGGTTTTGTGAGGCTGTTGGCACTTCCAGTGTATTTGGCAGTTACCACGTTAGATTTGACCTCTCTTCTCCAGTGTAGAATATGCTCTTTCTTGTAGCGATTGGTGCTAAATGCTTGAGAGTAAAGCAGAAAATACTTTAGAGATAGATGCAAAAGTCTTTTCCCACAAAAGGTCCCAACTGGCAGATGAAGCCAGTTGGGTTAAGCCATGAAGCAAAAGCCATTGTATCCCTTCCAGGGTTGGGGTTTTTTTGCTCTTGTCATGAAATGACTTTAAGCGTAGCACTTCCATGTCTCATCAGGCATTTATAAAGTCAAGCTTCATATGGAGTTTGAAAACTTCCGAGCAAGTACTGTTTTAATCTGACTTTTCTCCCTATGAACTTTGCTGCTACTCTATTCTAGCCTTTAGGAAAGTTTCTGCAGATTAAAAACTGTTAATGATTCTGGATTGACAGTTTCTGCTTTCTTCACTCTTTCCTTGCTCTCCCTTCTGCCCCAGTATTACTTTAAAATTTTAGGAGTCAGTACTTCACTAAGAGGGTTTGGTATTTTAATTTGCTTTTCCATTCAAACAGAGCAAATGGTACTGCTTATAGTGAAGCGTATCTTACATCTTAAATGGTTTCAGGATTTTTTTTTCACCAACAACAGGTTGCTAACCTCCAGAATTTTCCTTTTTCAGGCTCAGATCACCATGAAAGTGATTCAGGGACTGTACAGTGGTGTCACAACGGTGGAACTGGATACGTTGGCTGCTGAAACGGCCGCAACCCTGACCACCAAACACCCTGACTACGCTATCCTGGCAGCAAGGATTGCAGTGTCCAATTTGCACAAAGAAACTAAGAAAGTATTCAGTGGTAAGTCTCTTTGGGGGCACTTGGATGGCAATTAGTCAGAAAGGGAGTAGGAGTTTTAGAGGATATAAATATGGAAATCTCTTAAGCAGAAGTTACTAAGTACCCAGGCTAACTAAAAATGCCATGGAGATGAAAAACATGAGTTTTAGGCATGTCACAAGGAAAATGAAATTGCCTGTTTTGGAAAAGTATCTGTATAAATAGATTGATGAAAAATGGAACTGATTCAAATTAGGTTGCACCCACTTTCTTTCCCATTTATTATGTGTTATAAATTCTATTAAAAAAAAACATTGTAAGAGAAGTGCATTTTTAAGGTTAACAGGTTAGTAATAGTACTGAGCAGGTAGAAGAAAAGGTGTATGTTTGTAGAGCTGGAGGGGGTTATTTTAGAGGATGAGTAGTCCTGCCGGTTAAATCCTTGAAAACAAATGACAGATGATGCATGTACAGGTCTGTGGATGTCCTTCTTTTTAAATACCTTTCTGTTGTAGATGTGATGGATGATCTCTACAACTACATAAACCCTCACAACGGGAAGCACTCACCAATGATCTCCAAAGAAACCCTAGACATAGTTTTGGCCAACAAAGATGTATGTAACTTTTTTTTTTCTTTCACTTCGAAATTTTATAAATTCAGTGAACTAGTTCAGATAATTTATTTTTCTTATTTTTAAGCAAGCCATGTTTGTTTTAGGACAAAAAGCCAACGCAGAAACCTGTGCAGGTGGTAACTGCTCTGTTCTGGAGAGTTTAAAAGAGAGGATGTAGGAATTTCCTTCATGTAAGGATGTTTCTGTAGTAGAATCTATTTTCTTGGATGTCCTCATAGTCATGATCAGGACAAATTAATTGGAGAAAAAGTAGCTTTTGAGGCAGCAATCTGTTTTGTGTGCACAGAAGGGAGAGATGAGCTTTGGTTTCTGATTTCAAGTTGTTTCAGGTCGGTGTTCTTATGGGAATTCATGTTCGTATTTTGATTCTCTCTTGTGTTTCTTAGTGTCTAGTTAGACTTCAGTAAAATGTAGCCAACAATTGTGCGTTGTACTTGGAAAAAAAAATTGTTAAAGCTGTGCGTTTCTTGTTTCAAGCTAAGTGCTCTTCCCTACCTTACTCCTCTGATCTGATATCTGTTTCACTAGACCTTTGAGGCCAGAAATGCCAAACAATGATAGTATTGTTATACCTTAATGTGAGGCACAAAAAACCTGATTGTAAATGTAAATTTTTCTCTGTATTATTTCCTCTCAGCGCCTGAATTCTGCCATTATCTATGACAGAGACTTCTCCTACAACTATTTTGGTTTTAAGGTAAAAAGCACATTACTCATGATAATGAAGACTGCTGTTTTGATATTGTTCTGGAGCTGAATCTTTTGGGAAGGATGGGAATACTTGCAGAATCATCTAGATTTGGGCAAGGAAGGCACTGGAGTAGTGGGACATTAATGGGTTTGTAAAAAATGAAGAATACCTGCACAAAACAGTTGCCTAACTGGATGAATCATGTACTTTCTTCTTGGCTTCGTTGTGTGCCCTCGGCTGCTACAATATTTTAACTGTTGGGCATTAACTGTTTCACAGCAGATAGCACCAAATGTTGTTGAAAGCTTCCCAGCTCGTGCCGTTCCTCAAGGAAATAATCTGATTCTTAATAAACCAAAAAAGGGATTTTTGCTTTTCCTCATTGTTTTGCTTAACAGTTGTTCTCAGTGTGTCGTCCCACGCATTTTGTCGTCTTCCATGTTGCTGGAACATCTCCCCCACAACCAGTTCAGTCTATTGTGCCCCCACCATCTGCTCCTCCTGCTCCCCTCATAACATGCTGTTCTTTGCTGAATTGTTTTAGGACATGATGCAGTGGGCTCTCTGGAGGGTTGACTGAAGAGTATTTTGCTATTCCATAGCACTGGGTACTTCAGATAGTTCTTGTGAATCTCTGTAAGAACTGGGGGTTTTGTCTGGAGTTTCCATCAACACACCTGATGTGGTGCCTTCTGCATTGGGGGAAGTAGTCTGCAATGAGGAAACAACTAGTGTGTGTAAAAAGCATAGCAGCTGCGGAAACAGCATAGGCAAGGATGGAAAGAGGGGACCTTGAAGGGGGGTATGTGTTTCTATATGTATATAGATATGCAATTCCTGACATCCCCTCCTGTAACTACTGCTGTAATCCATTAGGTACAAGCTTAGAAGGGATGTGCTGCAGTTGTAGGCTTGCTGTATTTGTCATGTTGTGTGTTCAACACCCAGTGCTGCAGATTGTGATACAGGTTGTCTGGAAAGCATTGTCGTAGTATAACTAACAATACTTTAAGGAGGGATGGGGCTGTGGAGAGCAAGCACTCCCTTGTCTTCTAGCCTTAATTCACTGTGGGTTGAGAGGTAGTGTTGAACCTTGTGGCTGCATGCTCCACTACCACTCCATAATCCAAAGCATAGAGTCCTCAGTGTTGGAACCTTACAGTGGACTTCTGGGTTTTTTTTAGTCATTAGTCACCTAATATCCTATGCCATTAACAAGAGGAGTAGTGGAGTGCAGGGTTGGTGCTTCTGTTGAAGCCTGGGATAAGGAGCATGAAGATGCTTGAGTTTGCAGTTAACAGGATTTTTTTAAAAACTGAAAGCTGCATGTCTACTAAAATGCATTCTCTCTTTTTAAAGACTCTTGAACGCTCCTACTTGCTGAAAATCAACTCAAAAGGTAAGAACTGTCTGAATCAACTCAAAATGTAAGAACTGTCTGTATCATCTTGAAGTATTATTTAAAAGTCAAGACCATGGCTCAGAGCAGGGGTTGAGGAGGTAAATAGTCTACCTCATAGCTTTCCATAAAGCATTCCAGTGAAAGCACTGTGTACTGGTTTAAAAAAAATTAGCAAAAAGTTTGTGGTAGGTATTTTGTGGGCACGTGCAACTTCTTTTCTTAGGCTAAGAATCTAACATTTTTTTGGTGGCAGCAGTATGCTTGCCTGAAGAACAGTTGATCATTAAAGGGCAGCACTTTGCCAAGTTTACTTGGGTGTTCCAAATAATGGCAGTGTGACCTGGACAACTGTGCTTCAGCCGTCTGTTTTAAGGTCCCTAGTGCTTTGAAAGCTGCCTGTTATCTAGGATTTAGAAGATGAAGTAGTTCCTGTCCAGCTGATAACTTGTTCCATAATGCTAAGCACTTTTAAATAAATTTAAGCCGAAAGAGCTACTGTGCTATCTGTGCCAGTTATGGCAGGCCCTTAGCATGAAAATCCTAGGACACCAGAATGTTGAGAGGTTAATTGTAATATAATAAACCTAGAGAGCAGTTGGATGCTGGATTAGATATTTGATTGGATTTTAACTGTTAATACAGGTGGTGTTCTTTTTTTTCCCATGAGGACAGTCAAGCATTGGAGCAGGTTGTTGAGAGGGGTTATGCAGCGGTGCCTGTCCTTGAGTTTTTCAAAACCTGACTGGATAAAGTCCTGATGGTCTGATTCTCTTAGCTGACTCTTCTTTGAGCAGGAGACTGGACTAGAGACCTCCTGAGGTTCCTTCCAACCTGAATTATTCTGTGATTCTATGAAAACTATGGCTCTCAAGTGGCCCATTGCACGTTGTTTGTAGCTTATTGCTATGACCTCTACATCTGTCTGTACTAATCATAAATGTCATACTGACATTCTTTTTTCCCCCCTTTGCTTTTTGTGTTTAGTTGCTGAGCGTCCTCAACATATGTTGATGAGGGTATCGGTGGGGATCCACAAGAATGACATTGATGCTGCAATTGAAACTTACAATCTTCTGTCTGAAAGGTGGTTTACCCATGCCTCCCCCACGTTATTCAATGCAGGCACCAACCGGCCTCAGCTTTCCAGGTACCTTTGGCTTTCAAGTTTGCTTAATGCGTAACTAGACGAGGGTAAAGTTTTGGAGATTGGGTCTGTTCAAATGAAATGCTTTCACAACTTCTAAAAATAGTAGCTGTGTTTCTGTGATAGTTTTATGAAGTTTTGAGAAGCTGCTGTCAAATTTAACTTGATCTCTGGTGTAGTCTTTGGGGAAAAATACACAGGTTTCTGTAAGCTTCTAAAGCTAATGGAAATGTTTACATGGCTGTATTTTATTTAAAAATTACTTATGTGCATAGTCTTCTATAGATTACAAAATGAATCCTGGTAATTGTTTTCTAAAACATGCTAAAAATAGCAAGCATAAATGATATGATTTAAAAAATGTTTTGCTTTGATAACACAGGTATCAGTAATACAACTATTGCTCATGATGTTTTCTAAAACTATCCTTTATTCCACTTTGAAAGCTATGGTTTTGCATCACTTATTTCCTTTGCATAACATGTTAAAGATTCAGTGTTTACTCTTATTTTTCTGCAGCCCTGGTGAAATACTTCTTCCCTTTTTTTGTTTTAATCTTTGTATGCTAAAGCTATTTATTTTCATTAGTTGTTTCCTGCTGTGCATGAAGGATGACAGCATTGAGGGAATCTATGACACTCTGAAGCAGTGTGCACTGATCTCAAAGTCTGCTGGTGGGATTGGCCTTGCTGTGAGCTGTATCCGAGCCACGGGCAGCTATATTGCTGGGGTAAGTGTGCAGATGGTGTTCCCAGCAGCGGTTAACCTTCTGGTTTCAGGAAATGTCTATATTTTGGTTGCCAAATCAATGCTGCTTCTACCTACTCAGTTTAACACAGCAGTCAGTCTAGCTCAGTAGTCCTTCTCTTTTCACTACGCTCTAAGGCAAAAAGGTTGGTTTTCCTTGTTTTTTTGGCTTCCTAATAGAAGTCCTTCCAAAAAGAGGATCTTATTCCACTGTTTGATCAGACATTTCCAACTATTAGCAACCTAGGAATATGCTCAGAGACTTGTGCATTAGCCCTTTTCCTTTTGTATGTCTTAACTGCTCAAGATCATCTGTGGATGTGTGTTTGGTTTTTTTGTCACAGTGCATGTGACAAAAAGAAATTAGGAGGTACATTTTATTAACTCTGGGACCAGTAGCTTATATATATTTTTGTCTATTTAAAAAAAAAGGCGAGGAGAAGGGACTACCAAATAACTGATTAGGGTGGTCAGTTCCTAGCTTTCAGCGTAAGAGTTTTGCAGACTGCTGAAAGACATGCAGAAAATGTAGGCCCATCTCTTCAGGCAGTTGCTTTTCAGTATTGATGGTTTTCCTGTGCCTCTGCAGACAAATGGAAATTCCAACGGGCTTGTTCCAATGCTGAGGGTCTACAACAACACTGCCCGTTATGTGGATCAAGGTGGAAATAAGGTACTGGCTTTCCATTATATTATGTCCAAGAAGGGAACCTGAGGTCAGAGGTTCCACATCTGTGAAGGATTGACCCAGTAACATCAGTGAGCTGATGAAGTGGTTGTAGATGACACATAATTAGAATATGGCATTTTCCCTCCTTCTTGTTGATATTCTAGTGTTCCCCTTTCACTATACATTTTATCATGCAGTTATATCTTTTGGTATATATCTGCTGCACAATATGCACATGTTAGAGCAGCCTCTTGCGCTGGTTATTAGTCACTCCTTGAACGCCCTATAGTGAATTAAGGTGTAAGACTGTAGAAAGCTTCTTGATCCTTTGTTTTCACATAGTCCAGAAGTCAATGGAGGCATGACACAATAAGTAAATCTGATATTTGTCAAGCCCCTGCTTACACAGCAGAGATACATTTTTTGGTTCTAAATCATTTTTATTGAGAATCCGGAACTAGTAACATGGCCCAGTTCCAATATGTGAGAACAACAGTAACACAAAAAAGCATATTGAAATTGCCTTAACGAGACTATAAAACTAAGCTCCTGTTAGTTTAGGGTATTGTGTGCACTCAGGAGCAGTGCAGGAGATTTTATTTTCAAGGACAATTTGTTCTGATCGTGACTATGTTTTATGTATCAGAGACCCGGGGCTTTTGCCATCTACCTGGAGCCATGGCATTTGGACATCTTTGAGTTTCTTGACTTAAAGAAGAACACTGGGAAAGAAGAGCAGCGAGCCAGAGACCTTTTTTTTGCCCTCTGGATTCCTGATCTCTTCATGAAGCGAGTTGAAACCAACCAGGTAAGAAGCGTGATTGGTGCAGAATAGGTCTGTTAATAGAGAAACAGGTGACCAGCCCTGGGATGGAGTTCATGAAGGGTTGCAGATCTGTCTGCCTAGCAGCAAAGGAACTTCCTGAAAAGGCTGCTGCACCTTATTTGAGAACTAGGTTGTGCAGGTAGAGAATGGAATTGGAGAACTCCAGTGGGATACTTTGCTTCAGTGCTTAATCTTGCAGCCCATGACTTATGTACTTATACTATTACGCTAAATTTTTACTCTGGAGTTTCCTTAAAACATCAAAATCTTCTCAGTAAATTGATCTTCATATGACTGCTTGTATTTGCTTTAAAATGGGTTATATCTTGAGAACCAGTCATTTTCCTGAAATGCAGTTTGGTTATAAATATTCATATAATTACTTTTAAATAAATCCGACTAGTCTGATGAACACCTTCCCCATGTCTGCTGGCAGAGTTGGTTCCTAGTTTTTCAGGATGGGAAGTGTAGTTCGCATGTTCCTGTTTACAACAGGATCTGCTGATGAAGTTGAATGCCTTTGTTTGACAGAGTGCCTAAAGATTTTCTCTGAATATTTTTCCTTACAGGACTGGTCCTTAATGTGTCCAAATGAATGTCCTGGCCTAGATGAGGTTTGGGGAGAGGAATTTGAGAAACTATATGAGAGGTGAGAAAAGTGAATATATTTTTAAGCAGTGGTCATCCATTCACAGAACTGCCCTTGTTGTGTGGTATCTGGGAGCAAAAGCACAGGTTTGTGGTGTTGGCTCATAAGTGGTCAGTGAGTTCCATTATCAGATTGATAAAAGAACAAAGATGGGGAAGGTCTACTTACTGTTTGCTTCAAACTGTGACCTGCTCAAGATAGAACTATGTATGAATGATTGTTTTAGCTTGTTAAAGGGAAATTCTGAAGTGATCCCTGCTTAAAACGGTCGATGGCTTTGTTTTGAACGAGTCGTGTAGGATGTTGTAGTGAAAGATTTTCCATTTCCTTTAAACAAGGACAGTTCAGAGTTCATGCAGTTGAGAAGTGAATGGGGTCTTGCCTGCCTGAGAACCTGATGTTGTGTTAAAAATGATTGTCTTTCACTGCTATTTTTGGAGAGCCTGGGAATTATTAAGCAACATGTGCCCTGTTGCAGTTATGAGAAGCAAGGCCGTGTCCGCAGAGTGGTGAAGGCCCAGCAGCTCTGGTACGCTATCATTGAGTCTCAGACAGAGACTGGCACACCGTACATGCTGTACAAAGACTCTTGCAACCGGAAGAGCAATCAGCAGAACTTAGGGACCATCAAATGCAGCAATCTGTGTACAGAAATAGTGGAGTATACCAGCAAAGATGAGGTAGGTGGAGATTAGGAACTTGTAGCATTTAGGAAAGCTGTGAGTGCTCCTGTTGCAGCTTTCTAGAATATGTCTGACTGTTGGTTGGGGAAGGCAACAGGTAGCTAAGAAAATTCTGGGGACGTTTTGACTCGAGTACTTACAACTCTTCCACAGACTCTGTGTGTGGGTTTCCCCTTCCTTCCAACTCCTGTGGAGGATTTGATATAAAACAAGATACCCATCAAAGTGAATGTCTGAAAGCTTGAGGGAGAAGTGAGCTCTTTGGCTTGCTGCTAGCTGATGTAAGCATCTCTTCAGCTAATGATTTAGTAAAACCATACCTCTTACTCCCAGACTTACATTTCAGTGACAATTCCCAAGTTCCCTGTGTACTACCCTAATCTTGGTGCTCTACAGATGTGCTGTTTGCACTGCAGCATTGCTAACAAAGGCAAAGGAAGGACATAGAAATGATTTAGTGCTAGTACAGCATGGAGCATTTCTAGTGCAGTAGAGCTCTTGAGGCTGTTGTACCTGAAAGTATCAGTTTCTACTGCCTGAGCCACTAGTTCTTTAGCTCACACTCTTTGGCATATAAAATCGTGAGTAGTCTAGAAGATTTGGAGAGCCATCTTGCCTGCCTGCACTGCACAAGAAATCTTAGCTGACTTCTTTCAGTTCTCCTGGGGTTGGAAAAAATGCTAGTGTTAAAAAATGACTAAGAAAATGACCTAATATAATATAGTCTGGATCTCACTGAGATCAGCTGCTGGTTCTGGCAACACAAGAAATGGTTAGGCTTAGTTTATGCAAGGATGGCTTGCAGGCAGTATGATTGACTAGGCAGAGAATTGAATTTTTATGCTGATACTGATTTCTACTAAGCCTTTTTGAATTGGTTACCCTTTCTACAACTCATAAGATAGTGTAGAAATGAGGAGTGCGTTTTTCCAGCCTTTTAGGTTGCTCGATTTTTTTCCTTATAGTTTGGATAATCCAGAGAGCATGCTCTGGAACTGAGATTGTGGTTTTTTGCATGGGGTGTTGGCTGGCATGCCTGTTTTCACTGCGTTTTCTCCACAGGTTGCAGTTTGTAATTTGGCCTCTATAGCCCTGAACATGTACGTCACTTCAGAGCATGCATACGATTTCAAGAAGCTAGCTGAAGTCACTAAAGTTATTGTCCGAAACCTGAACAAAATCATTGACATCAACTACTACCCTGTGCCAGAGGTGAGTGCAGTGCTGAGCTAGTGCGGGGCTGAAGGCATGCCGAGAGTCTGGTGACAAAGGGCCTGTTGTTCTGTAGCAATCCCAGTTCAGTCTTGAGCAGAAGGAGTCAGTGACGGATTTTTGTAAACCTGTTTTAGCAAATAGTTGGGTGTTCCATTAACTGCCCGTTTGCAGATGTGACCCGTTGTTTAGTGGCTTCTTAAGCTTCAACCCAGAACAGTTCCTTAGTGAAGCAGTTGTAGAAAAAGCCTCCCCTTGAGATGGTTCTGCAGTTGGAATTTTTTCATGTGTGAGGATTTCCATAAAGCATAGAACAGCACTAGGAATAGAGTGGAAAGTGGACCAGAGAGAAGGATCCTGGAGAGATCCCAAGAAGGTGTAACTCAGTCTTGTTGGTTTTATGCATCTTTGGGAGGGTGCCTAGACTGCTTTCTGGAAAGAATGTGGGGAGAGGGTTGGTAGTTGTTGAAGAGGAATGGAAGCAGGGTTTGTTGCATTGCAAGAGCATAGAAAGGCAAGCAGCAGAGCTGGGTGTTGGAGGAGGAAATAAGCAAATACCCAAAGTGTGAAGCCAAACCTGATGAGAATCACATATTTCTGGCCTGTACAATTTGAATGCATGAGTTTAAATGTCTTCATGGGCCTGTTTTTCAGAAAATGCTTAGTGTTCACTTCTAAATCATGGCTCCCTTTGTCAGGTTGAGCAATTAAGATCAGTGATCACTTCTCACAATCTTAATCTGGGTCCTCAAATTCCTGCCCCACCAAACAGCAAATGATGGGGAACTGGGCAGAATTGAAAGGTGGGTTGTTGCAGCAGAAGCGATGGCCCATAAAAGTTAAGGCAATGGTATGGATGAAAATTCTTCTCAGAGGGCCTTTCCAGCCTTATTTATTCTATGATTCTATGTAGTTCTGCTAAAGGTAATTATTCTTTCTGCTTGATTGCCATGCAGGCTGAACGCTCCAACAGACGCCACCGTCCCATTGGCATTGGTGTGCAGGGCCTGGCAGATGCTTTCATCTTGATGAGGTACCCATTTGAAAGTCCCGAGGCCCAGCGCTTGAACCAGCAAATTTTTGAAACCATTTATTATGGTGCTTTGGAAGCCAGCTGTGAACTTGCCAAGGAGCAAGGACCATATGAAACATATGAGGGTTCTCCTGTCAGCAAAGGAGTAAGTACCAGGAACTGTCCTGTGTCAGGGCCAAAGCTATGAAAAGCAGATAATGTGACTGTGCCTCGTCTTTGATACAGAAGGAGACATATGACTCAAACGCCTTTGGCTGATAATATTGCAACAGTACAAATGGTGTGTGAGTTTTCCTCCATCATTTGGCTTCTTAAGTGTAGTAAGAAATGCGTAAGTTAAACTGAGGTTCAGAGAGCAATAGAAGAAAAGCAAGACTGAGCCTGTGCTGGCTGTCCCCTTTAGTGCAATTAAAATATTGAGTGTAATATTATGATACAGGGGCTTCACTGAGGCTGACTTGCAGAGAATAATTAATAACGGGTCAATTTACAACGCAATTTATAAAACATGGAGAAAAGAGTGCCCTGTGTAATTTGGACTGCACCTATGTTCTTCAGATTCTTCAGTATGACATGTGGAATGTCACCCCGTCTGATCTTTGGGACTGGAAGGCTTTAAAGGAGAAAGTTGCTAAGTGAGTAGTCTTGCATAGTTTGTATTAGATGTAAAATACATTCGATATGTTCTGACTGACTGAAAACAAAAGATAGGGCGCAAGTGTAAAAATGGTCCTATGTGTTTCCCGCCTGCCCCAGTAGATTTTTCTTCAAAACTGTTTTGTGGATGGCGTTCTTTCATTTTTGTTCTTACAAGCCAGAGAGAGCCCACCCCCTAGACTCTGATTTAGCTGAGCTCTTCTTTCATCTTGGATGCATCAGCAGAATGGTTTGTGTTCCTGTTAAGCAAATGTAGTGATGAGTGAGACAGTCAGCCGGGCTTGGGAACTCTTTACCCACTGACAGGGAAAAGCAGCTGAGCCTTGAACATCCTGAAGACAGGAATCGTTAAAACATGAAGGGCCTGTAATGAATTTGTTCAATTTGTATGGGTCTAATTTTTAAATTTAGTAAATCTGTCTACTGTCTTTTATATGGAGAGGTCTCAGGCTCTTCATGGGCTGCTTGTTTTGTTTTTGCCTGAGTGCTGTGGAGTTGCAGAGTGCCTGGCAGACTTTTTTTCTGTGCACCCTTTCTCATGAGTAAATAATTTGGCAAAGCCTCTGGTTAAAGATGAAAATAGGAGAGACTTTAGTTATGCTTCCATGTTGACCCATGTTAAAAGTTTAGTGGAGATTCCCTTTTTTTACTGTAGGCAACCTGAGGGTTTGCAGGTTACCCTGAGAAGGTGAGATGTCTGAGCGTGTGAGCTGAGAGTTCCTTATACTGGCCCTCCTAGCTCTTTGCAGATAGTATATAAACTGTACTATTCTTAGGTCTTTTCTGTCTTGTCTCACTTGGTTGAAGCTTTCTAACTCTTGACTGTTGTTACTAGATACGGTGTCAGAAACAGCCTTCTCCTTTCTCCCATGCCAACTGCTTCTACTGCTCAGATCTTGGGCAATAATGAATCCATCGAGCCCTACACCAGTAACATCTACACACGCAGAGTCCTCTCAGGAGAGTTTCAGGTAAGCGAGGCAGCTGTGGAAAAGAGCTTTTCTGTTTTCATATCTTTGATGACTTTCACTGCTAAGAAAGACAAGATGGAGGCCACACACTTGGTAACTCAATTCAGTTAGATGTTTATGTCAAAGGCCAAAAGCGCCAAGGGGAACATGTAGCTTGTACTATGTGCTGTAGTAGTACAGTTTTGCATATTCCACAACAATCACGGAATATGCAAAATTTTAAAGAAGTGCTGCTTTTGCCTGGCAAAAAACGTTATGAGGCCTCAAGATGGCCTGCAGGAATAATTGCTAAATGAATGATGATTAGTGAAATTATTGAAAGGACATGCATGCTATGGGAAGAGTAACTGAGACCACAGTGCTGCTTTGCACAGTCCTGAGGAAAGAGCTGTATGTAAAACACTGAAGAGATCTGAAGAGGTTATGTAAAAGTTTTACAGATGCAGAGGGGTCTGTCATTTAGGAAAGTACAAAACAATTTGAGTTGTGGAGGCTGGAGTTAGCAGAGACCTCTGTGTGAGACAAGGGGAATATCTAACTGTTAGGGAGGTCCCATCTGTCCATCCCCTCTGAGGTGTCCCCTCATTGATGTTAGGGAAAGCACTCCGTTTCCTCCTGACTGCAGGATCAAATCAGACACGTGTGGTGAGGTCAGAGCAACAGATTTATTAATCCACTCCACTATGTAGGTCAGGTGCAGGGCTGCTGGACATGTACCCCCAGCCCCAGCAAGCAAAAGTTTGCTGGTTTTTCTTCCCAAATAAACAGCCTGCACCTATTTTATTCTTTCCACTTCTGACCCCAATCTTGGTGATTGTTTACATCCTTAATTAGTAATTCAGGTTGTGGTCAGTGGCCCTGGTAAACCAAGATCTCTCCCTTTCACATCTTTTGGCATTCCTCCTGCAGGGGAGTTCTGTACACTCCCCTTTCTCATTTGTAATGTCCAGTAACTTCTCCCATTTCTGCCTTACTAGTTTAGCCCCAAGTTGGTGTCAGCCAGGCGTTGCAGACAGCCTTCTGTTGTCTGCGGCAGCCCGCAGCATCTCACTTTCATTACCCTGTTGTTTTAACCTTGTGCGTAGTCTGGCTGTCTGCATGCATACCTCAATGCTGACTGAAGAGTGAAAGTTTGTCAGTACCGTACAAGGTCTTGTTTAACCATTTAAAAAACCTGTGCACGTTGGGGTGAATTCGTCTCCTCTAGGAAGGTGTTCCTGTGCCGTAAGGCAGGGTGTATAGCTTAGCAGAATATACAGTGCTTTCATTTTTTGGCCTTGCCTCTTACAGGTTGTGAATCCACACTTGCTGAAAGATCTCACAGAGAGGGGCCTGTGGAATGAGGAGATGAAAAACCAAATCATTGCCCACAACGGCTCTATCCAGGTATGTGTGAGAAACCAGGGGGAACGGCACAGGGGTTCCTACTAGTTTGGGAAGTGCTGGCTGTGGGGCCATTTTGCCACACAGTACTTTTGAGGTCTGCTGTGTATGAGTGACTCAGCTAGCCTGGCGAAGAAAAGCTGTAATGTGTGGCATTTCCATTAGAAATATGAGGGGATGTGTCTGATCTCAGTGGTAATTTGTTCCTGCTGGAGCCTGCCCATGTAATAGAGAAGCCCAATGGAAGTGTACTATTAATTATTGCTAGAACAAATACTGAGTCAGGCTGCTTTATTTTAGGCAGATTCTGCAAATGTTTGGATTCCCATTTATCATGAAGATTATAAAGGGGTAGTTTCGTAGCAGGGAGTAGTCTTGAGACAGGAGCTAAGTATGTGACATGCAGATCCAGAAGTTACATGTAGAAGAGTCTGTGTGGGATGAATCATTTATGCTGTGGAGTTTGAAATGCTGCTGCAACTGTTGTGCTTGCAGTCATGCATGCTAACGAAGTGCATCCCGCTTGTCATGAAGTTTGGAGGGGTACTAGCTGCTGGATTGCTTTTTGTAAGACCTCACAACTATTTAGGGCAAAACAGTAATGGTCTGTTTGCAAACAGCTTTTTCTCTCAAATTCCCCAGAAGAAGCTGGCCTGTTTCAGCAAGTAAGGTTTCTTTATGCTTGGGTGCTTTCAGATACAGGATGCTTGAATTCAGCGATAGAGTTCAGCTGCAGAAAGCCTTGTTCTAATCAAGATTACTGAAGTCTCAGCAATTGGTGAAGAGTTTGGTTTTATAAATAGGAACATTTGGGCAGTCACTGTTTACACTGCATTGGAAAACTCTTCCTGTTCCTTTTAGAATATACCTGAGATTCCTGATGACTTGAAGCAACTCTATAAGACAGTGTGGGAGATCTCCCAGAAGACTGTCCTCAAGATGGCAGCAGACAGAGGAGCTTTCATTGATCAGAGCCAGTCTCTCAACATCCACATTGCAGAACCCAACTATGGCAAACTCACCAGCATGCACTTCTATGGGTGGAAGCAGGTATCTGGGAGGAGCGGTGTGGGAGTCTTGTTCAGAACAGACAGCAAATGGGGGCTGATAAGTTCTTTCATGAAAAGTTAGTCTTGCTGATTCTTAGAGAGGTAAACAGCTGTTTCCTTCCAAGAATCTGGTGTTACTAGTGCAATATCTCTCTAGAGCAATAAAGCTGTGGATGCTTGTAGCATTGCTCCCATTAATCCTGATTACTACTGGACATGACTGTGAGGCTGGTACAGTGGTATGGGCTAAGGGAGTTCGTCCTCAGCAGTTCAGAGTTTGGCTGTTGCTTGCCTGACCTCCAGCTGATTCCAGCTCTTAGACTCATGCTTTTGCTCTGCAGGGTCTGAAGACTGGCATGTACTACCTAAGGACAAAACCAGCTGCTAACCCCATCCAGTTCACCCTGAACAAAGAGAAACTCAGAGAGCGGGAGAAGGCCTCCAAGGAAGAGGAAGAGAAGGAGAGGAATAAAGCAGCCATGGTGTGCTCCCTGGAGAACCGGGATGAGTGTATGATGTGTGGCTCCTAATGGATCTGCTCTGCAGTGCCAGCAAAGCCATTCCACCTGGCTGGAGTCCTTCTAAGATGGAAGCATCTAGTATAACTTCAGGATGTAGAGGCTTGCTGGAACTGTGGCAGGAGGGGTGATCACAGTAGTGTCTTGTAGCTTCCCCATCCAATTGGGGGTTGGTGCACAGGTATGGATAGGGTGCATAAGAAGTTTATATATTGCTTTAGTAGCTGGGCTTCCTGAAAACTTAAGTGCTCTTGCATGGTCTTACATTGAACCCTACAGGCAGGGCTTTTCCTGAACAGACAGGGAAAGGTGCTAATGCCACTTACCTTAAAGATCTGTCCTGGGGACTTCAGACAATTCTTTTCATTTACTAAAGACTGTTACTTGTGTCTTCAGAGAAAGAAGTGGATCTGACTGATATCTTTTCCTTTGCTGTGAAAGACAGCAAGACAACGTCCCTAGGCTAGGTGTGTTGTAAGCTTGCTATGTTGTCTGTCATGGTGAAGGAGCAATTTATGTTAAGCTTAGAAAGCTGGAGTGTGTGCACATATGCCAGTGAGAACCTTCTCCCACCATTTCTTACTCTCTTTGTCCCCTCTCTTTCCCCTTCCAAAAAGCTTTTTAAAGGAGCGGACTGGTGGTAGGTGCATTGCTACCTGGAGAGTTCATCTTCTCCATCCAGACTGACAGGGCAGAGCGTTGTGCTTGGTAAATATTCCTTTTCGGTTCTTAGCAGGAAATGGCAGAACTGCTGCAGTGCATTTTATTCTGTATTAAAAACCTACTCTTATTTATCAGTCAGTTTTCTGGTAATGGGCTTCCATGCTGTCCTTGGCCAGAAAGCCTTCTGAAGTGCACACGCCATCTTTTTTTGAGAGAGAGTTGCATTTATCCACCCCAGCTAGTTATTTGATCTTTTAAAAATAATACATTTTTACTTACCCGTGTACTTAACTCCCTGCTCTAATGTGATGGGGCTTTATCATCCAGTTCTTAAATATTTATTGAATTAATGTACAATACAACTAACCCTTTAATCCAGCCAAACTCAATAAAATGTGGAATGTCGAAGGAATGAGCAGTGGTATCTTGGGAACACTTTTTTTGATTAAAAGTGAATTGTAGCAGCTGGAGGCTGGGGCCTTGTTTGTGAGCCCTGCACCTCCTGCACACGGTTCCTTCCAGAGAACTCTCTGAAGGTTCTTGTGTAAAATGAGGCATGTAAGCAGAACCCTGTATTTGCTGGGGCAACCGTGCTTAACTCTGTAAGGTGTCTGTTTCTTTGTGTCATTTTGAAGATTTGGGCTCGAGGTAAACACGAGGAAGGGGCTGAAGTAATGCCAAGTCTGTGTTTCGGTAACGTGCAAAGGAGGTATGCTGAGTTCACAGGGCAAATCTGGGACTGTGCTAGAGGTAAGGCTTGAACCCTTGCACCTTGTTTTTCAGTCCAGCACTTGCGCTATTTCTTCTGCTTCTGGTTTCTCTGACAAGGCACCACTGCAGATACCTTGAAGTGGCTCACTCTGCTTCCAAGGGAAGACTGTTGTGTCTAATCACCAATCCTGGCAGCTGTGCCACCCAAGAAATTTTGCCAAAAAAATTGAGTGGATGGGGCCTTTTGACTACAAAAATCCTCTTCTGATCAAGTTTTGGAAAGCTCAGAAATTGCAAGGGCTGGAGCAGGGCTGATGGGGAAGCAGAATCCCTCTTGCAGGACATGTTAATCTCACCTGTTGGATGGGGCAGAGAGAGTTTAGTGAGAATTGAAAAACAATGTGTTAGGCTGTCAACACGTATGTGGGAAGGTATGGGCTAGAGGCAAAAATCTGCTGAGGAGCTGCTGTTTAGACTGTAATGGATGGGTTTAGTGAAGTTACGAAGATGCTTGTGCCTGTCTGTCCTTTCCCCTTTGCTGCTGCTCCTGCCCATCTGGCGCTGACCCTTTGCTGTCTCGACGGCAGAGCGCAGATGGGGCTGTTGAGACTGCGGCTGCTGTCTGGACTAGTGTGGGATCTCATGCACCATTAATGTAACTCCTGTGTAAACAGGAGTAGCTCCCAGGGGACCCTGCAGTCTAGACTCTCCTTGTTCTTGCAGTTTGCTTTTGCTGCTGTCTCTCTTTGAGGCATTCCTAAACACGAGTGCTGTTGAAATCCTGCCTGATCTGGTCTCCTGGGGGAAGAGTGAAGAGGGCTTACGCTTTCTGCTAGTCAGAGAGGAGAGGCAGTTAGAGAGGAGCTGGAGTGGGGAATGAGAGTTGCACTGAGTGCTGATGCTCCTTTTGGGGGCTGGGGGGAGGCGTCAAGAGCCACCATCTCTCTCCCGTGCACAATTCGTCCTTAACCACTGCCCTGGCTACTGCTCGCCTGGCCTTTTGGCTGGCTACTGCTGCCTGTACTGTTCCAACAAACACTGTTATTGCCATAAAGGCCAGCCAGATATTCCTGTTGCTGTTTCCTTAATCCCCCAACTGCTATCACTAGCCAGGGAAGCAGGCTGTCATGGCTTGAGTGGGGTCAGTTTTGCTCAGTTTCTTTTCCAAAATAGGTTTCTGTTACCTCTGCTGTGGTTGGGCTAAAGCAATGCTAAACAGACTGTTTCCCTCTTGAACATTGCCCCACTTGACAGCAAGGTGCTGCTGCTCTCTAGGAAATAGCTCTGAGCTACAGAGAGAAAAAAATAAAGGGGGGTGGGGGGTGGGATTTAAACGCTAGAGACCCAGACTGGTGGCGACTTGACTATGTGTGGTTCCTGGAGCAGGGGGAGAATGAGGGAAGCTAATGGGTTCACAGTGGTTAATGTGCTGAGTGCGGGCTGCCCGATGGGGTCTGTGGGGGATCCTGAGCAAAGAGACAGGCTGAGACCCTTCCCTTCAGCCTCGTGCACTCCATAGCCAGGACTTGATGCCCGTTTGTCCTATTAAAGCTGAAGTGGAGGTGGTGAGACCACCTACACGTCTCTCCCTGAGGCTGCGAGGCAGGGATCGATGCCTGCCTTGGCCCAAGCTGCTCCTGTGGAGCGACGGTCTGTGTCTACAGAGAGGCAGCCTGGAAGAGGAGCGTGCCATTTGCTGATAATGGGACAATGCAACCAAAAAGTTAAAATTCATGCAAGTCAGACCAAAAGTCAGCCTGAAGGACAGTGAGGACAGCAGCTGCCTATAAGAAGTAGCCTGGGCTGTGCTCCTGGCTCGCTCTTTACCTCGCAGCCCTTGAGCACACAAGCAGCTCTCCCTGCTCCCAGCTGAATCCCAAACAGCAGCACCGAAGCTGGGCACATTCTTCTTCAGGCTGGCGTGAATCTGATCTTCACGTAGCCTTCAGCAGCAGTCCAGTCCCACCTCAGGAAGGTGGGAGTTATCCCATCTCCAGTTGCGTGGGACGCATTCATGGGAGGTGTAGGCTTGAACTTCCTCGCATCTGGGTGAGTGTTAACACCAAGACCTGCCACCTCCATGATAATTTCTGTAAGTGTCCAGCTGTCCATCCACAGCAGCAGCACCTCTAATGTGTTTGGGGTGCAGGTGGCTCTGGCCACTGTGCTTGGTGCTGGCTCTGGGTGCTGAGCCTGTCCCGTGAGCAAGGACAGGATCAGTGCTGCTCTGTGGCGTTGGGTCTGGGGAGGCCGCCTGCGAGCTCTTGATTTAGCCAAGGCCGGGCCTGTGCAGAACTTTCTTGGTGAGAAATTTACCCATGAGCTTTGTTACTGGGACTTAATCATTATTTAAGTTCGGGAGGGTGCAGGTTTGCAGCTGGGTTATTCTGATTTAAGAGGCCCGTCCAGCCACCGGTTGTGCTGCCGTTTCTGCGCTGGCATAGCCGTCATCCAGCTGTCCTTGTCGGTCCGAGAAGGAATCGCTTTTATTGCTGTGGACTGTGCTGCCTTGCGACTGCTTGTGCCAACAGATGGGAGGTGGTGGGTAGGAGCAGCTGAGGAATGGACCATCCTTCCGTAACAGCAGGAGTTTGGGCTGGCTTAAGCTGATTTTGAGGTTGCACCCATGGCCCTGCCCTTGGTCATACTTAAGGATCTGTGCCAGAGCAGTGAGCCTGGGTCATGCCAGGCTGCTGCCCTCACCACCCTCCATTCCTCCTCCAGGACGTTTCTGTTCTCGACAGCCACCTTCTGCAGAAAGACTCAAACATTCATATTTTTAACCCTGACTTCTTTACCACACTGGCTGGAGAGACTTTCTCGGGTTTTTCTCCCTAAAGCCTTAGCATTGAGCATCTTTGTTTATTTCTCTGCTGCTCCTAACACAGGATCTCTCCTGTGTTGTAGCTTTAACTCCTTCCTGGGGAAATCATCCCAGAGTTAGAAAACTGCTTAGTAAATCAACTTTTCTCGTTTTCAAAATGTATCTAGAGCATTCATCCTACCTAATCCCATACCATAACTTCCACAGGATACTCTCTGGGCACCTGTTCCATGGTGTTCAGCAGCAAGAGGTGATCAGCTGGAGGTTTGGTGATGCAGAAGGTAAAGCTGGTGGGGTATCTGGGAGACAGGGCCCTATCCCCTGCAGTCACAGGGAGACCTGGCACATACGTGCTTCCTAAATATGGTGTGTGCCCTCATAAAGCTGCCTTTCTCTGGATTATTTTTGTCCTCCCTACTTTCACTGATCCCAGGCTGTCAGTGGCTAGTAGACAGCCTGGAGCCAAAAGGAGTATGTTTTATTCATAGCAAACTTAGTCATGCTTTCCTCCTGTCAGGTGCACTGTTCAGGTGTATATTTTGTCCCACAGCTTTTGATTCACATCTCCCGGTTGGGATTTTGTGGTGTGATGTGTCACTCGGAAAAGCCGAGCGCAGCTGAGCCTGCAGAAGCCACGCGTGGTGCGTGTGTGCCGTGCACGCTGCTTGGTGACGGCGGACGCGTGCCAGCGGCGAGCAGTGTGTGCCAAGCCGCTTCCGCAGCTGCGGTCCGTGACCGCACGCTTGTGGCAGGGTACATGCTCGCTGGTGCAGGCACGACCCGCTTGCAGCACGGCGTGGCCGCAGGAGCGTGTGCTCGGAGCCAGGACCCAGGTGATTGCTGAGAGCTGCTTGTTTAAACTGCTCGTGAAAGCCTCTGGTGAAGGATGCTCCATGACTTCCTTGCTTCTAGTGTTTCGTTACTGTCACTCAGAGTTCCCCTAATTCCCAGCTGAATTATTGATACTGCAAACTAAGCTCCTCGTCCTTCCTTTGGTAGTCACGGAGAGAAGCAAATCCTTGGTCTTTAGAAAAGCCTCTTACCTCCTGGCGACAGCAGTGTGTTTACCCCTTCCAGCTCCCTGTTTATTCAAGAAAACATACCCAGTCTCTTCTTTTCACGTGTCATTATTTAAGTCTTGATCTGGTTCCTATGGCTTCTTTCCATTTCTGTCTGTCGGAGACCACAGTGCCCAAACCCTTGTGTGGTACTTGGCTGAGACCACATCAGTTTCAAGCAGAGCTGAGTAATAACACTCGTGTCTTGTTTGTGATGCTGCTGCTATTGAGCTTCAGAATTAGACGGGTCTTTACTGGCACTGTGTTGCCGGCTCATCAGGGTTACGGTCTGCCCCAAGCCCAGCTCCGTCCTTACCACCCCACTGCTTACCCAGGGACTTCTCACTTTGGAAACCACACTCTGGTTTTCCCCATGAAGTGTGGAACTTTCCACTGGTTTTGGCTGAATTTCACATTGTGGATTTGGGGCTCTGTCCCATTGTCAAGGTCACTTGAAATCCCCTCCTGTTCCTGTGGTGAGTACAGCGCTCCTCGGCTGATTCTTGGCCCCAGGTTTTACTCCGTCACTTGGGTTGTTCAGGCTCAGCCTGGGAAGACCGTAAGAGCTCTGACTGAGCCACCACGAGCTGTAAGAGCTCTGACTTTTTTTCCTTTTCTTTTTGCCTCTGTGTGTGTTTGAGCTGGTGCTTCTTAATTTATGGCAGTAAAGCGTAAGTGAGATTCTTAACTGCAGCCGCAATGCAGCAGGAAAACAAGGAGCTCGTCTTTCCTCTTAAGGCTCTTTCCTACCTATTTTACTATTTTAAAAATTACAATTTTTAATGTATCACTTTCTTGCTGTAGAAAGTGTCCTCCAGACTTTTTGTAGACACTGTTGAGAAATATCAGATGGCAAATACAGAGGAGTACTCACTGACTTCCCCGTCTCTGCCCAGAACTCATTTGTGCTCTGTAAAAAATGGGGCGTTTGTGCTGGGGGAAGATGCTAATCCCCTGGAGTTCTTGCATTGCCTAGGATTTTTTTTTCCTACCACCATTGAAGTCAAACTCAGTAACAAGCATAAAATATTGCTGTGCAGCTATTTCTGTTTAATATTCATTTTGCAGCTCAGTTGGCTCCTGTTCTCTGTTGCTTCCTGTACAAGCCTTGTCCCCACAATGTAGCAATACCATGCAGGTGTTTCGAAGTCTAACTTCTCATTAATTTCAGCCCAGGTTTAGATGCCTAGTGGGATAAAATGATGGAAGGCTTGTAATAGCTTTTATGAGACTAAGTGAGATAGTTGGGGGGAAGGGGGAGAAACAGAAGCAGTGGGCACAGTGTCCTTTCTTTGGGTTTCTCCTGGGCTCTTTGTGAATATCTCAACAAACCGTGGCTGCTGTGTAAATGAAGTAACAGACAGAGAAGATATCTGAATTGCTTCAACATCTGAGAGAGACATTAAAGATTTCCCCCCAGCCTCCAGTGCATCCCAAAGTCCGAGTCCAGCGGTCGGAGCCAGTGGGAGGAGAGCACCTCGCTGGGGGCTGGGAGCGTGGCTGGCTCAGTCCTCACCCAAAGCTGTGCTGCAGTGGAAGGACAGCGGAGGGAATGGGTGGTACTTGCCAGTTTTGAATCCAGGACTTGCAGAAAATAGGACTAGATGGAACCTGGAGAGAGCAACTAGTCCATCCCCTCCCCAAGGCAGGATCTTCTCGCCCCCAGCAATTTCAGATGGATGCGAACCTGACCTGATCCGAAATGCTCTGGTGATGTAGGTTCTCCAAGCGCAGTACTCAAAGGCTGTCTTACTGCTAGAAAGTTTTTCCTAAAGCCTAAGCTAAACCTCCCTTGGCAGTGGTGAGCTGAGGCTTGTTTTCAAGGAGCCCACGGGCTCCTCGCTGTCTTCACAAGGATCTCCTTGGTCAATGCCCTGTAAAAGATTGGGTTGAGGGTGGGTGGGTGGAAGGGATAGCTGGCACTCAGCAAGTTGTGTGTGTCCTGTGAGACTGCCTGGCCCATGCAGTACACGATGGAGAAGGCAAGGTAGGAGATTAAAGGAAGAAATATTTTATGCTGAGGGTGGTGAAACCCTGGCCCAGGTTGCCCAGAGAGGTGGTCGATGCCCCATCCCTGGAAACATTCAAGGTCAGGTTGGACGGGGCTTTGAGCAACCTGATCTGGTTGAAGATGTCCCTGCCCATGGCGGGGGGGGTTGGACTAGATGGCCTTGAAAGGTCCCTTCCAACCCAAACCTATCTATGATTCTATATGTAGTGAGAACTGCCAGCAGCTGGGGCTGCAGTGGGGAGCTTTGCTGCCAGGGCTGCGTGGCTGAAGCCAGTGTACAAGACTGGCATGCAGGTGGCATCCAGTGTGATGAAGAGCTGCTGGGCACATGAGGGCAAAGAAAGGGAGGAAGAGCAGAGCCTGAGGTCACTGGTATGGTTTAGACAAGGGACGACTACCCTAAACAACTCCTGGGCGTTTTTGGGGGACTAGCAGGGGCAGTTTCAGTGTGGCCACCTTGGTTTTAAGTCTAGAAGATTTTTAGCGTGGGGCATAGCACATGCATGTCAGATGGCCATGGGGCCACAGAATGGTGCCTGGCACCATTTGGCTGATTTGTATAGGTGTAGAGAGAAGTCAGCATGATTCCTGAGAAGATCTGAATGCTGATGTCCTTTGATGCAGTGGTCATGAGCTGCTTTTGTTTGTTTTGGGCAGGGTGCAGCAACACTGGACAGATGAAATGAGGCCGCTCAGGTGTGGGTAGCACTGAAGGCAAACCATACACAAGCATGCAAGGCACAGTCCTCGATGCTGGTGCTGTTTGGAGGGGGTCTGAAAAGGACGGGTCCTGCCAGATGAGACCCAGGCAGCACCCCTTGTAGTTGTGCTGATCCAGAGACAGCATTACTCTTCAGATTTGGTCCAAGATATAAACCCCTCATTTTTTTTCCACTCAGGCACTGCTGGCTGGTGCTCAGTGAACCCTGTTTGCATCTTCCTTCCCACCACCATAGTCTAGGGTTGAAGAGAAGTGCCCTGGTTTCCGTCCCTTAAGGTTTTCTATATGCTCAGCTCCCGATGCTTTGCCTTCAGATGCCATGACTCAGGCACATGTTTTGTTCAGGGTAAAGAAGTAAGCCCACTGCTACAGTAGTGCAAAAGGAAATATTCACAGCATGGGTTTTGGCTTTGATAGAGCTAGGATGCTTTGGGAATCTTGATCACTTTATGGAGGGGATTATCTGCCAGGCTGAGAGCTGAGACCTGAGCCCTGACACAGCCAGTCGTCTCTGTCCTGTGGCTCTCAGGAGGTGCCAGTATACAAAATACACGTGTATATTGTCCAGAGAGCACACAGTGTGGAGCACTCGCCCTTCTCCATCCATCTCTCCTGTCTTCCCCTTGTTTAGGTAGCAGGGAGCTCTGTCCCTGGAAACAACCCCCATCAGGGCTGGTGGATGGGGATGCTGCTAGCGCACAGAGGGATCCAGGGAAGAGGCTGGGTTGGGGAGCCTTTGCTGTGAGATGTATGTTTCTGTTTGCTCTGGGAGGATGAGCGTCTGTCTGAGTGTTGGCAAAGAATCACTAAGTGCAATTATCAACACAAGCCGTTTTGGAGCAGGGAGGTGGAGATTAAATTGATTCAGCGTTGGCTGAAGCATCCCAGCTTTTGTGTATTTATCTTAGTGAATCCCTTCCACTCTGCTATTTCCTTGATAAAAATATAAATCTTTGCTTTCCTACTGTGAGCTGAGCTCCAGTCCTGCCCTAGCACTGGTGAAAGATCGGAGCAGGAGGGGATGCCTGGGCACGCTCCACCCTGGGATCCCCACTGGACAGCAGCGTGGGAGCCCGAGCCTCCTTTCAGTAAGAGTGAAGGGAAGGTTTCGGGTCACCACAGACCCCTGCCATCACCAACATCGTGGCATATAACCCCCAAATGCAGAACTCCAAATGCCTTCTGGAGACCAGTTTGGTTGTTTTCCCCTTCTATGCGGCTGCTCCTGCATCTCATTGCTCTGACAGTGAGTCTAGTTTGCTGTCCTGGGCTTGACATCAACCTTTCTTTGACATCGCTCGTCTGCTTCCCGAGCACCCGCCAGCCGAGCAGCCCAGCCCTCTCCTGCTCTCCTTCGGCCAGAGCAAACCACGCGCTGCCAGCACCATTTCGCAGGAAAGGGCTCCGTGCTCAGCCAGGTCCAGCGTGGCTAGAGCAGGGCTATGGAGGAGGGGGTTTCTCCTCGGGAGTGTCCCATAGTGCAGGGTCACTTGTTGGCCACTTTCCTGCATGGAAAGGCACTCGCCAGGACCGAGGCACGGTGGCAGCGAGGCGTTCCCAGACCGCAACCGGCAACTCGGCGGTTTCACCCCCGGCAAAGCTCTTTATCACAGTTCCTGACACGGTGCTTGGGGGTGTCTGTGAGAGCTGGGCATCCCAGGGGAGCCCAGTTTTTAAGACATGACTCAGGCAGCATCAGTCCCACGAGCTCAGCAGGGAAACGTGCTCTGAGCCTCTGTGCAACTTCCCTGCAGCCTTGACCCAGAAAGGCTCATTTTAAACACATCCTCAGGGTTGTGAACGTCAACAAACTGACTCATCAACAGTGTGTCCCTCCACCCGATGGGAGAGGAATGTCGTGACTTCCCTTGGGAGAAGAGCGGGCAGGTGTCCCAGGGCTGGGGAGTCTGACTCCATCTGAAATGGGAGGTGATGGTGCAGACCGGGAGCTGCTTGAGTAATACCTTCAAGGGCCATAACCCTGCACTACAAAGGGTACTGGGACAAAAAGCCATCCCTGGCAAAAACATGCAGAAAGAGTGAAGGAGGAGGTGATGAATGTGGACACCAAAAGAGTGGGGTGGAGGCAAAGGAGGAGGAGGAATGATGGGCAATGAAAAAGGCAGCTCGAGGATTTAGGATTTAGACCCAAACCCAGCTCCCTCAGGGCACCCCAAATCCCTGCCGGCCTGGGACCTCCGCTCGCACAGGGCCACATCCCAGAGCCCTGGGGTGCACCTCATAAATGGGGAAGGAGCATTAATGGGGGACTCTGCCAATGCACAGCCAGAGGCTGAAGATAGAGCTCATGCCCGTCAGCTTGGTTTCACAGGAGGCAGGTTTCTGGCAAGGAAACCGGTTGTTTTTTCCTGCAGGATTATATGTTCCTCCACTGTAGTGTGTGGGCTTCGCCACAGGTGGATTTCTCCACGGTTTCTGACAGAGAGCTCTAAACCTTGCTCTGTGAGGGATGAGCGGGGAGCACCGGAGGATGCAGTGGCTCATGAGTCACTTGCGCTGCTCAAAGCAGCGTTATTAATTGGGTGGCCTCGAGACTGTTTGCAGCAAGGACTTCCAGCAATTGCTTCCTCCTCCACTTTATTAAAGATTTTTGTTGGCAATCTGGATGTCAGTATGAGGTCTTGAAACCTCCCTCCTCTGGTCCCCTGCGATAAATCTCCATCCCCCCTGGGTGACACCTCCAGCCTTGGGCTGTCAGCAGGTTTCATCAGCCCCTGCGGTCTCTGATAAGGTCCTTAATGGCAACATCAAACGAGCCCCAGGATGTCCACCTCTGATGTCCACGTCCCTTGTCGGTGCTGCCTGATACCATCTCTCCTGGTCCCTGCTCCTCTGCCAATTCCTTGTCGGGTCACCATCTCCTTCTCCTGAGCTGTCCTGGGGGCATCCACTGCTTTACCAGGGGCTGGGCTGGGCTGGTCCCATGGCCAGGAGTTATCAGAGGCAGCAGGTCTGGCATCCCCCTCTCCTTTGGGTCAACCCTTGATATTTTACCCTATTTCCACTCAAGTCTAGTTATTCTTCTCTTCAAGCCAGCAATCATTTACTGGATGAGTCACAGAGGAGTACAACTTGGGCAAAAATTAAATCATGTTTTGGCAGAGGATTTATAAGTGCCCCCCACCATCTATTACACAATAGAAGATATTTAGGGAGCAGTCAATATGAATGCTAAAAAAAAAAAAAAAAAAAATAGAAAGAAAAAGCCAAAGTCTTTAGGAAAGATTCCTGACTGCAGAGTGAAGGTGAGGGAAGGAAAACCCCAACCAAATACATTGCAAAAATATTTTAAAATTAATATAAACCAGAGAAAATACTCTAAGTGAGGGATGTGGTATAATTGCTGGTAATGCTGCAGAGAAGAGGGAGGTGTTTGGTTGAGCACTGTGTTTGAAGAGAAGCCAGCCATTGCCCCAGCATCACAGGCAGATTAAGAAGCACTTTAGATCCTTAGGGGACAAAGTGTCTGATCATCCACTGTAGGTAATGATTTTGAACTGACCATCCAACTTCTCTTCATATTTGAATTGGTTGAGAGGGATCTGGCCCAAAATCTGGAAGCTGGGACATGGTGGTGTTTCACCAGTCCTGGATAACTGGCTTTCCGTCTCTGGGAAGAGAGTGGCATCAGGGTCATGCTGCAAAGACCAGAAGGTCATCGATGCCAGTCAGTGTGGCCACCTGGCAAGTATGTTGTGTTAAACAAACGCCAAAGTCAGGTAATTTGGGAAAGGTGCCTATTTAGACATCACATTGTGAGGTGTCCGACCAGCACAGGAACATGTTTTCACCCAGCTGCACGCCCCGTGAACTGGATCTGCGGCTGGCAGCACAAGGAGCATCCAGTTGGGATCTCAAGAGAAGACCAGCAGTGCATGATGTGAGCCAGGAAAGGGACAAAAATCATCAGGGGTCTAGAAAAGGTGGCCAGAGGGAAAGGCTGAAGGGTCTGGTGAAATTTAGCACGGAGAACACTGAGGTCAGATACAGAGGGACTGACCCAGTAGGCTTCCAAGGTCTGTTCCAGCCCATTTTTTGGGATGTGTGCAGGCAGTCGTGCAAGCAAGGCTTGGGGCTCAGGACTCCTCCTGTCCCAGGAGCGGGCACTGGCGTTCCCGAGCCCGATGAATGGGGTCTCTCCACCAGCCTCACCCTAAGCACAAACCAAAGGGAAGGGGCATCTCGGCCCCCTGAGCAGAGGATCCCTTCCCACACAGGCACCCTGCCTGCCCTGAGCCCCTGCTCCCCCCGAGGCAGCCACTTGCCCGGGCTGCAGGGCCCTGGGGCTGTGATATTGTAAAGAACAAGACATCAGCAATTTCTGTTCCTACTGTTGCTGCTGTCTCTGAGACAGGCAAACTCGTTAGCTCTCTCCTGAGGATTTTGAGAGACTGATAAATACCGCTCCCTTGCTCTATGTGATCGCTGGGGTGAAGAGGTCCTGGCTGTGGACCAGCTCTGCAGAGCTCTGCGAGCGTCCTGGCTGGCGGGGCAGTGGGCGGCAGATGCGATGCTCCTCCAGCATGCCGGGTGGGATCAACCCTGTGGTTGTTGCTCTGTCTCTGCCCCGAAGAAAGCAATGCCTTTGTGACCGTGCTGCTGCCGCCTCCCGCTCCTGCCAACACGGTGGAGAGGAGCAACCTCAAATGAGTGAAGTCCTGGCAGGGTTCATGAGAACAGGCTGGCAGGAGCGAGGACAGGAGGGTGCACACAGAAAGGCTGCAGGACTAGCGTGTATACATCAAATCCATACACTTACACAAATCCCAGTTTTGTGAGTTTGTCCATTTGCTTTGTTTTCCAGGTCTGAGTGCTGCAGTCTCATAGCCCCCTGAGAGAAGACATCAAAATGAAAGAGCCCACAGAGGTTGTTCCCTCTCACTGGATCCTCCTGGAGAGGTCCATCACCACCTGGGGATGTTCAGGTGGAAGAGGGACTCCTTGGCCCACAGATCTGTTGTCCTCTGCTCTTCATCCTCTGTGCCTTGTCACCACCCTCCAAAATTGCTGTTCAGCTTCATCTTGGACTTTGACAGCATCTCCTGGTTTGGGTCCCTGACTTTTCTACACCCTGTTACCTCCACAATCCTCGTGGCTTTCCACCACAATCTTTGTCTTTGTCCTTGTCCCTTTGCTTGGGGCAGACACCCCGCTCCCATCAGCACCTCTGAGTGGGACCAGGTGATGCTGTGCAGATTTCCTTGCTCCCACCATCTGATTTGGACCACTCTGTCACCTTTAGGGAATGGCTCTTGATTGGCACTTGAAATATGAATCCTGTGAGCTCGCTCTGGGTTTCCATGGAAGCTGAGGCTGTTCCTGCAGCCTCTTTCTTTACATCGCTTCTTGCACTGTTTGCATTTAACCGTGCATGCTGTAGCACACAGGATTGGTAAGAGACTTGGCAATAGGGCAGGTAGGAAAAGCACAACATGAAGCATCTTATTCAGGTTTGCCTCTGGTGATGGAGTCCATTACAATGCGGTTGTCACTGGATGGTGGGAGCATCTAAAGCCCCAGTCACAGGCAGGGCCTCTTTGGGCTGATCCTGGCCAGACCTATAAAGACCTGGGAGCAAATTCTGTCAAACAGCACCAGGAAAGGCTCCTGGACATGTAGTCCTGCCCTACAGGCTTGGCTATTTGCATGCAATGAGCATCCCCTAAGCAGGTCCCAGCCACGGTACTACAGTCCAGGGACTGTTGGCACAGGCTGTTTTGAAGGCCAGGAAAGTTTAAATGCATGGACTTGGGTTGGAGGACAGCTCAGGAAAACCAGTTAAATGTTCACAGCTGTTAGAGCAGCATCAAAGCTGTCCATAGGCAATTCCTAGTTGTAAAGTTCAGTTGGAAGCCCCCCATGCTGGTGGCTGAGGGATGCTTACAGTGCTGCCAATGCATCAGTGATGTGGCAGCTCCTGGGAGTAGGGGATCCTCGCCTCTGCTCACATTGCAATGGGCTCGGGGAGGATCAGGTGGATGTGCTGGTGCTTTATGCTTTCAGCTGAGGCTGGTGCTGGTTTGCACTGGGGGATGTCCCTATGGGCGGGGGCTGGGTGGACTGTGTCCCCCTGCCTTGCTGGGCTGCGGTCCGGGAAGAGGAGCACTGTCCCTGTGGTGGTCTCAGCCCGCAGTGCTTTGCAGGTGGAGGGAGAGGAAGCACTGATAAGAAATGGGGTGGGGGAGAGACTTGGACACGGGTGGGAGTGGAGGAGAGGAGGCTGCGATGGGGCTGCAGTCCCTTCTCCCGGGGAAGAGGGGCAGAGGGTGCTGGGGACCGCGGCAGCACGGGACGGGGATGGCTGTGGGGCTGTCGGGGCTCTGCTCTCTGCAGTTCCCCTTTATCCCAGAGGGCACAGTGCCTTGCTGGGCCTCTCCCAGGCTGCCCCGTCGGGTGCTGCAGGGTCACCCTGTCCTTGCAGCGTAGCACAGCGCACTGGCAGGAATGGCAGCAGGTTGGTGCTGTCCTCTGCCACTGCCTGCCTGTCTCTCCCTGGCCATGTCACCCAGCCTTCACTCCCCACTGCAGCCCCTGCACCCACACAGGGATCAGGGCTGGGGAGGGGACCAAACCAAAATTACCATTAAAGTCTTTAAAAGCTCCTGGGCAAACAGGACCCCGGTTTTCACATGCTGTCCCAAACCAGAGCAGGGGCTGCACGTGCCCGGGGAAAGTGGCGCAGCCCTCCTGCCTGCCCGGGCAGCCAGGGCTGGTGGTTTTGGCACTGAACAGGCACAGCATTGGTAACTCTGGCACTGGGAAGGTGGCAGGGCCAGGCGTGGCAGGGAGGTGGTAGCAGTGCAGGGGGATGGCAGGGAGGTGGCAAGGGGTGGCAGGGAGGTGGTGGCAGTGCAGGGGATGGCAGAGGGGTGGCAGGGAGGTGGTGGCAGGGCAGGGGATGGCAGGGGATGGCAGGGAGGTGGTGGCAGTGCAGGGGATGGCAGAGGGGTGGCAGGGAGGTGGTGGCAGTGCAGGAGATGGCAGGGGATGGCAGTGCTGCCTTTTGGCCAGGAGGTGCCTCCCGCGCTCCACGCTTGGTGCCGTGCCCGGTGCCACCGCGGTGTCCCCAGGACAGCCTGGCCGCCCGCTTGCTCAGAGCAGAGGGAAGAGATTTGCAGGCGCATTCATTTATTTTGTTCACCTCCCAGCTTGGCTGGCAGGGCGAGCAGCAGCAGCGGGAGCAGCGGGGAAGGGCTGCCCTCCCTGGGCTCGCTGGTCGGGAGTTAGCAGAGCGTTTGCCAGCCTTGCAGAGGTGCCGGCACCTTGGAAGGTCCACGACTTACCAGAGAGGTGCTGGAGACGTGCGGGGCATCACCCGGACACACGCACCCCTCTGCACCTGAAACTGCCCCCACGGCCCTTGCTGACCCACCAGCCCAGAGCTGGCAGGTTTGGGCATTTCTCCTCTCGCTACCTCTGCAGCCCCGGGACAGGGCACATGCTCCTGCTGCCGCCGTCCTCCTGGCTCATCTGCCAGTTGTGCAAATTTCGGGGCAGGGAGGAAATCTGCTCCAGGAGCTGGGCTTTGCACGGCCCCACCGTGGGGACCCCTGCCCCTCTGCAAGAGGGGCTGACAGTGTGTGTGTGTGATGTGTGACATTGCCTCTCCATGTAGCCCACTGTCCGAGCATGGAAGGGGCTTCAGGGCATCATCCCAGCAGCGCAGGTGGCTCTGACACACCCCAGGGTCCGTGTCACTCCAGCAGCTATGGGTTGGATGTGTAGGACTCTGCGGGGGCTGCCCCTGACCTGCAGGATGCCCACTGTCTCTCATACTGCCCATAGCCAAATGGGTTCACCAGCAAATCCCCCACACCTGGCCAGGCATCAGCTTCTGGGCTTGCGTGACTGTGGTGGGCTCAGCCGGGTGCAGCACGATGGGGAAGGTGACCAGCAAACTGCCCCGAGTGTGCTTTGCCGGGGGCTCAGCCCAGCAGCCCCGCCGCAGCCGTTCGCAGGCTCAGACCATTCTCCAGTCTCGCCTCTCTGTCCCCCCCAGGATAAAATGCTCTAGGGGTACCCAGGACACCCCATTGCCAGGGTATTTTGCTCTGGGGTTGTGCCCGCACAGGGGGATGTAGGAGAAGGGGGGTATTTTGCAATCCGGACTCTCTCCCTGACCACTGCCACACCAGTCCTGTCCCCTTGGCCACTCCTTACCTGCCTGGACATGCTGGGGCTTGTTCCAGCCCACCAGCTGGGATGGGAGCAGGAGGAAGAGGTGGCCAAGGGGCCTGTCACCGACACAGTCAGCTCCTGCTGCTGCCTCCATGGCCCTGAAAAAAACCACCCTGCAGTGCTCTGCAGCTTGCTTTCTGCTGGGACCTGGCCTTGACCCCGCTCAGCAAAGGCCTGGTGACACTGGAGCTGATGCAAGGACAGCTGGCTGCACTGCTGGGGACAGGGCGCGGGGGTGGCTGGGATGGGGCTGCGAGAACTCCTCATCCTAGTCCAGACCAATTTGGCAGGTTGTCATCTCCTGACTGTGCTCCTGAAGCAGCTCCAGGGCAGCAGACCCCTGGGGCAGCAGGGTGCGCAGTGCAGGGTCCCCGGTGCAGAGTGGTTTATGCACCGTGGGGATGCTGAGCAGGGTCCATACCCAGGGCAGTGCTGTCCTGGTGGGGAGGGGACTCGGGTTTTGGGAGTCACAAGCTGAAGGGTTTGTTGGGAAGCTGCTTTCAGAGCAGCCCCAAGAGCTGCCCAATACGTCCCGTGAAGCCAGGAGAGCCATCAAGGCTGCTCCCCCACAGACCCAGCACACACCTGGCCGTGTTGCACGGTCCTTGGAGATGCTGGTAGCCCGAGCTGCGCATCGCCGGCATGGCTGTAGGTCACAAGCCCCCCTGAAATGGGGGCAGTGGGGACAAATGTCAGGGCACCCCCAGCATTTCATGCTGGGCAAGAGGTGGCCTTGGGAAGCGGAGGCTGGAACATGGCTTGGTCCCTCACACCCAAGGCACTCAGCATGACCCCCCGGGGGCGGAACAGGCTCCTGGCTTGGGGAAGAGCCATTCCCAGGCTCGGGACCCTCCAGCATCCCCCACAGTGGAGCTGGGCACGGTATTTTGTGATGGAGCATCGCTGCGCTGGCAGTGAGCCCAGCGCACCTCGCTCAGGGACTGGGCCTGATCCTGCCTGCAGAAGGGCACATGCCGTTAGCCTCGGCAGGAGACTCGTGCACTGTCCCCTTGCCCTGGGCAGAGATTTTGAGCTGTGGGGCCGGTGACATGAGGCAGGAGCATCCCTCCAAGATGTCTTATGCCCTCTGACTTATTTTCCTCCCTGGGCTTTCAAAGAAGCCAAAGTTAAGAGCAATTGAATTTTGTTTACTTTTTTTTTCCATCAGGCTCCCTTCCTGGGAGTAGTCCAATTAGTGATAACGAGCTGGATGGTAATTACAGCACAGGGCCACAGGAGGATTGATTGCTGGTGACCAGGCTGTTGCGGCCCATGGCCCCCCCCCGGCTGGCTGCCGAGGGGCCAATTAGTGGGTTTGCAACCGATGATGCTTCGCTGGGGATTTTGCATCAGTTTCTTGGCTGGAGCCAGGGCTAGTGGCACTGGGGGGGGGGGCGGGGGGTGACTGTCCCTGCATCCCCTTGGCCATCGCACTGTGGGGGGAGACCTGCATGCAGGACCCCAGTCTCTCTTTCCAGACACACCCCCACCCCCAAATAATTAACTCCTTTCCAACACCCCCCAGCCCTGCATGGGGGCACTGGTGGCTCTGGGACCCTCTGTCCTCTTTGCAGAGGGAAGTGTGTTTGGGCAGCTGTGCCTCCCTGTCCCCCGGTGCCAGCTATGGCCAGGCAGAGACTCTCCTGGGGTGTCCTCTGGGGACCCCCAAGCCCTACCCTGGTGCTGGGGGGGGTTTGCTCCAGCTCCCCATGCTCAGGGCAGCTGCAGACTTTGTGCAGCTCCCCTGGGTCCGTGGGGCAGCTGCCTGGTACGAAGAACAGGAGTGAAGTCCAGACTTTTCAGAGGTCTGTAAAAATCAGAGCTACCCTCACCCAAAACCAGCCCCAGGGCTGGGACATTTTTAGGGGCTGAAAATGCCATGGTGAAATGAGACAACCTGTTCCAGCGGCACCTCAAGCACCCACTGCTGGGAGTCTGGGCTTGGGTGGTGTTTCCAAAAGGGACCTTTTGTGCTGCAGATCCCAAGAAGGGTTGTATACTACAGCCATGTAAGGACATGCCACTGAATAGTGTTAATTTAGCTGGGATTAAAATATACATTAATTTTGAGTAGCCTGAGGCTGGGGCATGGACAATGGTGGGAAGGAATGGTGCAGGTTCTGGGCTGGTGCAGGCAGGGGGTGAACAGGCAGGAGGATGGGTGGGAGCTGGGGTCTGTGCCCAACCCGGGGCCCTGAGCAGCCAGTGCTGGACTTGCCAGGGGCAGTATGGGCTGAAACCTTTTAATTTGTGCATGCTCATCCAGCTCTTTCATGCCATCCCACAGACAGGTCTGTGTATTGCTGCCACACTCGAGGAATTTGCACCAGCACTGCTCAGGGAGCTGCAGCCAAACCAGCGTCCCCATCTCGAGGTGCGTGGTGGTTCAGGGGTGCTGGCCTCACACTAAAGGCTTTGCAACTCTGCAACCAGCTCCGGAGGGAGTGGAGACCTCCACGCATGGCCGGGGCTGGGTACCTTTGCGGAGGCTGGTGGGCAGCGCAGGTCTCCGTGCCCCATCTCCAAACAGCTCTGCTGGCAGGCTCCTACTCCCGCCAGCACTCACAGGGTTAAACTGTTGTTTGCTTTGGACACTTCACCCGAAGGAGAGATTAAAAATTAGCAAGTGAGCTATTGCTAATAGCTGGAAGTGTCCCGAGGCTAATTACTCAGCCGTGATGCATCTATCTGTTGCTGTCACGGCTACTTTGTAGGTAAACAAGGGAAAGTGCCTCTTTCCTTGGGGCTCCTCGGTGGACAAACTGGAGCTGCCCCAGCCAGGAGCAAGTGCGAAATCACAAGCTAGGAGCAGCTCGGTGTCACAGGCAGAGCTCCAGTGACAGGGACACCCCCAGCCCCCCCCACTATCGCAGCCCCGTGCACGGGCTTCTCTGGGGGCTGTTTGCAGAGGGGACCCTGCGGGGCTTGGCTGGGCTGGGCTGCAGCAGGGTGGTCTTTGCCGCTGGTGCCCCTTGCACTGAGCCGCCCCGTGTCACCTGCGTGAGGGCAGACCAAAGCATCTGCTTCGTTAGCAATCAGGGCTCTTCTCCACCTTCGCATGGTGCCGGGGCAAATGCTGTCCCCCAAACTTGCCAGCAGCCAGGACTCCCTAACTAGTCGGGACTTGCACCACCAGCACTGTTTCATCATTGATTTGACATCTGCAGTGGGCAGAGAGTAGATCCCTCGCTTCACAAAGCCCAATCCTGCTCACAACCAAGTCGGTGGCAGTTTTCTCTGTGAAATCATGAGTACTGGGGGGCACGTCCTGACCACTGCGGGTAGGACGCCTGCTCAGCTAGGACCAACCTTTCCTTGCTTGTACCTATAAAGTACATGGAGGAGTGGCTGCTTCACCCGATGGGTGTGCTGGTGACCAGAGGGACCTCGGTGGGATGGAGAAATGGGCCAACGGGAACCTTGTGAAGTTCAACTGGAAGTGCAAAGTCCTGCCAGGACTGGGGAACAAGCTCAGGCACCAGCACAGGCTGGGACCACCCAGCTGGAACATAGCTTTGCAGAGAAGGACCTGGAGGGTCCTGGTGGGCACCAAGTTGACCACGAGCAAAGGTGGCCAAGGGTGTCCTGGGCTGCATCAGGAGGAGCATGGCCAGCGGGTCGAGGGAGATGGTGCTTCCCCTCTGCTCAGCACTGGGGAGGCCACACCTGGAGTGCTGGGTCCAGTGCTGGGCTCTCCAGTATGAGAGAGACATGGACATACTGGAGAAAGTCCAGCCAAGGGCCACGAAGATGCTGCAGGGGCTGGAGCATCTCTGCTATGAGGAAAGCCTGAGAGAGCTGGGACTGCTCAGCCTGAAGAAGAAATGGTGCAGGGGGATCTTATTAATGTATATAAATAACCAAAGAGAGGGTGCAAAGAGGCTGGAGACAGGCTCTTTCCAGTGGTGACCTGGGCCAGTGGCTCTGGACCATGTTCATAGTATCTTGAGGTTTTTTTCCTTTTAGACATTTTAGTGGCTCAGATAAGCACTGGCAATGGTGCATGGCTGGGCACAAGGGTGAAGTTTGCCATCACTCACATTGCTTGAGCCTTTCTGCCTGTGCAAGGTTGGAGGTGGCAAGCTGAGAGCTCACCTGTGGTTTCTGTTGGAACTGAAGTTTTGAGATTTAAACTTTTTTTTTATTTGTGGAAAAACCATCCTGTAGATGGTCTTGGTGCAGAGAGCAGGAAGCAGAGACAGAAAAGATCACATTTAATTTTTAGTCCTTTGCTCTCTCAGGGTCCCAGTGTCCAGAGTCACGCATTGATCTCTGGCAGCGTTCAATGAAGGCAGAAGCATCTCTTAAGGCATTGATGGCAGGGAGCACATTGTACAACACCATCGGTGGCAGTGGTGCTGGTCCTGAGTGGTGATAACCCCCCGTTTGCCTTGCTGACTGAGGAAGCAATTAGAAACATAACCAGAGTTTGTAAGAACATATATGGAAGCTCTTCCATACAAGCTGGGAGCACCCTGCGCTCTGTCCTTTTCTGCGCAGCAAAATGCTCCCAGTTTCAGTCTCACACTAAACGTTAACTCCCTACGGACTTATCTATTCCCCATCGATGCCCAGTGTCAGAGGGCCTGGGTCCAATGCCGGGTTGCCTGGCCCTTTCTCCTGCCCTGCAGCAGGATCAGCAAGATGCTTGTCTAAGGTTCTCCAGTGGTGGATTGCCTCCTTTCCAAGCAACCTGTTCAAGTGCTGAACACCTTTCTGGCAGACTTTTTTAAACATGTCTAACCTAAACATTGATAGCCAAGATTAATATACAATACACAATAGCCTGTCAGAATTCAAGGAGCACCTGGATGATGCTCTTAGTCATACGGTTTAGTTTTAGGTAGTCTTGTGAGGAGCAGGGAGTTGGACTCGATGATCTTTATGGGTCCCTTCCGACTTGAGATATTATATGATTCTATGATTCTTTGAAGTTTTCCAGCTGATGCATATCAGTGGGACTTTCATGATTTATGTCAGTTTTGAGAGAGATTTGGATGATCTATAAAGGGAGGAAGGAAGGAAGCAAAGATGGGTGGATGCATCACATTTTACGGGAAACATTTTCTTTTCCTTACTTCTTGAGTAGACCATCCTCTTTCCGAAGCGGGTGATAAATCTGCATTCACTCTTTGCGGAATTATGAAGTAACTTTTTCCTAGAGTGATCTGTGATCATTCCTGGCACCTGTAACCATAGGTTATGTCGGGAATAGGAAACAGCTTTCGCTTTAGATGTCTGAGTGTTTTTCTGAGCTCAGTGTATGCAGCAGCAATTGCTTCTATGCAGAGCACCATCACCATCCTGGGTTCCTCCTCTCCAGCTGATTCCTGCAGCGCTGGCACTTGGGTTGGCTTGTGGTTCCTTGCATTTGCTTTGCTGGATTTGCAAACACCTGTTGGAGGACTTGTGACACTTCACCTTACGATGTTGCCTTTGCATCAACGTGCATGTGGTCCTGGTCAGGGTTTACGGTGGAGATGCACAAAGAGGTGTGGGAGGTGATGGCTGAGACTGCCACAGTGAATGTCTAACTGTAGCCTTTGATTAAAGCAGACTCCTGTCCCTAGAGATCCTGGTAGCCACGACATTTCTCAGATACACTGGTCTGACTACCGATTAGAAGTGGAGAGTAGATGCCTCTTGCATGGATGGGTGCAGGAGATGCAGGGGGAGTCATTCCCATCCCTTGTGAGCAAGGAAGGGGTCAGGGCATCCTCTCCTCCCCTCCACATGGGACCTAAGGCACTGAGCACCATGGTATCACCTCGCTGGTACTTGGTGGGGTGAACTGTCCTCTCTGGCTGATGCGCTTTGGTCTGTGGGGCACCTCAGCCATGTGCCACAGGGGCTAAAATGCTGCTAGTGATATCAGAGAGCTACCACGATGTAACATTTCCCAGTGATATCTTGGAAAACAGGAGTGCCTTGACCAAAGGGACAGTTGCCCAGCACTCATCAGGACTGGCCCATTGGTTTCATGTGAATAACCTATTGCCTTGTCAGCATTAGGCATCTGGTCTAGGTTCCCTTTCTAGTCACTGGAGAGAGACGGACATTTCTGGGGGATAATTCATTGCACTTAACTTCACACCTATTCTAGGATGGGATAAATTATTTTCTGGCGGTGCCTACCTCTCTCAACATCTGACCGGTCTTTATCAGCTTGTGAGATACTGAGTCCTGCCAACTTCCCCAGCAGTTTGAAGATCCCTTCCTGGATCTGCTTCATCTTTATGCCGTAAATGAGGGGGTTGAGCATAGGAGGGACCGTCAAATAGAAATCAGCCACCAGGACTTGGACATGAGGTGCCAAGCCGAAAGAGAACATCTGCAGGTACATGGAGAGAAGGCCACCTACGTAAAACAGCAGGATGATGGAAACATGGCACCCGCACGTCCTGAGGGCCTTGAGACGAGCCTCTTGGGATGGCAGCCTCATCACAGACCTGAGGATCATACCATAGGAGAAGGTGATGAAGACAGAGTCTGTCCCCACCAATAGTGTTGCCACGATGAGGCTGTAGAGATCGCTGACAGATGGGTCGGTGCAGGCCAGCTCCACCACGGCCATGTGCTCACAGTAGGAATGAGGGATGACTCTGGTTTTGCAGTAGGGTAAGCTGGTGAGGAGGCACATCAAAGGTGTCATGACACCGGCTCCCCTGGCCAGAGACAGCAGTCCTATCTGGATGGTCCTTGAGCTCGTTAGGGTGGTGGTGTATCTCAGAGGGTTGCAGATGGCTATATACCGGTCAAAGGACATTGCCAGGAGCACCCCTGACTCCACTGCAGTGAAAGTGTGGATGAAGAACATCTGGATGAAGCAGGCCTCAAAACCAATCTTTCTTGAATCCATCCAGAATACACCCAGCATTTTGGGAACTACAGCAGTTGAGAAGACGAGGTCAATGACAGCCAACATGGAAATGAAATAGTACATAGGCTCATGGAGGCTTTTGTCCAGCCTCACAGCAAGAAGGACCACGCTATTTCCCAGCAAGGTCATGATGTACATAAAGCAGAATGGGATGGAAATCCACATGTGGAGAGCTTCCAGGCCAGGGATGCCCGTCAGGAGAAAAGGCAAAGAGTTGGTGTTGGATCGATTGTTGGTTGACATGGTGCAGGCGGGCCAAGCCACATACTTGTTCTCATCTTTAGTTCCCTGTAACAGTGATAGAAAGGTTGGGATTTTGCTGCCATCAGTTTGGTCATAAAACTATGCACACTGCAGTTCTCAAGCATCACACAATTTTGTTGTATTTATTTGGGGAGAAACCTTCAGAACCCGTTATCTACAGTGAGACTTTTAAATGGATGTTGTGGTCAGTGCTTTCCAAAGGACACATCACTGGAGAGTCCTGGCTGTCCTATTGCTTGCATGGGGCCACCTATCCTTCTGCTTCTCCTTCCAGCCCCTCTGATTTACCTCTAGCTTTTGCCTTACATGCATCTGTCTAAAGGCTGGCACCACGGTGTCCTGCCCTGTCATGGCTTCCAGCCACTATCGCCACTATCAGTGAACAGAAGTGAGGCAAAATGACCCCAGGCTCTTTGGCCCTTGCCCAGCCTTCATGAGCAGTGCAATGGCAGGACTTAAGGACTTGCTGCAAGGACTTGGAAGCAAGTCCTCCCTCCCTATGCCCTGCTCAGAGAGAGGACTGGGCATATGGGTCCAGATCACACAAGTTCCATCCTGTTGCTACTTTGGGTCATGCAGAAGCTGCACCTAGACAATGTGTCCATGGTGAAACTGGGCTGAGAGAAACTGCAGCCAGAAAAATAATGCTCCAAGCTGTCACCCAACACTAAGGGGACACAAGCATCATTGACAGCCTCTAGCTGCTAGCCACAGTCAAGGAGGGTAGAATTAAATTGGTACTACCCCTCCTCCACACTCATCCATTCATGAGACTGAAGGCCAAACTGATGCAGAATGCTGTCCTGTCAAAAACAGTGGAGGTACACACGTTTTTTTCCTCTCTGGAGCCCAATAACATGGGATTTGTTGAAGTATGCTTTCCTGGAAGAAATTGCACTATTGCAGGCTCGTGGGCATCCAGAGATGGAGAACCTCCATCCCTTGATTTTTGCCTCAAGTGCTAATCACCCTCACAGTTATAACCACGTGCTTTTCTTCCCATTTGACATTGCCTGTCTAATCCTCCCAGCCACAGCATCCTCCTCTACCTTCCTATGCTTGGCCAGAGAGCCCTTTATGGCAGAGCACCTTCACTGCATGACGGTATGTACTTCCCATGACCAGGGAGTTATTCTTAATAAATTAAAGACCTGGAGCACTGCAAGTTTCTCCTCTCCACTCACCTGTTCCACTAGCTGTCTTATTGAGAGGGTTTTTTTGCACATCTCCAAGATTTCAACACTTTTTTTGAAAAAAATATAGCCTTTTCCATTTCCCTGTTATTTATGCATCCAAAATTGCACTAGCCCTCTGGGTCCCAGTGTTACCCTCTCACTGTGCTGTCAGCTACTTTCCAGAGCCTCTGTTCTCCAGGATACAGTGCTCCACTCTGAAAACCTGCCTGACTCTCCTTAGCTTATTGCAGGCGGTTCCTTTGAATGACCAAGTCTGCCAAGCTCTCTAGACTGCTCTGCGGGACTTGCCTTGCCCTGGCATTATTTGAGACACAATTTGTGCTGATTTTGGGACAACTGATGAAAGTCGTACAGAATAACTTCTAGTCTAGAGCCAGCCACTGTGGCACCTCTGCAAAAACACAAACTTTTTGTGATGATGGTTCTGACAGCTTCATTTTGATGTCTCTTAATCATCCAGTTCTTCATCCACTTTGCTGATGCTTAACAGATGTTGCATTGTGTCAGCTCCTCACCTGAAAGCAGCGTGGTGGAGGCACATTTCTTTTAGATAACTCTGTGTACTCAAACACACGTTGATTAACTAAACCTGCTATCTCATCAGAAAATGAAATCAGGTTTGTTTGACAAGAGCTGTTTCCTGCAAAGCCACGTTGATTGCCATAATTTAATTTGATTCCAATCCTTTAATTCTTTATTGACCAAATCTCCTGTTAACTTCTTGAGCTTTCTGCTGGGCATTGACGTCAGGCTAAGCAATCTGCAGCTAATCACATCATCGTACTTTCTTGCTAAAGTAATGGCCTGAGGAAGCATCTGCAATCACTGCAGCATGCCAGGACTCATAAAAGTTTGGCAGAACAGACCAAAGACCTCCTTGGTCAACTCAGAGATGCTTTTTCCCTTGTGCAAATTACCCAGACCTTCTGCTGTATTTGTTTTCTGTTCTTAGCAGAAGCTGTTTAACATCCTTCTCAGCTACCAATCAATTAAATTACATTAAAAAATAAAGTTCTCTGATTGCCTTTCTCTCAGGTAGGCATGGACCTCTCTTCTCCATGTGGAGGGGCAGATGCCTTCGTCTGCTTTTGTCTGATTTCTCTACTTAACAGCTTCTAACTCCCATCAGGTCCTGACAAGCGCCCGAATTTCACTTTGTCCACGATGCTTTAGCTGCAGCTTTCAGTGCTCTAGTCACTTCCCTAACCACAGCCATCCTTTTCTGCAAGCATGCAGGGTAGCAAGCTTGGCCATTAGCTGAACTCGTTCAAAACCTCTCCTAACTTACTCTACAGTTTCCTTGTCTAAATTCCCTCTGCCTTTGAGTTCCCTCAGCTTTGGGAAAAAGGAACTGTAATGAAAAATCAGTACTGCAGGCTGAAACGCATTGAGATCACTGCCATTGGTTCCTAGGCACCACCAACTTTTTTTCCTGTAGTTTAATTCCTCTTTACTCCTCACAGTTAATTAGTGCCAGACACAGAACCCTTTGATTGAAGGAATGGTCCCTGCGCTCTGCTGTGACATTTTGTCTGCTTTGTCACACCTTCCACACTGAGCTCTCCCCACCTCAACCCTCGCACCTCTTTCCTTCTCATCACAGACACCTCAGCGGCAGCGGGGATTGCCCACTGCAGCGTAGTGCATCCTTCAAACACACTTTCCTATGGAGATAAAACAAAGTTATTTCAGGACAGGGCACAAAGGTGAGTGCTGCCTGGCCTGGCTGCTAGTACTGTGTTTGCGACACGTGTTCACATCGAAGGCAAAGCTCCAGCTCCGGACCGTGCCCTGACCGATGAGCACGCAGCTGGTCCGGCATGTGCCTCTGGGGCACTCGCTCCTCCTCCACAAATTGCACCACGGATGCAGGATACATCCCCAAAATAATGCTTTGTTCCGCAGCTGGGTCGGGATTCTGGGCCAGTGGGCTGCCTGCCTCCTTCACCTCTCCACCCGACCCCGACCGAGCTGCACATGTGACATAATCCAGCCTATTTCACCAAATTCTGCCCGTCGGTGAGAAGCCCCGGCTGTGTGCCTACAGCTTTCTATTCAGATGCCTGCTGTTGTATGCAAGGGATTAAGAACATTATCCGTGGTTGAAAATCTAGTTTGTTTCACAGAAAATGTGTATTTAGCTAATTATTGATTACTTTATACAAACAGAAACAAGCCAACTCTTTTGCAGCAAACAATTTCTGGTTTTGGTTAAAAGGTTTGGTATTTATTTGTTTACTTTTTTAAACTGAAGTCCTATTTTTACCTAAAAAATACTTAAAAAATCAGAATCCTGCAGCCTTGGGTCTGCAGTTTCATTTAATAAGACACTTTAAAATTTTGAAAAACTACTTGAAAAAAGATTTTTCCAGCAGTTGCCTTTTTTCCTAACGAACGCACTCACACTGTGAATGCATACAGGGCAGATGCTGAAGTCCCACCAGCCTCCTGTCCTTAGGCACCCGGAGCAGCCTGCCATGCCCTGACTCATGCCAGTCCTCCTGTGCAGCCACCCACCTTGCCTTCTGCTTGCAGACAGCTGCCACCCTTGGGGACACTCACGCCAAGAAAGAAACATCTCCTGTGTGCGGGAGGGCAGAGCTGCAGGGCTGTGCATAAATCACCCCAGGCAATGCTGCTGGGAGCCTCCTGGATGGAGATTCCCAAGAGCAGGACTCGTCTCCAGGCATCTTCTGTAATAACCTCAGCGAGGGGGCTGGACGGTAACAGCCTCAGTCCCAAGTCGATTCTCTCTCATCTAATTTCTTTTACAAATGGCAGGTGCTAGGAGATGACCAAGGGAGACGCGAATAGGCTGTGCAAGTAGTCTCCAGCAGAATGAAAGACCTTTGTGTTTCTGCCTGGAGCAATGCAAGTGCAGTTTCATTTCTGGCTCTCCTGAAGGAGTAGCTGGAAGGAGAGCACTGGCTCCCAGTTCAAAGGGCCATGCCACGGCATGAGCTGTCCTCGCCCCCAACAGACCCCCTCCCCAAGCCCCAGGCAGCATAAGGCTGAAATGTGCAAATTCAGTATAGCAAAAAATGCAAATTCAGGATAGCAGAAACATTCTGTCAACTGTTTTTTCAAGATGTCAGGGAAGAGTGCAGCAGAAAGTCAGGTAAACACCACAAAGACAGGAAAAAATATTTTTGACATGAGGAATGACACATTCAAACCAGTTTTGAAACTGAATGCATTTCAGTGAGTTTAATTTTTAAATTAATGTAGAAGTGAGGACTAAACATGACATTTTGGGTGGGATTCATCTAAACAAACACAGGTGGCAGTTGTAGACATGGTATCAGTCTATGACTGGAGCTAGTCCTCCAGATTGCCTTCATATCCATGGAGACAAACAGTGACTTTACAGCAGTATTCATCCCAACCTGAAGCTGATATCTGAAATAGGTCAGAGGAATTATGCTGCACCTGTTTTTTTCATTGCCATGACTATAAGGGAGATGGTGATGACCATGTGGACCTCTGCCCTGAATGTGTCTGAGGAGGATGAGAGTTGTCCCACTCTGCTGTTGGAGGAGACATGCCACCTCTGTATGCTTTCATTCTGAATCCTTGTGTTAATGGAGACAGTCCCCCAACTTCATCCCTCTGCTCCTCCTCCACCCTCAGACCCAAGTGGCATAATGGCTCCTCTCTCTGAATGAAACTCTCCCCCCCCCCCGAAGCAGAGGACCATGAGCACTGCTGAGACACAGCCATTCACCTTTGCTGAATTATCTCTATTTCATCACTTGCATATCTTAAACATCCTAATGGGAGCTGTCACATAACCCTGGCAACACACCCTGGGCAAATGCTCACCAGCCTGCTGCTTTTGTCCCAAAACATTGACTCTTTGTACTTTAGGTGTTACCAAGTCTCAGAAGACTTCAGCCTGACCCCAGGAGGAGCATCCCTGCAGAGTGGGTGCAGAGCATCCATCCCTCTGTCACTGGAGCATCCTCCATTTCTGAGGAGCAGGAACCCTTGTGGGTGGCTGAATCTCTGAACCTGCTCTGAACCTCTTAGTACTGAAGAAAGGCAAGGTATGGGAATATGAGTTGTTGGTACTTTGGATAGTTGCTGTTGATGTGTATCATCATGTTCACTGAAACTGCACCTCTCCCAGGGAGCCTCCAGTACCCGTTCAAAATAATGACTGCAGAGTATCTCCTTATCCCAGGTCAGAGCTGGACTTTCCCTCTGCTGATGCTAAGCTGTAGAGCCTCAGAAGGACTCCTTGTGCCTGCAGTTTCCAGATAAAACCTGCCATTTTGGAGGGACCTGACTTGTCTGGGTCATTCCCAGCTGGATCCCAGCTTCCAGAACAGGAGGGCCCTTGTACCTGGGGAAGTCTCAGCATGGTTCGGTGCTGCAGCCCCCAGACAGAGCCTGTGAATCCTGGTAGGACATAGCTGGCTGGCTCAGAAAAGTCTGGGATGCAGCTGGTCTACTGGCAGCAAGAGTTAGTCGGGCCTCAGGACCTACAGCATGCTGTCCTTCAGGCCTCCAAGACATGCTCGATTTAGTTATTCACAGACTTGTGGTCATTACAACAAGCAGACACAGGATTGATAAGTACCCCCAAGCACATTCAGTGTTTATTTCCACCACTACAAGGTGTGGACACCTAGATACAGTGATAAACACCACTGTGCATCTCCCCACTTCGGTTTCCTCACCCACCTGGTATGAACTGTCAGATGGACAGAATGCTTTGAAGAGCTCAGTTTTGAAGATGTTCAGTTGTCATCATCACCCAGAAATGCAGAAAAGCTGGTCTGTGCTCACTGAGGGACAGCCTTTTGTGCAAGAGAAGCCCAGAGAGGAGACCCTGGCTGCAGCACCTGCAGTGTGTGGCAGTCTCCTATTGCTAGCCCTGATAGTCCAGCAGGGACTAAAGAAGACACCATAGAAGAAATTTCCGCATTTGGAATAGAATCTGTGTATTGACACAAATATACCTGGAGCCCTGAAATCTTGCTTTAAATTATCACAGGGTTGTTCATGGCATTGGGAACATCTCAAAACTCAAAGGTGGCTGCTTACTTCTCTGTAACACCTGGAAAGAAGGAAGGGAAATAGTACCTGATATTTGCTCATGCTCTCAGTCCCAAATAACTCTCATCACAGAGCAGGGTCTCATGTGGTCATTAAAGCCAACAAGTCCTCCCTCCTTTCATTGCTTCTGTTTACCATGTGCATTCAGTGGGAATGAAATTGCTGCTGTCTTTGCATAGATGAATACACCTGGAAAACCACTGACTACTGTGTCAGACATGAACCTTCCTGGAAAATAGCATTTTGCGCACTGCCTGACGGATCTGCTTGGTCCTCATGCTGTAAACGATGGGGTTCAGCATGGTGGGGAGGGTCAGGTAGAGATCAGCCAGCAGGACCTGTACATGCATGGATATGCCACTGCCAAACTGCTGTGCATAGATGGAGACTATCCCAGGGATGTAATACAGCAGCATCACGCAGATATGACACCCGCAGGTGCTGAAGGCCTTCCAGCATGATTTCTTCCCCAGGACAGTTTTAAGGATCATCCCATAGGACACAGCAATGAAAGCCATGTCCATCCCTACTATAAGAGAGGACCCAGCCACACTGTAAAGCCCACTGGGTCTGGGGTCTGTGCACGCCAGCTTCGCCACGGCCATGTGCTCGCAGTACGAATGGGGAACCACACGGGAAAGGCAATAGGGGAGGTTTGTCACCATCCCTGTCAAGGGCACCATGAAAAGCAGAGCTCTCACCACAATGGCCAGGCCTATTTGGGCAATTTTTCGACGATTCAGGATGGCTTGGTACCTGAGGGGGTGACAAATTGCAACGTAGCGGTCAACAGCCATGGCCAGGAGCACTCCTGACTCCCCTGATGTTGTGGAGTGAACAATGAACATCTGAACGAAACAGGCCATGTAACCAATCTCAGTGGAGTTCAGCCAGAATATGCTCAGCATCTTGGGGATGATGGTTGTCACCATCACCACATCGATGACCGCCAGCATGCCCAGGAAGCAGTGGATGGGGTCACGCAGGGACCTGTCCACCCCAATGACAAGCAAAACTACACCATTTCCTACCAAGGCAATGATATAGCCTGAGCAGAAAAGGATGCCCAGACAGGTGGGGAAAGCTTCCAGGCTGGGGACACCCACAAGGATGAAAGAGGAGGAGCTGCGGCTGGGGTGGTTGAAGAGATCAGAAGCCATGCAGGAGAATCTTGCTTTCGTGCTTAAAAAAAGGAGCCTGGTTTTGAGCCCTGAGCTGTCCAGAACTACGGGGGATAAGGTGGGGACCCTGCATCAGTGAAAGAGCCAAATCAGGGATCCACATCGTTATTAAGATGTGTGAGATGGGAGCGCTACAGCATAACATGACCAGGTAGGGGGAATGGATCAGAAATGCTGAATAAATGGGGCTGTTATGGCTTGAAAGTTCCTATAAGGTGAAGAAGTTCATGTTTCAAGTTGTGCCACCAGGGATAACCAAGGGACTTCTACAGTTCATTGCTTGTGAAAGGCTTGTTTCTTTGTTGGTTGCTCACCACTTCTCAGCTAACATCTTGAAATAAGCTGCAAGAGGAGAGAAAAAGGTTAGCATCCAGCTTCCTTCAGACAGAGCTTTTGCCTGAGCAGCCCTGGCTTCCCTGCAATGGCCCAATATAGGAAGTTCCTCCAAATTTGTAGGGCAAAAAGTGGCCTCAGAAAATGCTCTGGGACATTAAGTGAGGTCATGAAATTGCCTTTTGCTGCTCTGTCTTTATTCTGTCATTCACCCATGAGAGAAGCCTGCAAAACTAGGTGGTAGTCAGAGGAAAAGATTAATTTCTGAGGTTTTATTCTGACAGGAGAAGCTTGGATGTGATACAAAACCTCCAGAGAACAATCCTGCAGAGACAAGAGGAAGGGTCTGGGTACAGTGGGCAGGATCTACACATTCATTTGTGCCAAAACTTTGCTACTGCTTCTGCCGCTTCTCCCCACACACTGGCAAAGACCAGGCAGGTGATGACCACACCAGATCCCTGCCTGTTAAAACAAATTGCCTGGATGATCATCCACTGATAGCTCTTTAGCAAGCAGCAAGCTGTGGAGTGACTCATAATACCCATGCTAGTGACAACATGGAGTAAAATTCACCTGTGTACAGCTCTGCTACAGCATCATTTAGGCCAAAATTTAATGTTAGACATGGCCAGTGTGGCAGTAGTGAGAAGCAGAAGCTAGACAAGTTCAGAATAGAAATAAAGAAGAGATTGGGAGACACTAAGGAAACACAGCACTTGAAGTTTTAAAATAGAGAGCAGACTTTCATAGGCTTTGAACCCTCCATTTGAACTACAGCTTAGCCCCAGGTTTGGGGTTGCTGCAGGAGCTGCTGGCTGAAAAGGCTGGTCAGGACAGAAGTGCTTATCTTCTGGTCTAAATGTCTGTGAATTAGGACATTTTAGAGGCTGAAACAGGACCAAAATTACTTTTTAATTATTGCACATGATTGCACTGCACTGACCCTCTGCATCCCCATAACCAGCAGCTGCAGGAGTGAGGTGTGACTCCAGATTTGAGCAGCGAGATTAATCTGTGGCTGCTTTCACCGCCTGATGCTCCCGAGCAGACCCACATACTGCCAGTGACACAGACCAGCCCCTGCTGCAAAACAGAGCTGTGCACCCTCAGATGGCACAAGCCCCAGTTTAACACAACAGATCTAAATGTCTTCATGAGGGTCCCTCCACAAAGACTCAGGGTACGGTTCAGCTGCCTAAACGGAGGTGCCTCGAGCCATCTGAGACCCCCTGGTGCGTCCCACTTGGCTTCTACTTCCTTTACACCCAGCAGGGTGCAGGTCCCTGCAAACCCTGGGTGATGGTCTGCCTCTCCCACATAGATGCCTTGGGTAGCTGGGAGCATCTCAAGTGGCTGGAGACATCCCAGTAAGGAGCAGTGGAATGACACCCTGAGGCTCTGAGACCCTGCTGCAGTCAGAGAAGAGCTCGAGCATGGAGCCTACAGATTAACTGACTCCCTAAATGTAGGGGTCTGCCCTAGGGTGAGATGAGTTGCTCTCCAGGATCCACTGACCGTAGGGGTTGGATCGCCACTGGCTGTAGTCAGTGCCTAGACACCGAGCACTCATGCACACAAGCACGTGTGGACACCTACGTCCAGGCACTTACGTGTGTCTGAATCCAGAGCTGCATCCCCAGGTGCCTAGATCCAAGGCAAGAGTATATTTGCTTACAGGAGCTCTCTTCCACAGCCAGTGTCTGACACAATATTATTATCAGTATTGCAGCAGTACTGAAGAACCCTGATCACAGTGACTTCTTGTCCTTGGAGATGTAAAAACATAGCACAGAAGAGCTTTGCAGCCTAAGCAAAGGCTTCTCATCCCAGTCTGCCAAGAAGGATAAGCCCAGGTATCTGTCTCACCTGTAGGACTGTCACCTGGAGGGTTGCAGCAGTACATCTCTGTGTATCTCTAAGTGCAGCAAAGCTGGGGTATTAATCCATGCTCTGGAAATGCCCTAAGGGACAGCAGATGTAGGATGCAGAGGTTAGGTTGTCTGTCCTGTGAGAAATTGGAAATTTTCAAGACTGTTTCAGCTTCTTTCATTAGCTCTCCCTTGTGGTGTCATACCATTGGGGTCTCAGGGTTATGGCTGTCTCCAGAGGCTGCTGGGTGCCCATGAGACCAACGTGCAAAATGTAAACTAAGAAGTCCATCTGAAGTGGAGAAAAATCCTTTTGGTTTTGCCAGAGAGAGCAAGATGTTTTGGAAACTCTGGCTTTCCACTCTTCTCTCCACTCAGAACCATTACAAAAAACTTTTATGTTTGTTGAATCCCTGAAAAGAGTTTGTCCAAGAATCGACACAGGGAGGTAGGATCTCAGAGCAGGTCCTGAGCCTTGGCTGCATCACGCAGTACATAGGTGAGGAACGATGCCTACTGATCATGCATAAGGAAACCACACATCATGGCAAACCTCCAGCAGGTGTAAGGCCTGCCTTTAAGGATCATTAGCAGGATGCCAGCTCATTAGGGAATAAATCCCTAATCTTCCCTAATTTTTCAGCTTATTTTCCAAAAAAAGATTCTGGGGGAAGTACAAAGAAGAACCTATGTGTGAGCAGAAGCACAGTACAAGAGAAACACCATTCTGAAGTGGAGCTTGTCCTTTATTTTCCTGCAAGCCATATAAAGTTATTCTACCTAGTATAAGGCAAGCAGATATATTTATTTTATACTGGTGACTGGGCTGTGTCAGGGCCAAGCATGGCACTGAGGGGAGAGGTGGAACTGCCCTGGAGAGCTTCCATCCCTGCTCTGTCCCACTGAGACCCTCTTCTGTCCTGTCCTGTCTTTTCTGTCTCCACTCTCAATGCTTCCTGCCCCCCTCCAAATCTTGGTGAACGGCACAGGATTTGTTCAGCGCAGGGAGGGGCTCAGCAATGAGGGACGTGTGAGATGGGGAGGAGATGAAGACACGGTCGTTTGTGATGTGCAGGGAATGTAATTCCTAGAGATTTTGTCAGAAAGGGGAGGTTTTCCTAAAGTGGGGGGTTTGTTCTGCAGATGCATTCCCTGCCCTAAGAGAACTTTCTTCTGTGTCCTGTCTCCAACTCTGCACTTTCCCAGAGGAATGTGTGTGTATGCTCAGGGTGTGAGATGGAGATGCAGCCTCCAATGCACCTCTGTTTCCTTCAGTGATCCCCATGTGAGCTGTCTTGTCCCATGAACTCTACTCCAAATGGCTGGCAGCCCTGGAGAGCCTGGGAGTGTCTCTGGGACTGCTTGACCCCATGCATGGTCTGGGAGGCACAGACCTGATGTAGGATGGGTGGATCAGCTCCGACATTTGGGATGCTTCAGTCTGTCAGGGCTTCTACGTCAAAGCAGCCCATAAGAGCTACAGCTGAGACCCTGTTCAGGACAGGGCGTTTCTACCATCCATCAGTCAGGTCCATGTGGACTCAATGTTATCTCTACTGCCATGGTCTTATGCACATTCTTTTCTTGGCCTCTCGTCCCTCCAGGGACCCATGTCTTCTTCACACCTGAACAAACCCAGCCAGCCAGGAATGCACCTGCCCCCCCATCCTGCAGGGATCTCTGCATGTTGGGTGGCAACGATGCCTTGCAATTTCTCCTTTCCAGACACATAAACTGGCACCGTGTCCTGCTGAGCAGAGGGAATGTCTTCAGGGGTCAGGTCATATGCTGGGGCAGGGAAATGGTAGGGAGCATGCTTTTGCTTGGAGTTCACTTCTCGGAGTGGTTGATATGTCTCAATGGCAGATCAAGAAGTCTCAGTACACCCAAAACAAGAATCTCTTCCCAAGGGAGGTCCCCGCATGCTTGTCACACACTTTGGGGCCTGTCATATCATACATGTCACTGTATTTATTGCTCTTGCACCCAGGAGATTCCTGGCTGCTGCTCTGGACCACAGGGTGCAAACATGGACCCTGCCCCAAGGAGTTTGAAAGTGGAGACCAGCCACGCAGGTCAACGCAGACTGAAAACACTGACACAAACACAAACAGCTTCAGTGGCCTGATCCTGTTGTCCTCTTTGGCTGATTAGGATGAATGCTTTTAGAGAAAATTGTATATACATATATACAATATGGATCCCTCTAGTAGCTGAGCTGAGGCACTCAGTCTACCCAGCAGCTGGCCTTGCATCCTTGGTCTCCCCAGTTGCCTCATGCACATACACACAGAGGTGTGAACAGCTCTCTGCATTAACTGGCTGAGTCCTGTGGCATCACCAGGGGCTGACCCCATGGTCTCTGCAGCAGCATTAGCTTGCATCCCCCTGGTTCCTTCAGTAGCAACTCAAACCCTCTGGTCTCTCTAGCATCCAGCCCAGACTTAGAGCCTCACTGACACCCGGCTCCCAGATCTCAGCCTACTCACTGGCTGGTCCTGCCTGATGTTTGCTGGTGGTTGCACACTGATGTACGTACCCACCCCGGTCTCTCCGGGTGCTGGCACCTTGGGCTCGGGAGCCCCTATGGTCCATGCTCCCCACTCCAGCAGCTGGTGCTCAGCCCTCGGTGTTCATACGCGCACACAGATTAGGGGACTCTTACCCAGGGATGTTGTTAGAAATGGAGTTTAATGAGAAAATGGGGCAGCCTGCGCTGATCAGGCACCAGGCATGGACAGACAGCACGTTGACCAACAGCCTGTTTACATGTGACTGGACCCTTTCATCCCCTTTTCTCTTCTGTTTTCCCACACTTCTTTGCCCCCCAATACACCCTGATCCCTCCCATTCCCAGCCTTTTGTTCCTCCCCTAAACATCCCATAGTGAGTGCCGCACAGTCCCAAAGTGCTCTTCCTGGCATTCCGTATTGATTGTCCCACCACCCTGCAGGCAGTACCCCGTGTCAGTTTGCGAGGAGGGAGACCTGCTGCCCTTGACCAACTTGGAGGTCTCACACCGGGCCATGGGCTGAACATCCTCCTGGGACAGCCTGGGGAGCAGCCAGGCTGGGGGGTCTGCTGGCTCTGAGGGGGATATTGGGGTTCCCCCGCCTGCCATGTTCCTCTGCTTCTTCAGGTTTATGGAGGTGAACCTTTAATCACACAATCCAACAGCTGTGGCACCCAGCAGACAGGTTCCCGCTGCAGATCCCCCCAGGAGGATGGCATCCATGGCTGTTGTGGTTTAACCCTGGTAGGCAGCTAAGCCCCACACAGCCACTCGCTCACACCCGCCCCTGCAGTGGGATGGGGGAGAGAATCAGAAGAGTAAAAATCTGAAAACTTGTGAGTTGTGATTAAGACAGTTTAATAATCAAAAAAGAAAAAAAAAACCCCAAAACACAAACAACAAAGGAAAATAAAACCCAGTAAAAGAAGTGATACAAAAGGAGGAGGAGCAGAAAAGGTCTTGATGCTGTGCAAGCGCTGCTCAGCAATAACTAAAACATCGGTGTGTTATCAACAATGCTGCTTTCATTACAAATCCAAAACATAGCCCCACACAAGCTACTATGAAGAAAATTAACTCTATCCCAGGTAACAACAGTTCCATGGTGCACAGAGAGGGCTGGCAGAGCAATGCAGAGCTCCTTGCCCCTGCGCAGGGCAGTGCAGCAACACCCAGAGACCAGCGGGTACCTCGGCTGTCTGTGCTGGCCTCCACGGCACTTGTCCTGTGCAGAGGGACCAACTGCCACTTCCACTGGGGTGAATTTACCTGTCAGAGCATGAAGAAGTCATCAAGGAGATGGCAACTGGATGCTACTGAACTGATACTCTGGTGTAGCCCCCCTGTAGGGGTGGGGAACAGAGACAGGGGAGAATCAGAGAGGTGTTCAGGTGATTAACTTTGGTGAGAGATAGATAAAGTGTGCGCTGTGTTTGTGCCTTCAGAATGGTGATGACTGTGTGTGGGTACCTGCTCCCCAGGGCTGACAGACCTTCTCCGAGAGGCAGGGGATGTTCTCAGCAACCTGATCTGACCTCGTAGATGACCCTGCATTGACCAGGAGGTTGGACTAGAGACCTTCCGAGGTCCGCTGCAGCCTGAGTTATCCCATGGTCCTGTGATCCCATGTCTCTTACACCCCTTGGCATGGCTCCGCTGCACATAAAGTGGTATATTAAGGAAACAGCTGTTTTCTGTGGTTCAGCTGCACTAGGTCATTTTGCCAGAACAAGGTTAGGTGGTGCCTGCAATCCTTATTTATGTTGGGAGATCTGAGGGAACTGGACCACCCAGAGGTGCCGTGCCGATATCACTGCCTTGGGCTAGGGACCGGCGGGAGAACAACCTGCTGAAGCCCTTGGTGCTGACCTGAGTTCAGTGGGTGCCAACGTTTCCTGGGGCACCTGCGGCTCTGAACGTACACTGAGAGCCGCACCAAGGTCCAGAAGAGGTTTTGGCCATTCTAGGGAACGGACTTTGTCTTCATGAGTCCCAGCCCTGTGCCCTGAAGGCCAGGCCCAATCCGTCCTGCTGTGGGTCTCTGGGAGATCACCTTGCACACTCCATCACGAATCTGCTTTGTCCTGATGCCATAGATCAGGGGGTTGAATGCCGGCGGGATGAGGAGGTAGATATCAGCCAACAGGACCTGGATGTGGGGTGGGAGCTCCTGGTGGTACCTCTCCATGTACATGGAGAGCAGCCCAGGGATGTAGAAGAGGGCTATGAGGCAGAGATGTGAGCTGCAGGTGCTGAAGGCTTTTTTGCGGGCTTGTGGGGAGGAGAGGCTGAGTACAGCTCGGAGTATGAGTGCGTAAGAGAGGGCGATGAGCAGTGAGTCAAAGCTGCCCACGTAGGTGGAGATGGAGAGGCTGTAGGTGTTGCTGAAGGCAGCATCTCTGCAGGCCAGTCTGAGCACGGCCATGTGCTCGCAGTACGAGTGGTCCACGACTGCTGGGCTGCAGAGAGGCAGGCGGTGAATCTGGAAAGTGAGGGGGCTCATGAAAACTACAGCCCTGAGCAGGGTAGCCAAGCCAATGGCAGCCACAACGGGGCCGGTCAGGATGGACAAATACCGCAGTGGATTGCAGATGGCCACGTAGCGGTCAAAGGCCATCGCCACCAGCACCCCTGACTCCATCACAGAGAAAGCATGAACAAAGTACATCTGGGTAAGACAAGCATCCAGGCTGATGGCAGTGGAGTGAAACCAGAAGATTCCCAGCATTTTGGGGGTAATGGAGGTGGACATCACCAGGTCAATGACTGCCAGCATGGACAAGAAGAGGAACATGGGCAGGTGCAGACTGGGATCAGCCTTTATCACGCACAGGAGGGTGCTGTTCCCAGCCAGTGTGACAAGGTACATGATGCAGAAGGGGACGGAGATCCAGTGGTGCAGGTGCTGCAGCCCCGGGATGCCTGTCAGGTGCAGCTCCGACAGCGAGGTGTTGGTGGGGTGCGAGTGGGGCATGGTGGTCACGGCAGGAGCCTAAGTGAGGAGAGCCCAGGCACACAAGGACAGCCATACCCTCGGTCACACCAAAGGTCCATCCAGCCTCAGATCCTATGTCCAGCATCAAAAGCAGACGCTTAGGGAAGAATATGAGAAAGGAAACATACCATGACACTTCTCCTATGTACCTTCCCAGCTTCCAACAATTTGAAGCTCAGAGACTTCCTAGACTGGATGTGTTTTTTCCATTTTAATTAACCCTACTCCAGAAACCCATCTAGCCTCTTCTGTGCAAAATTTTAGCACCCACACCATCTTTTAGCAAGGAGTTTCACAAACTAATGGCACCTTTTGTGAAATAACCCCTTCCCTTTCTTGTGAGCCTGACATTTGCTAGTGTCATTGAGGACCCATAGTTCCTACGTCAAAATGGGCAGAGAAGAGTTAGTAGAATCCTTGTTCTTCCTCCATGCACCACCATGAGACATGGAAATAAGTAAACCTCAGATGATGGAAGTTTTATTCCAGACCTGCAGGAGAATTTTTAAAGCCTCCATCAGCCCCGACTATTCGATTTCCCATATTCAGCTACCATTTGTCTTGCTCTGTATCTAGAAAGATGGAGCTGAAAAGGACTTTCTGGATCACAGAGCCGAGTGCCTGTTGCTTTAGGTGTGACAGCTTTCCTTACCCAGGAAAACTGATAGTCAGCATCCTAGGATATTTTGCTTTCATGCATCTGCTGGAAGATGGCTCCAACCCTCCACCCTGCTCCAACAGCTGGGAAATTACCTCTACTTTCCTCTCTCAGTGTGTTTCTATCACCTCTGAAATTAAATCTGATTACACTTTTCCCTCCCTGCTATTTGCACCCCAGTGTGTCTATAAAGCCACACAACCCAGCCTGACATTTGCTAAGCAAAAGAGCCTCTGCTCCTTTGTCCCCTTTCACGAGACCAGAGCTCTGCTCCTCGTCGCACAAGCAGTTTTCCTCTTTACACCTTCCTTTAAAGCATCTTTCTTGGCTGTGCCTGGTTAGCGTCACACAGATGAGGTCTCACAAAGGGGTCTTGGATGATGCACAACAGTTTGCTTAAGATCAGTCTTCAAAGAGCTCCACTTTACATGTGGTTTCAATAGTCCCATGCTTTTGAGGTCCAGTTTCCCACATCACCTTCGCCTCAGGGAGAGGCACTGGGGTTTCTGTTTCCCAGGGATGCAACCCATCTCTCAGCTAGATTAGTTGCTGTTTTCCAGCAGAACCTTGCAGGCAGAATGTGACGTGTCCAGAAAGCATCACATTATCAGGGGTAGGTCTTTCCAAGCAAATCTGATTGCTTGCTTTCTTGTTGTTTATAAAACATGTTAGCAGATTAAAGTTTCTGAGCAAATCATACTCTCAGAATTGCTTGTTCAGTGGAACACCCTCAGGTAGGATGAACGTGAAGTGCAGGGGCAAAGGACTGAGCTGGAGGTCTGCATATTGAAGTGCATTGTGGCTGGCACTTTAGGGAAAATAATGGCAAACTAGGGGGAGTTCAGAAATAAGGATGAAGTTAAGGTGGAGAGCTGAGGGGACTGGATCACCTGGGGAACAGTCAATGAGAAGAGCCTTGAAACATGTTAAAGGCTACAGTGAAGTGGAAAGGAATAATTGTTCTACATGTCCTCTGAAAGGACAAGTCAGGGGTCTAAATCCCAGAAAAAGTAGGAGAAATTGAGTCTAGGCTTAAAGAAAATTTCTCCAATGGTAAAGATAGAAACGCAATGATGAAAATAGAGCTGCAGTGCCCAAGGAGACTGATGATCCATTTTTGCAGAAGACCAAGCAGGAAAAAAATCTGTTAGGGATGACCCTGGTACAACCATGTTGTAAAGGCAAAGGTGCCAGATCAGATCGGGTTTTGTTCACATCTGTTCTGTAGGACTTCTGAAGGTGGTCCATGGAGTGACTGCAGAAACACCTTCAAAAACCAAACACGCACATTCGGTCCCCACTCCCCCCGCCCACACATTCCCATTCTGAAAGCAAGCAAACAGAATGGAGGAGAATAAAAGCTATATGCCTGTGGATAAAGTCTACCCTTAAATTTATCCAGCTGTAAAGCAAACTGTCTGCGAAGACAATGTGCAAGCTGGTCCGAGAATTTTGTGTTGCAAGAAGACAAGGCTGCCTAAGATCTTTTTCAAAACTCATGGTGCTTTTTTTTGTAAAGAATGTAGTCAAGAAGCATGGAACTGGAGAGGGTCATGCGGTCTTTTCCAGACTCTTTTCTTTCTTTTCTCTCTTTTTAGATTTATTTTTTTAAGTTTATAAAGAGAAGACTGCAGCAGCAAATCCTTCTGTGCTGCTTCTATTTAAAATCCATGCACTGATGGATGACCTACCTGGCTTGCTGGTACAGATTTGTCCAGATAAATCAGCAGGTGTACCCAACTCACCCAGCCCCTGCGGGAGTGGTGCTGGCCAGCCCCGCTTCCACCAGGTATGTCGCCTGCTTCTCTGACCCAGCAGCTTTTAGCAGTGGAAGCATTTATAAGTTTGTTGAGAGGAATCCCTGGTGTGTCTGTCTCATGGCTCAAGAAATGAATCCACACACATACATGTGTGCAGCTGACTTGCTCATTTACTGACTAACCTCTTAATTCAGTTTAATTGAGAAGATATTGTGGCCAATCCCCTATAGGGCTTATAACCCCTGCAGTAGGCTGAACTCTACCTCATCCTTTGATCCTTCCAAACACAGGTCCCCGAGCTTGGCATTGCCTGCTCCCTCTTTTTGGGATGCTGGATCTTTCCAGATGCAAATGAGGTCTGGGTCTCCTTCCATGGTCTGTGTGACCATGAGATGGAGCTCCCGGCTGTCTCCATCCTGTCAGAGGCTGCAAGTCAGGGGAGGGATGTCCTGTCCCACACTCATGCTTTGCATTCTCTAAGACAACAGCAGAAAGAGTGCAGCTAGATAGAAATCACATGGCAGACCAATTCCGGCCACTTGGCCTGAGACTAATTTTGCCTAAGTCTCCTTCTGCAAAGTCAGGGTTTGCCATTGGAAACCTCCTGACCAAAGAGGGCTGGCACTGCGCGGTGAAAGGGCTGCTGAAAGCAGTGGTGTGCTTCCCTGAAGGGGATGAGAAGAGCTGCACCAAGCCTGGCTGGGTGTCCCCAGGGCTGGGTGATACTGGGAGCAGTGCATCCTACCTGGGCAGCATCAAGCAACGGCAATGGAGGCAGACCCTGTAACTGGAGAATAAATCCGCTGCCTGGCAGGCTCCAGGCAGCGCACCCAGCACCAACACTTTCCAGCCCCAACTTGGACCAGGACTACGAGACTTGGGTTGGAAGAGTCTGGTCTCTGAGTCAGGCGGAAGGATCTGTGCTGTATTTTAGTTGTTGGGCATTGTGTAGATTGTGCTGTTGCCAAGGGGTGGTGGCGGTACGGGATGCGACTGTTCATAGTCCAGAAGGCACCCAAAAGCAGCAGTGTCAGGAGACACTGAAAGAATTGAGTTTATACCCACCAGCTTGGGTTTGGTGTTCACCACAGCTCTTTGTAACGCTCCCCTTCCCTCTCTAGCTCAGTGCAGGATACATGCAGGACCTCAGGCTTCCCTTAGAGACCAGACTCATGTAATTCCTGTGCCCTGATTTCCATGGGGTGAAGGCACAGGGAGACCTGCGATGGTAAGTCAGTATGTGGTGTTAGGAGATGAGTTTTCATCATAGTTAAAATCAGGTACAGGATTTCTGAGGAGAACAAGAGGAGCTTAGTCCCCGTTCTCTGCTCCCCTATTTTAATCTACACTCCTGCTCCTTGCCTCCAGTGCTTGGAGGTGACCCTCCTACAACAGCCCCACAGGCTTTTTTTTAGTTTATGGCCCTGTCCTTTGCATAAGGAAATCTGCATAAAGCAAAGGAGACTTGTGCAATTGTGCTCTCCAACTGCTCTATGCACCCCATTGTAAGCAATTCCCACTTTCCCTAACACCTCCGCTGCACCTGAGCATTAGTTCAGGGGAAGGAGCGATGTATTACCCTCATGCAGTGCAGCACGTGCAGAATTACATGGTCTCCAAAGAGGAGAGCCAGTTTGCTAAAGTGCCAAAACCACAGGAGTAGGATCTCACAGGAGTTTGGAGGCAAGCGAAGGCTTATGAAAAACTGGAGCTTCTCAAAATCCCATTACAGGTGCCTATATGCTTAGGGAAGAGACACAACAACACAGAAAGTTAGGGAGTCTCAAAATTTTATAGAACAACATTTCATGGCTGATGGTGTTTTGGTGTTTCTAATTAGAAAGGAACAAAACCTTATGTGACACTGCAGGGTTTCAGTATGACTTGTAGATCCTGTTCTCAAATGAGCTGGCTTTTTGTGATTGCTGCAAATGCTTCAGTAAGGTTTCAAGACAGGATTGGGAGGAAAACAAAATCTGTTTGGGCCAACATCTGGATGAGTGTGTGTGTGTGTAAATGTGCATACACACATACCACACTGTCCCCTCATAGCCAGGCACCAGGATCAGGAAGCTGCTAGATACTAGTAAGTGAATAAACGGAGAGTTACAGACTGGGTGAAAAAGGTACATGGGGAGGATGAATCCATGAACAGACTTTCATTTCCAAAGTGGCAACAGTCTTTTATCAAGAGCTGAGATGAAGAGGAGAGTCATGAGGTGATACAGATCTGAGGAGGACCAAAGATACAGATAGACACGATTTATCTTTCCATTCTGAACACAAACGTAGAATTCACTTTCTAAAAATAATGTTTCACCAGTCAAATTTTCCGTGGTGCCTCCAGCTTTCAGGGTTTGGCCAAGATGATGAAGGAGTCATGCCGCTTTTCCAATAGACAGCTTTTTAAGCTTTTTCTTTGCTCCCCAAACATGCTGCCGTTGGTCCCTGGCCCAAACCCTATTCCTTGCCACCTGGTGTTAGCGATGGGCTGGAGTCAGGACTGAGACTGGATCTCTTTCTGCCAGAGCAGGCTCAGCACCCGCTCCCGGATCGGCTTGGTCCTCATCCCGTAGATGAGTGGGTTGAGCATGGGAGGCACCAGCAGGTAGAGGTCAGCCATCAGGATGTGGACGTGCGCGGGGATGTTCTGGCCCCAGCGCTGAGTGTAGAATGAGAAGAGCCCAGGTGTGTAGAAGAGCACGATGACACCGATGTGGGAGCCACAGGTGCCGAAGGACTTCAGACGAGCGTCTCTGGAGGAGAGGCCTATGACCTCCCTCAGGATCAGCATGTAGGAGACAGCGATGAGGATGGAGTCTGAGCCCACCACGATGGTGGCAGCCGTGATCCCGTAGATGCTGTTGGGCCGGGTGTCCCCACAGGCCAGCTTCACCACTGACATGTGCTCACAGTAGGAGTGGTGAATGATGCGGGGACCGCAGTAGGACAGGCTGGTCACCATGCATGTCGGAGGGGTGACGACGGCAATGCCGCGCACCGCAGCAGCCAAACCCAGCTTGGCAATGGTGGGGCCAGTCAGGATGGCAGAGTAGCGCAGGGGCTTGCAGATGGCCAAGTATCGGTCGAAGGCCATGGTGAGCAGGACCCCTGACTCCGCCGTAGAGAAGCCGTGGATGAAGAACATCTGGGCCACACAACCCTCAAAGTTGATCTCGTGGGATTGGAACCAGAAGATGCTCAGGAGCTTGGGTATGGTGGAAGTGGTGAGCACGAGGTCAATGGCAGCCAGCATGGAGAGGAAGTAATACATGGGCAGGTGCAGGCTTGGGTCCAGCCTAATCACTAGGAGGAGTGTGATGTTCCCCAGTACTGCCATGAAGTACATGGTGCAGAATGGGAAGGCGATCCAGAATTGAGCATCCTCCAGCCCAGGGATGCCTGTCAGGGTGAAGGATGTGGAGCTGGAGTGATTTGGGTAGGACATGAGGCACTGTTGCAGAGCCAGAAGGGAAGACACAGGAGCAGCTGGCATAGACAGAGAGAGGAATGAGCTGTAACAAGCACTGCTGTAGACACCAGCCACCACCCCTGCCTGTCTTCTCAGGCACACAGACCTGGACTCGATGATCTTTATGGGTCCCTTCCAACTTGAGATATTCTATGATATGTTTCTATGATATGATTCATATCCTCCTGCCTCTTATCCAGGTACACTCAGTCCCATCACTGGCAAGATGCAAACTCACATGGTCTTAGCCGGAATGTTTGGGAGTTGTCTTACCTCTCCTCCCATCCCGAGCCGGCCTCTGGCTGTTGTCTTCAGCCCTCCTCTCCATAGTTTGGGAGTTACAAGCTAGAAGATAAGTACATTTAGTCGCCATCAGTACAAAAATCTAATATGGGAGAAGGGCGAAGGTCCAGAATACTTTGAGGATGCAGCTCAGCAGGACTCTGGTCACCCACACACCTCTGCAGATGTAAACCATATCTTCTTCTGGGCTGGTGTGCCCCATCTGATTCCCACCTTGGGAAATTGCAGCACATGTATATTTGCAACATCAAAGTTTGTTGCCCAGAGCATTTTTGCTGTGAGAGCTGATGCCCGGGGAAGCAGCGCACTGCCCCAGTGGTGCGCCCTGCTTCAGGACAGCACTGTCAGCTGTGGGGCTGTTCCTGCCAGAGCCTAAATCCAAACCACCTTGCTGGAGTCCCTCTCTGAATGGGCAACCAGCCTACAGGACGCCTGTCTCCTGCGTTAGGAAGGAAAACCAGTGTCATGACCAAAACTGGCCTGAGGCTGCAGTGCTGGTCCCTTCCAGTGCCAACCCTCCCACAATGCGTTGTACCTCCTTACCCCCAAGCCCTTGCCAAAAGGAAGAAGTGCTGTGAATTGTCCCTGTTTTACAGGGAAAACAGAGGCACAGAAGGGTTAAATTAGCCTGCTGGCAGTATGGGAATTAGATGCAAGTTTCTCAGGCACTTGTACCCCCTGTTTTCCCCAACATACCACAGGGCCAGACTTCATCTCCTCGGCTTTCCAGACATTTGACTTCCTTGACCCCTAAATAGTTTCATCTCGCCTACAAACTGCTTTGAGTCCTCCACATGACACAAACCAACAGGCATTTCAGTCTGCTTCTAGTCATTGCTGTTTGCAGTGTAAGGCCGAATACTGCAAAGCCAATATTGTGAAAATTCTGCCAAGACAATAATAGTTTATTGCAAAGAGGACTCTGTTTACAGAGTAGTCAGCTACCTTGGCTATAAATTCAGGGAGGCAGAGCCACAGCTGGCACAAGCCAGTCCAGCAGGAAACATGTCTCGTGCCAGAATTATTTATCTGGAAAGGGCAAACACATCTGAGATCCTGTAATCCTGTGCTTGGGAAAAAAGCAGATACTCCCTCCCTCCTCTCTGCCAGAGGTAATTAATCTACAAATCCTGTGTACTGTTCTGGGCAGTGTTACCTGTACTTCATCTTGTATAATAAAGCTATCCAGATTATTAAATAATGCTATTCAACAAGCATCAGACTCAGTTTTTACTGGGTCCTTTCATTTATGTTCACAGTGCTATGCCAGTTCTGTTCCCTTAGCAGGGTCTGATTTCTTGGGTACACAAACACATGAAATACCAAGACAGCAACGTCTTTAGCTCAGTCTCTCTGACCAGCCCATTTGGGTCACGCAAAGACACTGTCTCCACTGCGCTTCAGTTTCATCCATGTCATACCTGACCTCCTCTACATTTCATGCGTCCTCCTCTTGACATGCCTTGCAGCCACAGTGCCAGTGTGCTAGCAATCGAAGGTGCCTCCGGACCCTGAACATGCACGCACACGGGGACAGGCGTCTAGTGCCACCTCCCAACCCTGCACAGAGGATCGCACCTGGAGGAGCTCTTCCTTCATCACATCAACTCCAACCCAGCCTTGCACGGACCTCTCACTTCTACAACCAACCCCCAAGAATGACTGCAATTGCAGCCTACATACAAATGACAACATGTTAGGAAGATACTGTGATTTTGGCTATTTTTCAGTTGTACATGCAACAGCAGGGATGGGAGCAGCACTTTCAGACTTGTTGCTGCTCAAGTGGAGCAGTGCTTTCAGGCCTGTTCTGAGCATTTTTTTTGTGTTTCATTGGCACAAAAAGCTGATAGTTTTATTTTGTGCAATTAAGTAGTTCAGTAACTTGTAAAGTGACTCATTTGCTCATTGCAGTCTGCAAAATCCAGAAGATTTTCTAGAAATGGGGAACATTACCAGGCACCTTGACCTAGCTTGCTGTACCCCATTTAGATTTGTTGCAAACATATTGTACTTTGTTTTTAAGCAGTGAAACAGATTAAAATACCCTCAGAGAATGACCTGCTCTGTATTGAACAAAGTGCAAAAGGAGTTGAAGTCTTTGATTGCTAGCATACTGGCAAAGCTTTCCTCACTTTGTAAGGAGGGAATAGATCCTGATACTTGAAGCTGAGATTATAACTCTTTCCTCACTCATTTTTGTCAGCTCTACATCTCTGCTGCTAAGCAATAATAATTAAATTTACCAGATTTGATGCACGTAACATTTTGCATCATTCTTAGACATTGTAAATCTACCAGCCATGCAGTCTGAGCCTGTGAAAAACATATAGCCAACTCCTTTTGCAACCACACACTGATCTGACTGTGCTAACAGCCATCCAGCACTCCTGATCAGCATACAGCCTGTCATGAAAAAAAGATCCCTTGAATTTTGGGTTTTAAGAGAGCTAGAGTAATGATCCAGTCCATACCCCTTCCCCAGTATAAGATCAAAAGTAATCTCTGATAGATACATGCACGACCTGATCTCCCATTGCAAAAACACTATACTTTCCGCAAATCACTCATTTCAGAGCATTTTCCTAGCGTCAAGCCTATGTCTCACTAGAGCTCATGACTTTTGTCCTTTCCGTAAGGGAGAAGAACAAATTATTACCTTCCTTGTGGTGTTTGCCATCCTCTTCAGGTTTGCTCAAGCAAAAAGGACAGGACTAGAACTATGATCAGGTAATTGCAGGTCTTCACAGATGACTGGGTTAGCAGAGGTTACACCTATGTGTCTACAGCTTGTTTCAAGTTGATTTAACCAAGGAACAGCTTGCAGCCAAACAATTAGCACTGTTGTAATTAACTTATGCAAGGAAGAAAACTGAGGTTGCAGGTGTATGACTGGCAGTTCTCGACCACAATATTCACTTAATGTGGGATATCTAGAAGTAATGAAGTAGCTCATTAACTCAATAAGAGATGAATTCCACTTAGATGTATTGGCATATCTGCATAGTAGCTTTTCTGGATAGATTGTTTTATATTCCACCCTGATCTGGCTAAAATTTGAACTTGGCACTATGCTTAAAAATACTGGCATAACACCAGATTAAATGAAAAAAAAGTCTACCCAGCTCACCTGGATGATTTGGATGTGACCCTGGCTGTACCTACATCATCTTCAAATACTTTTTCTCTCTCAACAACCAAGCAACTCCTCGACATGCCAAAAGGACCCGCATGGAAATATTTATACACCTTAAGGAACCTGATTACCTCAATCACTCACTGCTGGGACTTCAGAGACACTAATCATCACAGAGGAGAAACTGCTGCCTGGGAATAACCAGGAATAGCAATGGTTTGTAAACAAATTCATTCCTCTTTCCCACTGCATGGGTTATGTCTGCTTCAGCATTAAGCAGTGCCAAACAGATCTTTGGTCCACAAAGGGGGAAGATTTTATCTCTGGGTGGGCAAATATCCCTCTGGGCACAACTAGCTGTTCTCCTGGTACACGCACAAAGGTGCATGTGTCCTTCAGGCTTAATTCTATTGGTATAAAACTTGCTTTGGGTTTGGATCCAGTGTCACTGCACTCCTTCTGGGGCACAAGATAGCAGCCTGGATTCTTAGGGCTGTATTTTAATGTCACCTTTCACCTGAGGATCCTGAAGCATCCATGAACTTTAGTGAATGCTTTGTAAATGAGTGCTGATCCTTTGGACCTAATTTAGGTGTTCCCTGGCAGTCTCTGAGGGTGGAGGTCATGTATGAACCACAGATGATCAGTATGGCATTTAGGGAGAGGGGTGTTGGGGAAGGAGGGCAGGAAGCCATTCAGATAATCACCACATCTGGGATCAATGTCTGTTTTTCAGCTGTTTCAGTCTGGCAACTACAAACAAGACACAAAGAGCAATGACTTAGGGGTGTGCTGGCCCCTTGGGCTACAGGTCCTTCAAAAGAAAGCAACCAAAACTAGCAGAAATCTGTAGAGACTGGAGAGGAGGAGAAGATCAGTTTAAGGGGCCTTGTGGCTTCTGCTGGCATTTTCGCTACAGACAAATAGATGGCATGGTTGGAGATGCTCTTGGAAGGAGGCAATCCACGCTGAGGCAGGGACAGCCCTGAAGGAGCATGGGAGACCCAAGCTGGGGCAGAGGAGAGCAAATAAGGACCAAGGAGCAGCAGAAGGAAACAGCCACGGACTGATCCAGACCTCCTGCATCACTGTCACCCCACCAAAGTGACTGGGAGGGCAGGACTGCAACACGTGGCAACAACATGGGGAGTTAAGACTAGGACAGTGGAGAAGAGATGCTGGAGTGATGAAAAATCAGGGAAAAGGGGAGGAACGGTGTTTCCCTAAATGTTTTTTTAAATTATATTTTTAATTATTTTTTTCCAATTATATTTTTTATTCTTTTTTTTTCCTCAATGCATGAGTGAATTATTAAAAGTTTATGTTAATTTGTCATAAATTAAATTAAGTGAACACCCCAGGTCAAGACTGTTTTGCTCCCAATACAAACTCCTTGCTTCCTTGGTCTATTTTTTTGTCCCCTCTTCTTCCGTGTGCCGTTCCTGGCCGCGCACCCATGGAGACATGTTTTGCTTTCAGACATGTATTTCCATTAGCTGGGCTCTCCCTGCATTCATGTTTCTCAACATACAATTCGTTGGTGGCTTCGGGTATCCAACTTATATTCAGCCTGCTTCTGATGTGGCACACAGGGCTGCCTTGATGTGTGATTTCAGCAGCTCTTGCAGCATCGGGGGGAACGGAGACATGGGTGTGATGGGAAGCCATCCTGAGTCCTGCCCTACCACAAATAGGGTCCCCACAGCCAAGCGATAGGTTCTCTCCCACTCCAAAGTCTGACCTGGCCATCAAGGAACCAGGGACATCTGACCGCAGAGGTAGGGAGAGGCCAGAACAGCTGGGGAGCACATCGGGTGGGCACCCAGCATCCGTGTTGAAAAGGACCTCTTCAGAAAGTCCTTCCCAGCTGCGATCTCACACCAGGACTCCCTCAGCGTGTAAGCCAAATGTGGACCTGCCAGGCAGCCTGCTGCTCCAGATGCAGTCCCACTGTATAATCCAACGGATGGGTTCCCATCCTTTACAAGCAAAAGTATTGCATTTGTGTGCCTGAAATGGGGCGGCTTTTCTGCTCTGAGGCCTCTCGTCATTATCACAGTGCAAACAGGAACAAGAAGACCTGAGTGGAGGCTCGCTCTAGATAATGCAGAGGTGAACCAGCGACACACCTTGCCCACTGAACACCACTTTCAGATTACTGCATCCTTTACCCTTCCTGGGTCTCTGCACCTCGCTCGCAGTGCTGTGACTGAGAGGCAGAAGGTGGGGGAAGACCACCCACCCAGGATGAGACCTCTGGTAGAGCTAGAGAAGAAATCTTGGGGAATCCTGGGCACTTTTGGTGGTTGGATGGGCCTCCCAGAGATGGTGGCAGTAATTAATTGCTTGGGTTTTGTAAAAAGAGACAGAGAAAGTCTCCTGGGGCTCTGGCCAAGAGAAGCAGCTTAGGGAGAAGGTAAATCACTGCCCTGCCTCCCTTCTTCTGCAGCAAGGGTTTCTTCCAGCTCTGAGAGACAGGAGTTAATCCTGGTCTTCTGGAGCTGAAGACGAGAGAGGGAAAATGACTTGACATTGCTGACTGGTTTGTGAAACCTCCCAGGACCCAGCTTGGCTATAAACTCCCCAGCTGCAGAGCAGATTCTGAAGTCTGCTCAGCAGGCTGGAGAGCCAGAGCTCCTTGGAGAAGAGGAGCTGTTGCTTACTCAGCTTGGTCAGGAATCTGGTGAGTCATCCCAGGGAGTCTGGTGCAGGAGTTGTGCGAGGGGGGAGGAAAGAGAAGATCTGAACCAAGCCTTGATGTAGGTCCTGATCTGTTGTGGGATGGAAACCCAGCTTGAATTCTGACGATGCATGATTTTTTTCTTAGTTTAAGCTGGGGATTCATAAAAGTGCCTGTGCTGGGTCAAACCAGAAGTCCTCCTCACCTGAGATCCGCTCTCCAGCTGTGGCTGTGCCTCTGTGCATGGCTGGCAGAGCCCCCGCAGCAGTGCTCAGGGGGTCCTGGAGAATCAGAGACATCCTGAGAGGAGGCTGTCAGGACTGTGCCAGCCTCATGGTGCTGGGGGCCCACCTTCTGCCTTCTCCAACTGCTCCAGGGAAGGAGAGATGTCTTGAATCCAAATAAGCACCAGAGAATTTCATATCTGAACAATGGTGATCATGTTTTTTACTTGATGGGCTTCACACTCTTGCCATGATTCAATCATGCTACATGGAACAGTACTTCTTCTACTGATCAGAGATCTAGGTAAGGATGTTAATTGGGATGTTATGAAGCTTTTTATGAAACCACTATACTCAAAGTAGTAGAGATGAGGGATTATGTGAGAACTTTGCAAAGCTGAATGATGAAGTGATAAACTGGACAGTAAAATTCAGTATAGGTTCATTAAAACTGAGGCAAAACACAGCCCTATTTTTGCATAGACAATGCTGTGCTATGAGCTGTCCATCCCCACTCAGAAATAGGCATCTTGGAGTTAGGACTGATGACTCCTTGAAATCATAACTGGTACCCAGTCACTTCACTCCAGACTCCTCTCCTCTCCTTGTTATCACTGCAGGCTTCACTCAGTCCCCTCAGCAAGGTGATGATTGGTGCAGGTCAGGGTCAGTACACAGCAGTTTCTCTCTGCCACTACTTCCTTCTCACTCATTTCCAATGCTCCAGCATGGGCTGATCCACAGGCTGCATTCCCATTGGGGGTGAACCTCCTCCAGTGTGGGTCTTTCATGGGCTGCAGTCCCTTTGGGGGTGTACCTGCTCTGGCGTGGGTCCTCCACTGTCCACGGTCCCTTCAGTGGGAGTGCTTCTACCACCATGGAGCACCTCCTACTGCTCTGACCTTGGTGCGCTCCTTGCTGTTTCTCACTCTTTTTGTTCACTCCTCTCTCAGTCTGACATTTTCTGCCCTTTCTTAAATAAGTTTTCAGAGAGACACCACAAACACACCTGGCTGGCTCAGCTTTGGTGCATGATGGGCCTGTTACTGATCCAGCTGGAACCATCTGTGCTGGGCACAGGGCAGCCCCAGACCTCCCTCCTGGCCACCCCTGCAGCGCCCTCCACTACCCAAACCTTGCCAGCTACACCCAGCACACCTCCCCACAAATATCTTGAGCTGCTGTTTACAAATATTGTTTTGCTTTGTGCTGTGTGGATAATGAGTTAATTTGTTCCTAATTCAGGAAATGAAGCTCTTAATCAGATTTGTGCTAGAGATTTCTGCTTCCACAAAGTGGTATTTATCTGTTTCTTCCAAAAATAATTTTCTAAATTATAGGCAGTGAATAAATGCAAGAAGAAGAAGACATAGTGAAAAAGTTAATAGTAGGTGAAAGTGTTTTTATACTGTCTGTCTGTCCCAGTGCCTTTCTGGGATGCATTGGGATGCACTGCGAGGAAAGGAACAAGTCCCAGCTAAATGTTGATTCCTGAAGGGCTCTGACTGCATCCATAAAGCCATCAACCTGCCGGGCTTGTGTAGTCTTTTACTACAGTACTAGTGCTTGCTGCACAAAGTATATTTGCTCTACAATTTGCAGTCATAAATTATTGTTATTTGTGTTGTGATAGTGACTGAGAGCCTGCGAAGGGCTCAGGCAGCATGCTGCATAGTCAAAGAAGAGAAGCACATTCCCCATCCCCAAAGCTAAGCCAAGAAAAGTCAAGAGCTGGGTGCAGTTCAATGGGCACTTCTGTCATCAGAAATTTTAATTGAAATCTGGATCCTCTGTATCTGCTTGGTCCTCACCCCATAGATGATGGGGTTGAGCACAGCAGGCACCAGGATGTAGATGTTCCCCATGATGATATGGACCAGCGGAGCCAGGTCCTTCCCAAACCTGTGCACCACGGACAGCCCAATCAGGGGCACGTAGAAGGCCAGGACCACGCAGATATGGGCAACGCAGGCGCTGAACACCTTGAGCCTCTCCTTCCACGATGCCAGCTGCAAGACAGCCTTGAGGATCAGGATGTAGGAGAGGCAGATGAGGATGGCGTCCAGCCCCATGACCAGCAGGATGGCAGTGAGGCCGTACACCACGCTGGGGGTGGTGTTGGCGCAGGCCAGGTTCATCACGTCCTGGTGCAGGCAGAAGGAGTGTGACAGCACCCGGGAGCTGCAGAATGGAAGGGGCAGAGGAGAACTTGGTTCTGTCTTTCCTCTGGAGCCAGGTGGCGTTCTGGAAGTCTTAGAACATTAAGGGTGTTTATTTTTTTATACTGAAACTTCATTACTAGCATAAAAGCTGCACTGTAGTACCAACAGAGCAGTGCTTTTATAGTGTGAAACAGGTGTATCTGCTATCCAGAGTCACTGAGGCTGGCAGGGACCTCTGGAGATCATCCTGGCCAACCCCCTCTGCTCAGGCAGGGTCACACAGAGCAGGTTGCCCAGGACCGTGTATACCTCGGGTTTCTGTATGTCCAAGGATGGAGACTCTACAGCCTCCCTGGGAAACCTGTGCCAGTGTTTGATAAACATCATCATAAAAAAAAAAAGATATTTGTTACATTTAAATGGAATTCCCTGGTTTTTCTAGTTTGTGCCCATTGCCTCTTGTTGTTTTAAAATGTGGCTTTGTCTTCATTACTCCATTCCATCGGGTATTTATACACATTAAGAAGGTGCACTCATGCAAAGAATCTCTTTGCCAAGGGAAGTGCCCCTTCAACAGGGACCATGCCTCCCTTAAGGTGCTTGACGCTCAAAAAAGACAATAGTTTGCATTGGTAACTATTGATACAGTATTGATACAGCCTATAGGACCACCAGCAGGTTAGCAGTACTCTGTGGGTTATTTATTATCTACCTTAGAAGCAACTGGGATGAGTCGGTCACCAGGACTACTTCATGTACTAGTCATGCCCTTTGCTGTCCCCTCCCTAACTGCTGTTTGGGGCACACTTTATTTAAACTATGTGTATTTAAACCCATTCAGCTCACTGCTGCAAGATAGTGATGATGCACCTTGCTTAGGAACCAGTGTGTGCATTAAGAACATGTACGTCAGTGGGTGAAAAGTAAGACCCTCCATCTCTTTGTGCTTCAAACTGTGCAGCTGTGAGGGGAAAGGAGAGATCTGAGGGTTAAAGGCACTGACTGTGGCTTAGGCAAACTGGAGCTGCAGAACTGATTTGGTTGCAAAAGGGCTGGAGACACTGACATTCCTGGCTGTTGAAAGTGTAAAGCAGGGTCTGCTCAGAGTGTTGAGACAACAGCAGCAGGGACAGTGATGTGGGTTTCAGAATAAATTCTGACCTGGTCATTTTTTAAAATAACTGTCATTAATGAAACATCACCTAGGTACTAAGGGTGACCTGCTCCCTGTAACGGACCTGAGCAATTCCTGTGTTTGGCAAAATCCTCCCTTCTGCTTTTCTGTCCTGTGCCATTGCCCTGCAATGATGAGGCGGTGATTCACCTAGACTTCCCTCAATAGTCCTGCTTTCGGCTGCAGATCAAACATCACAAACCCTCTGAAGATGTTATTGCTCCGTTCTCCCTTTTGCACAGTGAACTAGCTCCCAACTTCTCTTATCAGTGAGGACCCCCCCTAGTAACCCCCCACTCCTCCGCACCTCTCAGCCCCAAGCACTTCTCTACCATTACACCCTGCCCTGCCCCATGCAGAGCATCTTCCACCTTCACTTTCCCCTGGTGTCCCAACCAGGCTGGGTCCGTGACCCAAGCTAAGGACAGACCTCCAGAGAAGTGCTCTGTACTTTACCAATGCACATCACAGTGGGCCACAATAAGGGGTTGACGCTATTGTAGAAAATTTTAAAAAATAAAAATCTACTTGCCAGTTTTTGCAGTTTTGCCTCTTGCAGGCACTTTCCCTCCTGAGAGAGACAACAAGGACATGAACACCAGTGCCACCATGGTCACCTCAAGCAGATAAAATTGACTCGTACTGCAGGAGGTTGTGGTTTGCCTCAAAGCTACCCAGGGCCATCAGCAGCAACATAGACATCTCCATGAGCAACAGTGAGCGGGTGAAGAAGATCTCAGGGAAACAAGCACTGCAATTGATTTCCCTGTACTTAAACCAGAATATTCCCAGCACAATATGACCTGAAGGCAGACAGAGCAATGGACAACACGGCCAAGAAATAGTACATGGGCTTCAGTCCTCTCGTTGCATAAAAGATGAGGAGGCATTGCCAGGGCTCACAGTGAAACAGAGCAGAGGTGAGAAGTTTCCAAGCCTGGGAAACCTGTCGGGGAAAAACGCAGCCCTGAAGCTGATGTTCTTGAATGCTGACATGAGCTCCATGCAGATTTGCTTGAGCTCCTAAGCCTTGAAGTGAAGAACAGTATTTATCAAATATGCTATTATAATTGGCAACAAGAATTTAGAGGCAAGGATGAAGCATAGAGAAACATTAGTATATCCTGCTTTGAATTCCTGGCTCAGGCTCAGCCCTACCTCACTGAAGCCAGTGCAAATATTTGCACTGACTCTAGCAGGGAAGGAAAATGGCCTCTGTATTTCAAATACCCAGTACAACCCTTGAGCATCTTGCACTATTACCACTCGCAACAGTATTCACAGACTCATACCCCATCATGCTGGGCGCTGAACAGTTGCCACAGCTGAAAACATCTGCACTCCTGAAGGTCTCCTGATAGGGTCTATCACAGACACAGACACGTCGTGTTTGTGGAAGAAGGAGGTGGTGGTAAATGCTTTGTCCCATTGCAAGTAAACACGTTATCTTACACAGAACAGAAGTCCCAGTAAAGAGTAAGGACTGTAAATTTAAGTTCCAGGGGACTTTGAGGGTAAGGGTAAAAAATTGCCTTGGCAAGTAGGAAGTGAGCGTGTTTCTGCTAAGTCTAAATTCTGTAGTTTTTGTGCTCATAGTATAGTTTGTCAATTTAGATGTCTCCCATCCGTGTGCTCTCAGCTAGGGCACAAGGTATGTTATGGCAACAACAGGGAAATTTCAAGCTGATAAATATATTCACAAAATGCCATCTGGGAATAGTTTCTTTCCTCCCACAGTCCTGACAAAGACCCTGCCTGACAAGCAAAGCAGTCAGAGCCTTTCTCAGGGTATTTTGCATCATCTGAGCTGCAGCAAGTATTGGAGAGACTGCTCTAACCCCCAGAAAATGCTGGGAACTTCTGCTTGGCTTCAGCTTTGCTCACTGAGAGCTGAGCTACATCATGTCTGAAAGGTAACACAGCCCCTGAGGAATGACCGTGCTGTTCTGACACCCACAGCTCGTTAAGCTGCAGCAACTCAGAGTCTGAGCTCAGGCTCCTGGTGTTTGGAGACAGTTTGGGGTAAGTCTGGGACAAATCCTGACCATCACAAAAAGCGCAGTGCTGCAGATGGCAGAATGAACCTCAGATAAAACCAGAGTGCAAGAGCACAGAGAGGTCACACGTGGATGATGGAGGAGATCCTGGACACCAAAACCCAACAGCTTCCCAAGGCACCCACAGACCTGCACTTCTCATTGCAGAACAGTGTCCCGGCCAGGCTCAGTGCTGCTGACATGGGACAAGCCCCAGGCTACTCTGTTTTATAGGACACCCGTATCTGTCCCCTGGGGCACAGCACCATGCTGGAAGAACTCGGCTGCTCTGGGTGATTTTATCTGTACACGCAGCTCTGCACCGTGAAATGATTCTTGGTCTTCTCCCCACCACACCAAAATATTCACCTTCTGGACAGGCTCCTTGAGACCCAGGAGAGAAAAGAGGCTGAGCTGCCCTGCTCAAAGGGTCATGATCAGTGGCACAAGGTCTGGCTGGAGGCTAGTCACTAGTATGACTAGTGAGTCAATACTGGGGCCAGTACTGTTTAACCACTTCATTAATGACCCAGATGATGGAGCATAGTCCACCCTCAGCAAGTCGGCAGATGATACAAAACTGGCGGGGGGTGACTGATCATGCCCCTTAATTCTCCTCCAGTGTCCTGCTTTTTTTGTTTCAGGAGAGGGCTGGTCTGCTTTAGGCAGCCCTCAGCAATCCCTCTTCCAACAGTGTCCCAATCTCCTTTCGAACTCATGTAAATAATTTGGATCCACAGCAACATTCAGCAAGGAGTTCCTCTGATCCGCAGCCTGGACAGGGATACCATAGGACCACACCATGCTCTGGTGCTCTCCCTCCTCACCACCAGCCAGAGAGTGTCACAGCTTTCTGCAAGGATGTTGACCAAAGGGTCCCAGTCTGTACCCCATCAATGGTGGGGAACAGGCAGCTGGAGGCTCCCCACAGCTGGGGACAAAGGGAGCACCCCACCACCCTCCATCTCTGTACCCCATCGCCCACCATCTCTATGTGAAACTCATCACAGAATAAAAAAAATTCTCAAAATAAAGTTTCTGGTTATGAATCCATTGGCTGGTTCTTTTGGTTTGTGCTCTTTTTTGGGAACCTTTTAGGGATTTTTCTTATTGCCCTTGTTTCCTTGTATGTAACCTATCTATCTATCTAAATGAGATATATACAGGTACACAAATATAAAGTGTACCTATGCATAAATCGGGGAGCTGCATGGAGGCACCTGGGGGGGTGCAAGGCACCAGGGCTGGGTCTCTTCGCTTTCCAGAATGCAAAAGTTTCACAGAGCAGGGCAAAACTGGGGAATTTTCTGAATACACATTTTTTGTCAATTTTTTTTTTTCACAGCCAGTGCCCCAAAGCTTCCTTCACTCCCATTTTTGCACTCCACCATTTTTTCAGAGAAGACAGAAAAACCTACTTGTACGCAGTCCTGCAGTGCTCACACCCCCTGAAGAGCAAAGAAATCAGCTGTGACTCCCTGGGTGAGACCCATGGGGTTTGCTCTGGCTGGCTTAAATATGGCTTTCCAGCTTTCTGCCCAGAGCCTGCCTGCAGCAGCGTGCGCGGCCAGGGCTGTTCCTGGTCCCCAGCCCGTGTCCTCTGCAGTGACCTGGGGTAAGTACGGGATGGGCTGCCTGAAGATGACAGACTAGAGATGTTCTTCCCCTGCAAGAACAATTTGTTTGAAGGCTTGCATCAAAACAAGAATTTACAAAAGTCTCTGGCAGAAACAACAAACCAGCATGTTAGAAAAGTGCTAAGATGGCAAATTGCTTTACTAAATATTAATTTTGATCTGATATATACAGATGGGCTTGATATGAAAAGCCACCCTAAACATTGATCTTGATCAATAATTAAAAATTTTCCTCATTCTCTCAAGTGCTACATGAATAGAACATGTAAGTTTATTTCTATGATGACTTTGCTCCCCACAGGAGCAAAGCAGGGGTCTTCAGCTCCTTGGCTTTAGGTTCTTTACACCCTCAGTTACCTCTTTTGCTGTCCCAGTTCTCCCTCTCCCACACTGCTTGGTTCAGTTTCAGAGAGATTTCTTCCCTCATCCCAGGGGCAGTCACCTCTAACTTTTGTCCCTATGTGACAGTTTCCCCTGAACAGGGAAGCGGGTGTTTGTCGGCTTCTGAGCCGTCTTTCAGGCCTGACCCTTTGGCCATGCGAAATCTTGATTTATTTATTTATTTTTCTGATAGCAGATGAGGTCTCAGAGTGTGTGCATGTGTGTGCAGATGCACTCTGGGACAAAACTTACTCAGTTTGTGCTCCTCAGTTATGCAAAACGTATTCATTTCCAGCTAAAGAGAGACAAGCACGTTTTCCCTGATCAGCTGTGGCAAGAGCTGAGGGTGTGCTGCTGTGACCACCAGCTGTTCAGCTGGTGCTTTTAAGTTGCACTATATTTAACTGCATTTGTAGAGAAGCCTGTTCGGAATATTTCTTTGGAAATCTCCCACGCCTGCCCCAGCTTCCTGTCACTGAGCATCGCAGCTGATCACCCGTGCTCCCGGGGCAGAGAAGCTGCCCAGGAAAGCAGGCAGCTTCCAGAGTGCTTAAATAGAGACCTGGTGTTTGCTGCCGGGTTTTCTAATGGCCTCAGGCAGACGAAACACCACTTCGAGTTCTCCGTCTTATTTGAGCCTCTGAATTTCTTCCTTTCCATTTAACCTTTTTGGCAGCAGTAAAGCACAAATCCATTTTCCTTCCATCAGGGTTGGTTTGGTTAATTGACTTGCAGGTTTAGCTGATAAAGCTCTCTAAAACATTATACATTTTGCCATACTTAAACAAAAAGGGAAGAAATCAATACAGAGTCACATATAATGGGGCTGCTTCTCATCTCAGAGTGAGACGTTATCTCTTGTGGTCTGACTGCATTCAGTTCAGCACAAACATTGACCTTTCTCTGCCTTCATCTCTCTCCCCCTCCGTCCCCCCTTCCCTAGCCTGTCCGGGTGCTTCAGCCTTGCAGGGACCAGCGTGGCCAAGGCTGCTCCTTCTCCTGCTGCAGGGAGCAGTCAGCCCCATTCCCGGGGCTGACCTCCAGGTCTCCATCCCTCCTCTCCTCCTTCCCCAGGCAGGAGCACCCTGGCCCCAGGCTGCCGTCCTACCTGCGCTGCTGAGAATGTTTCAGGCTCATCCCAATGGGCTAAGCACCAAATGTCCCGAAACTCTGGGTATTTAAATGTTGGGGACTACAGCTAGGGGAGACACGTTAAATGCTGCACTGCTCTTTCCTCGTTACCTGCTGCTGTGCACAGCCCGGACAGTGATCCTGGGACTCATCCGCTGTGGCTTTTCCTTGGTTGATGTGATGGTTATGCATGAGGGCAGCAGCACAGGGGTTTTTCGGCTCTTGGGAGCCTGTCCTCCCAACACCATTGCAGCTGGGGTGTGTGGGGTGTCTCATAGCAGGACTTTTATTCCAAGACACTATTATTTCCAGACCTGCGGACCATCAGTGTGTGAGATGTCATCTTCCAATAGGACTGGGTCCAGCCCCCTGATCTTCATCCTCACTGGCATTCCCAGTCTGCCAACGAGCAGCTACTGGATGGCATTGCCTCTCTGCTGCCTGTACCTCCTCATGCTCCTGGGGAACTGCACCTTACTCTGGATGATAAAGACAGACCACAGCCTCCATACACCGATGTACTATTTCCTCTCCATGCTGTCCGTGGCAGACCTGGGCTTGTCTCTCTCCACCCTGCCCACTATGCTGGCCATTTTCTGGTTCGAGTCCACCTCCCTCTGTTTCGAGGCATGCGTTGTCCAGATGTACTTCATCCACTCCTTCTCTGCCATCGAGTCTGGGGTCCTGGTGGCCATGGCTTTTGATCGCTTCGTTGCTATTTGCTACCCTTTGCGCTATGCCTCTGTCCTGACGAGCTCCCTGATAATGAAGGTGGGGGGGGCAATCTTCATGCGGGGCATCTGTGTGGTGCTACCCGTTGCTGTCCTTATTAAGAATATGCCTTTTTGCAGGCCCCGTGTCCTGTCTCACTCCTTCTGCCTGCACCAGGACATGCTGAGGCTCGTTTGTGGGGATGTCAGGGTCAACAGCTTGTATGGGCTGACGGCAGTGATACTCACCAAGGGACTGGACTCCCTGACCATCCTCCTGTCTTACGTGATGATTATCAGGGCCATCTTGAGCATTGTCTCCCAGGAAGCACAAGCCAAAGCCTTTAGCACGTGCATCTCCCATCTCTGTGCCGTCCTGATCTTCTACATCCCACTGATTGGCTTGTCCATCATCCACAGGTTTGGGAAGCACCTGCCCCCCCTCACTCACACAATCCTGGCCGATGCCTACCTCCTGGTGCCGCCTGTCCTGAACCCACTCGTGTACAGCTGGAAAACCAAGCAGATCCGCAGGCGGATCCTCATCCTGCTTTGCCAGAGAGGGACCCAGCAGCAGGTCTAGTCCCAGAGTGGCAATGCCTCAAAGCCAGTCTCCTCCTTCCTTTCCTCCCCAGACTGGTATTGCTCATGAGCAATATCATGATGATGATACTGCTCATGGGCAATATAATCTCCTGGAGAAAATCACTCATATGCCTTCACTTCTCAGGAGAAACCTGTCACCTCTTCTGCAATACAGCTCTTTTCCTCTCCATGGAGGGATGGATTATGGCAATTCACATTATTCCACCTCCCATTTTGGGATGCCCCACTTCTCAGAAAGTCTGCAGGCAGGCAGAGCTGGTATGGACATGTGATTAAGCTGTCCTCCCCTGCAGGTGGGGAGAGAGAAGACTGCTGAGAGCAGGCTTTCATCGAGGAATTCACTGCTAACAGCAGTTCTGGTCTCTGAAAAAGTGTTGCCAGACTTGTGCTTTTAATTGCAACATCCCTATGTCCATCATTATATGAAAGTGTCAGTTCCCAGAGTTATGTGATCATATGAGACTCCTCAGCTTTCATTACACAAATAATGTGATTCACATCTTTACAGTTATGAAGACAGGAACTAATGGCCTATGGACTGTAACCCAAGGACACACACGCAGAAAACAGTCCAGTCTTGTTGCAGGATCTGCAAGGGGAGTGTATGGTTTTTACTGCCTCATGATATCATCTGCTCTGCCTATAACTCTTATGGGAACATCACGAAAAATCTCTCCCCTCCTCCCAGGTTATGATTCAAATGAGGATAGGTTGGTCTGGCATGGAAGTATAGGGTGGAATGGGCATGCAATGCAGTCCAAACACATCCTGCAACACGTCGTGCTATTTGTATATTGCCACATTTCCTTAGGGACACACGTGATGCATAAGTGACACGCTTCATACCCGGGCTGGCTGAGCTGTCCCCTTCAGAGTGTCAGGCTGTCATTAGAGGATCCTCCACCCTGTCCCAATGCAATCTACCTCCTGATCAACCACCCTTGTCATTGTGTAAAATAACCCTCCCTGCAAGCCAAATCCCTGTGACTTTGTCGTGTCTGCAGGGTGATACCAAACCATTTGCTCCTTTCTGCCCCAAATGGGTGCCTTCAGTCTTCCTCATGGGCTGGTTTCCTCTCTGGGCTATCTCAGCTCATGCCAGTAGCTGGGTGGTCAAGAAGGAGGGAGCAGGGTGAAAAGGAGGAGAAAGAGAAACCATGACCTTGCAGATGAGGGGGCAGCAGCCCCCATCTCATGGGAGAGAGTGTGCTGCAAGCAGCACTCGTGCTGGGGAGGGATGAAGGCAGAGGAAACCACCGATTTCAGGGCAGGCACTTGGCAGGGTCAGTGTCCAGCCGTGCAAAAAAGATCTACAAGGTCAGGATCAGGACTGGAGCTTGGGATGCCCTGGCTATCTGTTAGCAGGTCCCAGCAAGCTGGGAGATGCTCTGTGCTGCAGGGATGTGCTGAAGAGCTTTGGCAGTGAGAAAAAAATCGGTATTTCTCTTTAGTTTTTTATTTGTTTCCCACTCACTCCCTACAGCTCCAAAAGCTGCTTTGGCAAATGTACTGAGGGCTTCTCCCAGCTGTCCTAGGTGCTGCTATGGAGAATCCAAATGGCAAGGATCAGTGCTGTGAAAGGGAGTTAGGTGCTTTTTTTGGCAAGCATGAGAGAGTTATGGGAAAATTGTACCTGGGTTTTTCTTTTTCATCAGGGGAAGGAAATGCTCCGTCTCTTCCACAGTCTCTTGGGTACTGTCACTGGGAGGTGCCAAGCAGTAAAACCAGCAAGAATACATGGGTGCTGCTATGCATGCTGCAAAGTGTTGTGTCAGTCAGAAGCTGGGAAAGGACTGGTGTCTGCAGGAGGAAAGATGTACTCCGTGCAAAAATAAAGGTGGATGCAAGGCAAATGTGAGTGTTTAACATGCAGACTCTGGGCCTCACCTCATGGTGGAAAGCTGCCAGAATTCTCTCCTGTATTTTTCCAGGGGTCTGTAAAGTAGATGCCTGAAGACAGGGAATTTGTGCATGTCCATTTGTGCCTGCTGAAATTGTCAAGCTGCTCCGAGCTGCCAACAAGAGGTCAGAAGCTGGGAACCTAACCACGCAGATGCGAGTGCTCAGCAGTGTTACGCTCTGCAATAACCACAGGCATGTTGTTGTGTGAGCACATGAAGAAGCAGTTTATCTCGTGCTTGAATGTTTTGCTAAATCTAGCGAGTCAGACTGGGTGAGCCGTGGGGAAGAGCAAATGTCGCTGTAATCAGCTCGTGGACAGTAGATAGCAGTTCCCCGAGGTACCGAGCAGTTCCCTTGGAGGTTAATGCAGCTGAAGCATGTCAGCTGCTGACAAATCTGGTGGCTGTTTGCAACCAATTGCCTCACAGGCAAAATCCACAAATGGGTGAAACTACGAGCTTCCCTCATTTCAGCCAAGCAGTGCCAATTGACGCCGCGGCCCCAAGTCACCCAGCCCCAACCAGCCCGTTCATCTACTTCCAGTGACAGAGGTGATACGACAACTTGTCCCGCTGGCACTAATGGAGCTTCCCAGCCCTCCTGGAGGTAGCCTTTCACTCAAGGATAGAGCGCAGCTAATGCATTGCAGCCCTGAAAGGTCTGTGTGATGCTGAGTAATGATATCCATAGTAATGTTAATTTGTATTTATCCTAAACACATCTCACCCACTTTACAGAGTAATGTAGCCAGGTACCTCGCTGCCTGTTGATTTAGGTTTGCAATATGAAATGTGCTACCTTGAGGCTTGCGTGCATTTGCCATACCTGCAGCTCCCCCTAAACCTGGCTATTCTCCAGCTGTCTCTGAGTCACAGCAGTTTGCCGGCTTCATTTAATAATTGACAGGACCACGCGTCTTCCTAATGTTTGCTGTTTGCTTTTCTATGTTTGACTTTCCATCGGCGGCGCCAAAAGCAATAATGCACATACCAATTTTTCTACAAGTGCTTTCCACCTGTCGATCCCTTTCTCTTATCTGCATTTGCTTAGCCCTGTACCTACATACTACATTTGCCATCACAAAAATTTCCCTTTGCCAGCAATCAGAATAAGTTGTCAACTTCTACTTCACAGCAGCACCTTCATAGCCTGGTAAGTACAGTAGCTCTGATGATGCTACACAGGGATGTGAAAATAAACCATGTCCAGACACTGCCTCACTTGCTTCTTGTTCTGGTCAACATTTGTGTTTTGTACCCATCTCACATTTTAGTCGTGTGTGCAACTTTCCTACTGAAATAGCTAACCATGCACAGCCCTTGCAATGGATTCATTTGGCTTCGTGTTAACAGATTTCACAGGGGTTTTCTTCCAAGAAAGGGGGAAGGCGCTCTGCAGCAGCACAGCTTTCTTACTGGTAAAGCTTCATCTGCTCTGCAAGACATAAAAACTGGGTCCTAACTATGAAGTTAGAGTCTATAGACAAGCTCTGAAACTGGGTCAGATCTGGGATACTCTGATGCATACCACTGAGATATTTTTTTCTTTTTATTATTTTAGTAGCAACCATCCAACTCCTCTGCTTATGCATCTTGGGACTTCACTGTTATGAGGTCCTGTTAAGTTCCAGAGAACTTTGTAGTAAATCAACATGAATGGGGCAATCCTGAGAAGGGTTACACATTCATTGGGAAAGTTTATTTTATCTTTGGAATTGGATATGGACTAATGTTCTGACCTAGTTTAAGTCCACAAAATCCTCTGTTTATGCCTCCATATCCATATGTTTGCACATTGCCAGACAGAGCTGCTTTTAGCTCCATGTAAACAGATTTCATACATTAATCTCAACCTTGAGAATGAAGTAGATCACGGTTGAGGCCAAAATGAATTGGACGTTTTAAGTACACAAAGTGGGACACCATAAAAGGGCATACAGCTTTTCAAAGTGCTGAGGAAAAACTCCAAAAATCCAGCTCCCGGGTTTCCCTAGATTCAGGTCTGCATTCAGTGTCCCAAATTTGGGACTACATGTGGGCCTGGGGTCCAAGCTCCCATGACAGTCAGAGGTGGTGAGTCGATGCAGTCCATGGAGCTGTGGAGCGCATCTGCTCTAAGGCGAGCTGAGATGTTCTGTAGGTTCAAACAAGGAAACTTCAAACTAAATCCTACCCCCAAAACCACATCCTAGGTAACAAACACTTCATCTTAAATTTCACCCAGTGGGTGTGAGCCATTGGAGGTGTTCATAGCTCTGTAGGTCATGCATGAATAAATCCTCAGCTTTTGCCCCACAAGTGTCCTTCAAGAAGCTCAAGGTGGGTTATGCTGGGTGGGTTTCAGGATTTGCAGAATAATCCTAGTCTCCAGTTGTGGGAGTAAATGAGGCATTATGGCTGCTGAGGCTGGCCTCACTGGATCACACAGGGACCTGACCAGCCCATGCCCACTGTCACCAGGGGATGGCTCTCCCACATCCTCTTCTTCTTCCTCCTCCTCCTCCTCTCAGCACCTTGGTTAAGCATGGTGAGTCCTGTGGCTCTTGGTCCTACCATTGTGTCCCTTCTTGCAGAGTGTCCTGGTTTCAGCTGGGATAGAGTTAACTGTCTTCCTAGTAGCTGGTACAGTGCTATGTTTTGAGTTCAGAGCGAAGAATGTTGATAACACTGATGTTTTCAGTTGTTGCTCAGTAGTGTTTAGACTAATGTCAAGGATTTTTCAGCTTCTCATGCCCAGCCAGTGAGAAAGCTGGAGGGGCACAAGAAGTTGGCACAGGACACAGCCAGGGCACCTGACCCAAACTGGCCAACGGTGTATTCCATACCATGTGACGTCCCATCCAGTATAGGAACGGGGAAGTGGGGGCAGGGATTCGCCGCTCGGGGACTGGCTGGGTGTCGGTCGGCGGGTGGTGAGCAATTGCACTGCGCATCATTTGTACATTCCAATCCTTTAATTATTGCTGTTGTCATTTTATTAGTGTTATCATTATCATTATTAGTTTCTTCTTTTCTGTTCTATTAAACCGTTCTGATCTCAACCCACGGGTTTTGCTTCTTTTCCCGATTTTCTCCCCCATCCCACTGGGTGGGGGGGAGTGAGTGAGCGGCTGCGTGGTGTTTAGTTGCTGGCTGGGGTTAAACCACGACACAGAGAGGGGGAGTTTATCCAGCCTCATTTAGAAACCAGTGAACCCACTTCAGTGTGAGGGATGGACCAGATGACCTCCTGAAGTCCCTTTTGACCAAATTGTCTATGATTTATAGGATTAGCACAGAATGGACAGCACAAAACTGTAGCATCATGGCTTTGATGGTCCCTAGGGCACTTGGTTAGGTATTAATCTCTGCTTCTATTGCAGGGTACTGCATTACTGACTCTGGGCTACAGTGTCCAGAAACTATTGCCCAGCAACAGCAGCATCTTTAATCATCAAACATCCATCCTGATGTGCGGCAGTGACATTTCTGTCCAGCCTCTGTGCTCTGATCTCCTTATACTTGCTAGAAGCTACATTCTCTGTATTGCAAAGGTGAAGAGATGCTTCCATGCAGCCATATGCATTTTGTGTTTTGTGCAAGTCCTCACAGATCCAGTCCTACCTTTTCTGATATCACCAGCCACGCTGAGCCTGATTTGGTCTAATTCCATGGAAATTGCCTTCAGTGCCTGCACTGCCCACACCTTCTTCCTCAATGAGGTTAGGCTGGTTGTGTGTCTCTGTTGCAGTGCTCTTCAGTGAATTCATCAGACTAATGACCTCAGAGAAATACCTCATTCCACCTAACCTTGATAATGGAGAAAGTAGGAGCGGTGACTTTATCCAGAGATACCTGCATTGTCCTCTCAGGCTTTGACTTTGTTAAAAACTCTCTTAAAAACCTGAGGCCAGAGAAGATGGCCTCTTCAGGCATAAAGGCCAACAACCTGTGGGACCTGAGTATGCTACCCTGTGGCCAGCCCTACAGTCCTTGTGGTGTCTCATCTTCCGACCTCTGTGATGATGCTAGCCATTACAGGACAAGTGCCTCAGAGCCCTGAAACCAGCCCCTCTCCCATCGGTCTTCCCTGATTCCCCCCTTCCCTGTCTCCTGCAGGGACTCGTGCTTGTGCACAGGCTGGGGAAACACCTCCGTGTGCCCAGGGCTGTCAGCAGGAACACCAGGCAGCTCTGCAGGAGATCAGTAAACCAGTCTGTCCAAAAAGCAGAATTTTGGTCACAAAGTCACTTTCCCAAGGGGATGTTATTCTCAAAGGAACTGGAAGATTTATGAGTGCAACTTCTAATGGAAATTTTCCCTCCAATCCTTTGCATTGCATCTCCGGTTACACTGGTATTTCTCCTTTGCATGTTTGCTCTGCTTCCACCCCACCTTTTTTGAGAAACCATTTCAGATATACAACCGGTCTGTGAAACAAACAAACAAAAAATTGTATATGCATGAACAGAAACAAGATTCTGACTTCACTCAACATCAGTTACTCATATGCCAATTATCAAATCCCCTTGATTCTTTCCCAGGTCTCTTTTGAAAGCAGAGTCATCTGATAACATTTTCTCAATTGCCAGATTGAATTTCAACTAGTTCGATGATGTCACAGTGATTTATTTTGAAGAAATCATTGCAGAATAGCAATGTAATGTTGTTACTGTCTCTTCTCGCAGCTCTGCTCTCATTTCCTCACTGCTGTTACTGAGATGCCCATTGTGATATCTTCTTAAAATCATGACATTATAGCAGACTGATAAAGTGAATGGACACATTTGGCTTTATCAGAATGAAACTACTTCAACCTGCAGAATACAAAATATGTTGATGAGATCAAACCCCGAAGTCTTTTCAACCTTTTCAAAATGATATTCTGGAATTTTGGTCTCTTTAAACCTTGCAAAACGGCCTGAAGACAAATGTAAAATTCCTGCACCACGATCCAGCCACCTTGATCCAGATGGGGCCAGGCAAACTGGAAACCCTTTGAATTAATTAATTGGCACCAGTCTTCTTTTTCCTTCTAAGAAGGAAATCCTCCTGCAGAGCAGACCATGGCTGTTCCTGCCCCCAGCAAGTGCCTGGATCCATTTGATACCATTTTAGGCACTTGGGGATGCACCTAAAAGCGAAGTGTACTTTCCACGCACACTTTTTTGTTGTTGTTTTTGGCAAAACAGTGGTCTCTCTACAGCTAATGCTGTGCCCTCTCCTTCTGCCAGCCATTCCTCGTGGAGCTGTGCTGCGGATGGCGAGCACAAGGAGGCAGAAACCACGCTTGTAAGGAATTCCCTAAGGAACAATGGTTGTCTAAGAGTTGCAGCATGCACCTCTGAGTTTGAGGATCAGGCACTGGTCTCATTGAGGTCACACACCAGCAGCGAGTTTTACAGCTTTACCTCGACATTCCTTCCCCATCAGGGTAAATTTATTGCATCCCAGCTGTTATTTACAGCCTTCAGACAATGTTATCCTGCTGGTGGAGGTCTGGGACATGCTGTACATGATGCTCCTTTGAGTTTGTATTTTAGCAAATTATACGCAGGTCGCATTGACCTACGTTCACCTCTCGGGTGTCTCTGAATCACCTCTATCTACCAGCTTTGCTTAATATGGGAAAATGAAATACAGGGCTTTGCAATGTTTGCAGATTTCTCTGGGATTGTTTGATTTTCCACTGCGCACACTAAAAGCAGAGTCTGCTGCCTTTGTGACAGGACTCCCTGTCCTTTCTGCGTTTTCTGAATCCCCCCATTGTATTATTTACCTGATGTACCAAGTCAGGCATTAAATATGTCAATGTTTGCCTGTACAAGAGCTCATTCACTTTTGCAGGTTGGAGCGCCGGTGACCGAGGATCTCATGTGTGTCACTCATGGCAGCACAGGAAATTGGTTGACATCACTTCACTTTACCCAGGGGTTTTTTGATGATTTCAATTAAAGACACTATTTTTCTGCTGAAGCAGTCTGGGTGGCTTAGCACCTGAACGAGCTGCAGTTGTACAGGCTTAAAAGTGTTCCGTACAGTTTTAACTGCTCTGCTCCCTGCAGAAGACCATGCTGGAGTGGCACTGTCTGTCTCTCTAATTTCTTCCAAGCTCTGTGTTGAGGTCACCCTGGTGTTCATAAGGTGCTGAAGTTAAAGTGGACCAGCTTTCGAATGGATAATAGAGCTGGAGACTGTAGTGCTCTGGCAAAAGACTGACTTCTATTAACAACCACTGAATGAGGGTTTTCACTTGAAAAAATGTATGAGCAGCAAGGTGGTGAACACTAAATACAGAAACGCAGCTGTACAACAGAACCTGGGAGAGTTTGGAAGGGTCCAGGGGACTCATCTGTCCTCCCTTCTTCTGTCCACATGCACAGCTGCCCCGACCTGAGTCCTGCCCATGTAAGTAAGTCCCTCATGCACTTACTGCAACCCCAAACCGGAGCCTGGCCAAAGCCTCCCTTCTCCAGCCCCTTCTCTATCCTTCCCTAGGACTTAGGGACATGGTTTGGTGGTGGACTTGGCAGTATCAGGTTAACAGTTGGACTCGATGGTCTTAAGGGTCTTTTCCAACCTAAATGATTCTATCATTCTATGCTTCTACAACTTCCCACCACAATCAAAGCCTGGCCCCATGGCATGCTTCTCCAGCATCTACCCACACCTTTCAGGCCAGGATTGTAGTCCCAACCCCACCACTTCCACCGTCTTCAACCACAACCCTCAACACACACACAGAGCAGGGACCAGCAAGAGCTGCTGCCTGCAAGGAGCTACTGGATCTTAAGTGTCTAACCCATCACACCTCCCCTGGGTGGTTAGCTGGTGCTACGAGCTCGTCCCTGGAGCTCAGCAGGAGAGGGATTCCCCTTAATGCTAAGGCCCAAGGGACATCCCAAAGCAGGAGAGCTGCCCAGCTCCAGGGTCAGGTGGTCCTTTGGGGAATGTGGGGGGACCAGTCATAAGAGCAGCTGGTCCAAGTCCAGGTCCCGCCAAGCTCTTTTCCTCAGTGCTATTTTTGAGCCTCAGTAGATGGCTGACTTGGAAAAACATTGCGTCACTGCTGGTGATGTCAGAGCTGCTGGTGCCAACGCAGTCAGCTGCTCCTTTGGTAGCAAGTGGGCAGGACAACCTGCCAAGGAAAAGACATCCCTTCTGGGCTGCAATCTCTCCTTCCAGGCAGCTGGGATATTTTTGTCCAGCTCAACACAGCCACTGGAGCCAAAGAAAACTGCGTATGATCAAACAGCCCTTGCATTTTTGAAACTTTTTGAAGCAGAGAAGGATGGGGGACATACCTGCCTTCCTCCTCTGCCCCAGGTCTGCAAAGTCTGGAGCAACCCTGAGGGACACTGCTGGGATGGTGGGAGGTGAAACCTCCACAGCAGCAGCCTTCGAGTCTCACCTTCCAGTTCAGACCTGTGCTTGGGCACACAGACGGTGGAATCCCTCACTAGGAGAAAAGAAGGAAGCCAGAATTGGTGCCAGTGTGGTGATTTCAGGTAGCAATGGTGCTCCTGTTCTCCTGGATCTTCCTAAACACTTTCCTCTTCTTTATTTGCATATCTCCAGTGAGCATTACCTTCATAAATGTTATGAGCGTGCTCGTTTTGAACAGGGTCTTGTAAAGGCTTTTACACAGGAGGACCAAGCCCCCCTACCTTCCCCTTCCTTCCTCGCCATCCCTTCTCACACTCCTGTCAGTACTCACACACTGAACTCTGGCCTGTACAGTAAATATGATTAGGACTGGCTTAGGCTCAAATTATAAACATTTCCAGCAAATAGACTGATGTGTGCCAAGTGGGGCTGTGTTCCCCCTTAGCTGTAGTTCTGGGAAAGCAGGTTTTTTTTTTTTTAGATGGGAAAACAGATGAACAGATCCTGACATCCTTCCCTATACACATGCAATACCTATGCTTTTGGGAAAAGGGATTAAGCAGAAAACTAGCAAGAATGACTTGGTGGGAGCACAGTATGGAAACATCACTGCAGGAAGCTTGGTGCATGTGGGTGAGTCTTGAGACACAGATCAGAGGGAATCATAAGATTTTGAGCGTATCTGGTACAAGATGAATTTATCTTACATTATTGTCGTGGTTTAACCCCAGCCAGCAACTAAGCACCACGCAGCCACTCACTCACTCCCCCCCTCCTCCCAGTGGGATGGGGGAGAAAATCGGGAAAAGAAGTAAAACTCATGGGTTGAGATCAGAACGGTTTAATAGAACAGAAAAGAAGAAACTAATAATGATAACACTAATAAAATGACAACAGTAATAATAAAAAGATTGGAATATACAAATGATGTACAGTGCAATTGCTCACCACCCTCTGATTGACATCCAGTTAGTCCCCGAGCGGTGATTCCCCCAGCCCCACTCCCCCCAGTTTATATACTGGGCATGACATCGCATGGTAGGGAATATCCCTTTGGCCAGTTTGGGTCAGCTGCCCTGGCTCTGTCCTGTCCCAACTTCTTGTGCCCCTCCAGCCTTCTTGCTGGCTGGGCATGAGAAGCTGAAAAATCCTTGACTTTTAGTATAAACACTACTTAGCAACAACTGAAAACATCAGTGTGTTATCAACCTTCTTCTCATACTGAACTCAAAACATAGCACTGTACCAGCTACTAGGAAGACAGTTAACTCTATCCCAGCTGAAACCAGGACAACTATAAAATAGGTATGGGGGTGATTCAAGCAAGGTCAGTGTTGGGCATTTTATAGTGGCTGCTGGAAGCCTGAGCCCTTTTTCTCATTCTGCTGTGGGTCTGCTGGATAACCCCAAGCAGACATTTTCATCTCCAAGCCCTTCCCTTGTCCCAGAAGACCCTATGCAACCCCTCTCTCTGTGCCATGCATACGACCAGGCTGCTCAGCACACTGGTCTTGAGAGGACCTTCAAGCATGACATTCATGCTAGAAACACGTTATCATTTCAGCACAGGCAAGATAGGTAACGAGAGGAAATTTTTCTCTCTGGCAGTTCCTAGCAGTGATGCTGCAGTTTGCAAACCAAATCATTGCTTCCAGCTGCACAGACACAGGTTTGCTGAACACAGTTTGTCTGCAGCCTCTCAGCGCAGGAGGCTGAACGAGTGACGCTGGAAACTGCCTGATATGTAGAGTAAAATGGTGGCAGAAAGTCCCAAGGGAAAGAAACTAAATGTGCCAGGGTGCATGAAAGATGAGTGTGTGCATGCAGCTGGGCTGAGTAGAGCAGGGAAAGAGATACCGTGTCATTTCCACAGATGGATAAATTCAAAAAGATTAAAGGTTATGCCTTTTCTGGAGAGCTGTGGAAAAAGGGGCCTGGCGAGGGTATCTCACCTGTGCCTTTGCCCTGAGACAGGATCAGCTCAGCTGAAACCATTACTGAGAGACATTGAGGAAAACCATCTGTGGTGGTGATGCCATGACCATGCCGACCTGTTTCACTGTCGACCCCTTGCCTAACCTCAGGTTCCCTTGCTTCCAGTTCAGCCCATGACACTTTGTCTTAGCCCCGCAGCCTGGTTATTCCCATCGCTGCAGCATCTCTTTGCTTTGCTGCAGGACACTTTCCTCTCCCTGCTGCCTCCCAGGTCCTGCTTTCACTCTGCACTGTGGCATCTCAGCTGCTCTAAACCCGTCACACCACGTTTGAGGCTTGTCATGGCCAACTGTGGCGGAACTTTCACTTTCCAACATAAAGACGTCTGGCTAAAGCTTGTTTGCTCTGAAGACCATAAGAACTATTCTACTAGATCAAACTAAAGGTCCCTCCATGCTGCCATCCTGCCTTGAAGAGTGGCTATTAATGGCCATTTAGGAAGGTAATTTACAGTTTATCCTTCCCTTGGCACATGTCCCAGCATCTAACAATCAATTTAGAGGCTTCCTGAACAGGAGGCAGCACCTCAGCCATCATGTTTAATAGAAGTCAATGAATCTCTCACCTACGGATTTGTCTAATACTTTTTTGAATTTATATATGCTTTGGGGTCCCACAACATCCAGCAGTGATAAGTCTCATAATTTTGTTATAAGCTCTTTAAAAAGGTACTTTTAAATTTTTTTTAAATCTTCTGCCTAATATTTTCAGGGTGTGTCCTCCCCCTCCTAGTTCACATAGTGTGAGAAAAGATGAAAAATCATTCCGTATGTATCCTCTCCTCCCCATTCATTATCTTATAGACCTTTCCTGTACTGCTTTATTGTCTCTTCTCAAGGCTGAAGAGTACTTTTCCAATAATCTCCACTTCTACAGGAGCTTCCCTGAAGTGGTCAGGCTGTTGGACTAGGTGATCATTGTAGGTCCCTTCCAACTGAATTTTCTATTCTATTCTATTCTATTCTATTCTATTCTATTCTATTCTATTCTATTCTCTTCTATGCCTCTGAGCACGCTTGCTCCAGGATGTTTGCTAGCTTCAATAGTTCTTCTTCCTCTGTTTTTTTTCACATCTGGCACACCTAGAGATAACAAACCTCTGCCAGGACCATTTGGATGAGTGTCACAAAGGCTCGGTGTATTCAGCCATAAGCCTGGCCGTGAGGTTTAACAACCAGGTAGCTGTCTTACTTAAAATTAATGCTTGTAAATTAATTGTTCTTTGGCGCTGGGGCCACCCAGCACCAGGCAGTCCAGGATCATGCCAACAAACCCTCTAGCCTCTAAAATGAGGCAGTGATATCATGCAGACTCCTGAGCCCCTGCCTGGATGTTGCTGAAGTGCAGGTTGGCTCAGGTCAGCAGCATGCCAGGGACCATGATGACAATTTACTGGTGTCCATCATGGGCAGTGCCCCAGCACAGTCTGGTTTGTGACTACAGAAGTATCTCTTAGGTCCGGTGGCTGTATTTACTATAGACACCTCATACGAGAATGGACAAGCCAATTAGCTCTCCTGTGTCTTGGTTTGGCAGCCACAGAAATAGGGGTTAATAGCAATTTCCACGTCACAGCTGAGGTGGCAAAGATAAACTTATTACCACAAGACATCTAGATACAACAGGCTTCTGGGCCATCTGAGTAGATATCTGCTAATGTGTCTGTGTTTGGCGTTGTAATATTTAGTTTGTTTTTATTGTGTAATATATTATGATTTTAATTAAACATTTTGTGTCTCACTGGTCACAGGGGGATAGCTAGAACTTCACCTCTGTTACTCCCTTGGAGAGATGCTGCAAGCACTCTTGTTGCAAAATTTATTATTATTTGCATTTCAGATCCATTCTCACAATAAAAATTACGTGTATTGCCAGCATGCTGCAGCATTGCCAGCCATAAATCACAGGGAGCTATAAACATGTCACCCAATAAACTATCAGGAGAAAATCATGCCTGCTGGGAGAGCATCATAAATGGAAAAGATCATTTACTTCACACACTATTTTCACTAGTACGCCTCATGCTGTTTACGCACAGGGAGCTTGGACTCTGCGTGGCTCCCGGTTGATTGGACAGGGTCAGTCCACAGGGCGCGTTATAAGTCCTGCCCTCCCGATGCCGGGATGCGGATGCAGGTTCTTCTTCTGCATCGCAACGGAGTTGTGCTGCCTGCGCAAGTCGTAAAGCCCCTGGGCCCCCGCCGCCACGCTCGGTAAGTACCCTGGGCAATTAGCAGCCTTTCCATCATTGCACTCCTGTTTTACTAGTGTGGTAGCTGTGGTTTATTGGACTGGACACCAGCACGGGGGGGGAGATGCCTCCGAAGCACTGCTCGGGAGGTCTACACCATTCCAGAGGACCCTCTGGGTTGGATGTGCTGGAGGAAGTGGGTGGCTGTAATTTCAGGCAGGGTTGGCATCACAGTACTGCCAGGGAAGATCTAGCCATCGCGGTGCCGCTTGCCATTGTGCTGTGGGCTTTGTGCAAGAGTCAGCCTGCTCTTCCACCGTCTGGTGGCCTGGCTCAGCTGGTGGGAATGGCACGTTCCTGTCCTTGCCCGTAAAGTCAAAGAAATTCATCTCTGTGGGTGCTGCATCCCCAGAGCCCCTTTGCTAATCCTCCTCCTTTCAGCGAGCGGCTGAGCCCTCGCTTGGATGCTTGAGTTGGCAGCAATGCAGTTGTGAAAATAGCAAAGTCTCCTCTTGGGAAAAAAGCAGATCTCTTTGTACCATCCTTCCACAGCCCTGGCTCCCAAGCACCCGCTCTTGCCTACACTCAGAAGAACTCTTAAAGCACAGTACTTTGCTTAAGTTATTGGTGAAAATCAAAGACAGAGGCAAGAAATGAGGAGGTGGCTTTTGAGGACTGGAGAGGGAGGGATGGCACTGTCCCTCCATGAGGCAACTGCTTTCGTGCCTGACCCCTTCCTCCAGGCAGTCTGGAGTAGGTCCTGGGGAGCAGAAATGCCTTGGGCACTGAGCAGGCGGACAGTTTTCTGTCTCTGGTAGGATGCCTTTCTAGGCTAGCAGCAAACACAGCTGGGTGCTGCCATTAATCTTTAAATTCATATCCTCCACAACCGGAGGTTTGTTTCCTCATCAGGGCTTGGCTGCAGCGTGAAAGGTGTAACAACTGCTGTCCCACAATAGTCAACTGGGAGGTGTAACGTATGTGTGTGCTATATGTTACATATACACATATGAATGTACATAAACATAAATAAGTATGCATGCTTTTTTATATATTTTATATATTCTATGTGTTTTATATATTTATATATATTATTTATAGACACACATATATATATATTTATATTCACCCACACATAAAACATGGAGGGGAAAAAAAACGCCTTGGAGTGGGATCCGTATCTGTAATGCATAGGGGCACAAAACAAACCAGAGTAGCACAGAGAGGAGCAGAGTTAGTAAACCCCATTTCTAAATAACTTCCTATAGCATGGTAGGGGTTGCTGGTGTCTAACAAAGTCAGGTTTGCATGAAGGCTTTCTTGTAGGAGGAACATCCCTTACAGACCCCAGGTAGTTCTCACCAGTCCTTTCTTTCCCACTGTGCTCTAACAGTCCCTCCTCTTTATCCACCTCCATATTCCTGGAAACCTCTTGAATCTCAGTATCTCTAAGAGTTCCGGATATCTGCCAGATGCTGCTGTACGGGAGACAGTTAGACAGACAAACAGGCACACACAGACTTGGTTTTTTTATTTTTTTTAACCCAGCCTCCAGATGAGACTGAATTGCAGGAGTCTGCAGTTTAATTCTCACTGCTCAGATGCTGTTGGATTGACAGAAAGGGACAGCTCTTACCTTTGGGGAGCTCCAAGCTGCCACTTAGGACCCGAGGTACCTCTGGAGAGTTTCCTTTTGCCAACGTCAACCACTGTTGAAGCATTAGGGAAAGTGCAGGCTGCCCATCCACGTCCGTGCCATCTCATGCACTGATGAGGCTCTCCTGCAGAAGGGCTGTGACTTGTCCCTTCAGCAACTGCCACAGTGGGGCTACGTGCTGCCCAAGGTGATTCCTGACGCTAACATGTAACTTTGCAATGAAGAGAAAGTGGCTCTGCCTGGAGGAAATGAAATGACTTTGGGTCTTCCCCAGGTCCCATCAGTTACGTGTTGCTTTTGCCCTGGAGCAGGAAGATGTTTATCCTTGCTGAGCTTTGGGATTTATTGCCACATTAGACTGTCAAGCAGGCTGAGTCTAATGGAGGAAAATCATATTAAGAATGTAATAAATACATCATGGAAGATACGTGTGTTTATTCAAAAATGAACTGTGTTATAGTAAACCCTCTTGCTCATAATTCAGGCACTCTTTGACCTGCTTGTTTTGTATCCTACAGAAGGTGCATTAAGACTGAAGCCACAAATATTTCTTTTCCTTTAATTAGCTCTTGTTTTGCACATCCACTGCTTTCCCCCATCCACCCAGCCTGTCATTCTGTCACAGAAGGCACAGAAAGGGACCCTGTCAGCCTCTCCAGCATCTCTGCTAGGGTGTATTGTCACATGCAGTGTAGGAACCTGGATTATGCTGAGATGGCTGAATCCTCCAAGAGGACTGAAACCTATAGTAAGATCACAGGCTCATAGTTTCATTGGATAATTCAGGTTGGAGAGACTTCAGAAGATCTCTAGTCCAACATCCTGCTCAAAGCAGGGCCAGCTATGAGGTCAGACAAAGATGCTCATGGCTTTGTCCAGGTGGGTCTTGAAAACTTCTAAGGATGGAGATGCACAACCTCTCTGGGCAACCTGCGCCGATGCTTGACAGTCTTCATGGGGAAACATTTCTCATTATATCCAGTCTAAATCTCCCTTGTTTCAACTTATACCTGTTGTCTCTCCTCCTCCTGCCATGCACTGCTGTGAAGAGCGTGGCTCAGCCTTCCTGTAGGTAGGGGAAGGCTTCCCCTATCCTCGCTGTAGGTAGGGAGAGGCTGCTGTTGGGTCCCTGCAAAGCCTTCTCTTCTCCAGGCCGAACAAGCCTCTTTCCTTGGTCTCACACCCTAGAGCATCTCTCCAACTCCCATCCATCTCCGTGGCCCTCTGCTGAACTCACTAGAGTAGACATCTGCTAGATTTCTGTAAAGGCCTCACTCACCTCATACACTTGATCCCTGCATAAAAACTCCACTATATCCCCTGTACCCCTCCTCTCTGATTTGGACCCAGAGACTTTCCATGGATGCCTCCCTAGTGCTTCTGAACCTGCAACTTCTTGTGCTTTGGCTTGCATTTGCCTTATTAATGAAAGTCATGGGCACTACACAAGTGGGATTTTGCTCATTTATTTCCCTTCACCTGATAGTAAGGTAGATTATGAAATGAATAACAACTTGGATGTGAAAGCCACTGAAAATCCACCTTACCCTAGTGGCCATCTTCTGAGCTGAGAGCAGCAGTGTCTAAGTCCCTGATTCTCTGTTATATTTTGCATTTGTTTCCAATGTTGAAGTTCTTAACTAAGAAGTCAGAGTTAAACCTTCACCATTTTCATGTCCTTTGATGTCCAGTTAGCATCAAAAAGAAGCCAGCTGCTTAGGAGCTTAGTCTTGGTTGGGGTGACCACAGAAAAATCATTTGTTCACTCAATAGAGCATCTCAACCTGTGGAATCTGGGGACAACTGTAAAACAGTAGCACTCACCAGAAATGTCTTCACTTCCATTTTAAGAAAAAATGTATTTCTTTTTTAAGAAAAAATGCCCATCCTTTTCCTTCATTTTATAGTTTAATGGATAAACAAGAGTGTAGTCATATGTGACACTATGGTAATTATAACAGTGTCCTAAGCAGCATGGGGTCATCTGCATAGGTTGGTGGGGAGGTGGAGGGATGTGGCGCTTGTCATTACCCACTTCTATGTTCAGTGGAGAGTCCAACTACGTGGAGTTTCTGTTGTGATTTGTTTTAGGTATAGGTCATGTGAGAGCTGAGCTGGGATGGAGCATGACTCACATACCACGTGGGAATTCAATGGCTCCTTCTATCAGCCTTCAGCTTTCCTCATGATGGGCATCCCAGGCCTGGAAGGCCTTCACCACTGGATCTCCATCCCTTTCTGTACACTGTACCTTATTGCTCTCTTGGGAAACTGCATAATCCTATTCATCATAAAGAAGACCCAAAGTCTTCATGAACCAATGTACTACTTCCTCTCCATGTTGGCAGTCACTGACCTGGGCTTGGTTCTATGCACACTGCCTACTACTCTGGGCATTTTTTGGTTTAATATGCGAAGAATTGGGTTTGATGCTTGCCTCACTCAGATGTATTTCATCCACATACTGTCCTTCATTGAATCCTCTGTGCTCCTGGCAATGGCATTTGACCGCTTCATTGCCATCTCCCATCCACTGAGACACTCATCCATACTGACCAAGACAACTGTCATAAAAATAGGTCTGGCAATTATATTGAGGGGTATGGTCTCCCTCCTTCCCATACCCTTCTTGCTCAAGAGACTAACTTATTGTGGGAAGACTGAGCTTTCTCATTCTTTTTGCTTCCATCCTGATATCATGAACCTAGCATGTGCAGATATAAAAGTCAATGTCTTCTACGGTATGATTATCCTCTTATCAACAGTGGGGATGGACTTCATCTTCATTGTGCTGTCCTACATCCTAATCATTAAAACTGTTATCAGCCTTGCAACCAAGGAGGAGTGTCTCAAGGCTTTGAATACATGTGTTTCCCACATCTGTGCTGTTCTAGTGTTCTTCATCCCAATGATTGGACTGTCCATGATCCATCGCTTTGGAAAGAACGTTCCTCCTCTGGTTAACACTTTGGTGGCGTACACCTACCTTATAATTCCCCCTGCTCTCAACCCCATTATCTACAGCATAAAATCCAGCCACATCCGTGAGGCTTTGCTCAGGGCACTGCGGAGGAAGAGTGAATCTGACTGGTAGCTCCCTCCACCAGTTATGCCAGAAAGTGCTAGTGGACTGGTTTCTTGGTCAGAGCTAGTGGACTAGTTTCCTGGTGCTCCATCCACGTGGGTCACTGCCAGATGAAAGAACTGCAGATCCACTCGGACACTGTGCCTCAACCCAGTGCTGTGATCTTCCATGTTTTGTCCTAGCATGATGCTTTCATCCCTTCCAGCAGCCTGCGAACACCCCAAGCATTAATGCCAGCGATATACACAGATGGAAGCCCCAATTAGAGGGAGTCAATTAAAAAAAAATGGATTGAATGACTTTATCTTTTCAAGTCATGCAATGAGGCGGATCAAGGAACCTCTGCAACACATGTTATGCAAACTCTAGTAGCCAGATAACAGCATGTAAGCTTCACTCAGACTCCCTTGTATGGGGTCATCGTTCCCTCATCGCATGTAACAACATAGCTAACCCACGCAGCAAGCACAACAGGACAAGGCTTGGGCCAAGAGTTTGGAGCCACTCTGAATATCCCAGTCATTAGCTGTTCAGCTGGAAACATCCCACAAGATGGAGCTCAGCTCCAGAGGCTGAGCACAGAGCATTTTCTGAAGATCAGGTGCTGTTAAGTGGGCCCACAGCACTCAGTCCTTCTTAAAAAAAGGCTCAGCCTTCATCTTTATCTGCTTCTGAAGTGCCATACACATCTACAGTGATGGAAACAGTGCTGCTTTTGCATCTCTTTTTGATGTCATCGAGTCTTACCATCTTGCCAATGTTCCAGCCATTGTTTTGCATTGAATGTAATGTATGTATGCAATATCTTCAATAAAAGACATCTATTCGTTGTAAAAGGTCAAAAGACTTGATGAAGCCATTTTTTTTCTGTTTATATGATGCAGAGATATTAGGCTGGAGTTGCTTAAAATCTTCAGGATTTGCTGTAGATGAGCACAGGATTGTATGAATTAGGTATGCATCAGGATGGTGCTTGGGGTCTGGTGTGACTAGCTCTCTTGCTGAAAAAAAGGGGTTTAAAAAATATAATAGGAATGGCTAAACTTCCTGACACTAAGGACCATGTACTACAATCTTCCAGCTGAGACCTGCCAGGTACTGACTGGGCAGTCCGCAGATGGGAGGTGACAGTGTCTCCCAGCATCTTATTGCTCTGCTGTAGGAGGGGTCTCAGCCAGACAGGCAGCAAGATTTCATGATCTTCCTGGCTTGCATGCTCCCACTGACAGAATAAAATGGCCCCACATCTTTAATGCCTCCAAATTATGGAGCTGTATTTTTGTTGATCTTAAGCAATATTTTGGCCAGTTTTGACTGCAGTGGAGAATAAGAAGAAACGGTCAGTGTTCACCTTGGAAGGGTGAAGCAGCAGAAGGTATCGGGACAGGATTGCACCAGAACTGGCCTGTTTCTGCCTGCTGCTAAACACTTCACACTTCAGACTAACCCAGGATTAGTGTATTTTTCTATTCTGCTCTACACATAACAGTACCTGGAATAGAGAGAAAAGAATAATGCGGGAACATCTCCATAAAAATATAGAAAGGGAGAAGGGAAGATTCCTGAGGGGAGGATTCCCAGGCCACTGTTTGTTTTGTGTTGTGCTAGTTATTTTGCTGAGGATCCCAGTGGGCCCTTGCACAGAGTGAAATACTGTTCAGCAGACCACCCCCAGAACCTCTGCCTGAGCGTTGGCACAGCGGGTCTTGGGGTGGAGTCCCATTTGCATTGAGATAGCACCCAATGGGAGCACTCTTTGCTCAAAATATCTAAGGTCTGACCTGGTGCTTGTAGCCAGCTATTATCAGAGGAAAGATTAACATAAGGGAACAAACACAACTTTCAGCAGAAAAGCCTAGAACTGAGCTTTGCTGGAAAGATGCTTAGCTTGCAGAATTCTCACACAGCACTGCTCCCATTCTGAAAACTTCCAGAGTTTCTCCCTGAGCATCCGTGCTTCCTGGTTACAGCCATTCTCCGAAACAGCAAAAGCCCAAGGAGCCTCTGTCACAGCAAGCAAATGTTCGGGGCGGACAGCCAGGGAGGAAATGTGTGGGAGATTTATTAGCACATTTATTAGCACAGCTGGAGACCACAGTGGAGTGAGGCTTGCAGTGCCTTTGGTGCGTCTCCATCACCACTTCAGCAGAGCTTCATCTGCCGCTCCGTTTGCTTCCCAACCTGTGTAGCTGGAGGGTACCAAGCGGACGCTCAAGATTTGGGAACCTCTATATAAGGTACTGTCTTTTAGGAACATATGTTCAAAAAGCTTTGTGGCTGCCTCTGGGAATGGGAAACTTAATTGTGATTTAACATCTGTGTGAGAGAAAAAAGAGAGAGATGAACCACTTAAAGCTTCTAATTCCTATTCTGTGATGCCCTGAGCTCTCCACTTTGTACCATGGGGTCACTTACAGTACTTGTCAATGGATTTATTTCCTATGAGGCACAGGAAGAGCAGTGTGAGATGTATCAGAGGCATCTCGAGGAGAGGAGAAGAGAAGGAGGAGAGAAGGATGGGAAGGGGAGGGAAAGGGGGGAATGGGAGATGGAAAGATGGAGACACAAAGAGAGGGAGAGAGGGGGAAGAGGAAGGGGAAGGAGAAGAAAGAGAAGGAGAAGGAGAAGGAGAAGGAGAAGGAGAAGGAGAAGGAAGGCCATTCCTGCCACCTCCGTTTGGTTCCCACTGCCAGCTCCTCCCGTCCCAAGCCCTCCCCGAGCCCTGCACCATGCGTGTCTTCTGCCCCAGGAAACTCTCCCGTTAACCTTATGCCATGCTGCAGTCCCTGCTGCACTCTGTGGCTTTGTCCACACTATAATTAAAAGAGAGAGGAGGACAGTTCTCTGTCCTGGAGACACCTGGTGCTTCTTGGCCACATCCATGACTATCCTTTCTTCCTTTCCTAACCAGGATGGCTTTACTCCACATCCCAGTGGACATTATTCCCTGGCTGGTGCTACCTGCTCCCTCGTGCCTGGGCACTGCCTGGGGCAGGACCAGCTGGCAGCAGCCAGGGATGTCCCTGGAGGTGAGGAAGGAGTTAACGGTGTGGATGATGGTGGGATGAGGCTCCGGCCATGTCCTGCTCACTTTAGTACAGGCATAGCTTGTATGACTCCAAACGCAGCAAGTGCCTGCCCAGAGCAACTGACCTAGCCAGGACCTGGGCATATTTATAAAACAGCAGCAGAACTACAAGGAGGTACAGCTTTTTCTGCTTATAAGTGATGACAAACAGCTAGGAAAAAAAGAACAAAACACATTTGATCAAACCATCAATTAAAATGAATTTTAATTTTGGTTCAAAATGCTTTGAATTTGAGTGATGCCTTGTGGTTTTAATTTTTCTTTTCTTTTTTCCTTCTGAAGTAATATTTTGGGTTGATGTATACTTTTTTTTCTGGTGAGATGATACGGATAAATGGCTACATATTCAAAATGGCTTAGGGGGCTTTTGAGGGGGTATACATATTTCCCTCTGTCATAGGAGGGAGCAGTGGAGAGATGGATTCAGATGGTGAAGACTCTCCCATTGCCTGCTCCATCCCGGGAAGTTGGTCTTAGACCCATTTTGGTTCCATGGGACAAATCTGGTCAATGTTTATGAGCATTTACTGAGATCAGGCTGCTGCTAGTGGTCTTCTGGCTTGGATGGTTTTACTGTCTGAATGTGCTTACCTCTTGTTAAATGCAGTTACTGGGGCTTGCTGGTGGGAGGATCACCCTAGGAAAATAAATCTGCATTTACTGGTGTTTTTAAAGACATGGATCCAGTTTTTATCTCTACAGAAAGCAAGGTCCTTACAGTACCTGGTCTTCATCCCACTAGCAATCCAAAATCATTAGTCACTTCTGAAAATGTTGGTGCATTTATTGATGCCAAAGAACTAAAAATGAACTGAAATATCCAGGGATTATTTACTTTGTATGTCTGTCTCTCACAGTCACGTTCTCTCAAAAGAAATGAATACGATGGCAAATATTTTACAATGAGACTCATACTGTAATTACAGTTCAGTGGCTGGCAGGTAAGTTGGCTCAGATACTTGTGACAGTTACTGAAGTGCTTTGTTCATTCAGCTTGCATCATAATGTAAGTAAGTGGTTTGCTGAAAATTTCATCACTAGAATAGCTTTTAGACAACTTGACAGTAACAACCCACCTATGCTGTTTGTAAATTGTGTATAAAAAGCTAGAGTATGAGTCTTATTTGTCAGAGATTCAAGATGGAAAAACCCCACATCAGGGAAATAAATCATGATTGCTATTTTAGGATAAGGGCTTCACCACAGATGTGCAGTAAAAAACCGCAAACTTTTTCACAACCAAATGTGACTTTTAAAATAGCTGTATTAATAACCTGCAGAGCTCGCCATAAAAACATTTTGCATCCTTGTTTTACATGGATAGGGTGTGAAAGAAATAATCAGAAAGCTCAGAAATGTTGCAGATAGCAGTTGTGTGCTTGACCTCATGCTGTCCATACAGGGCAGGGGAGACAGTGGGTTTATTCCAGGGCAGGTACAGCCAGCTACTGACTTGCTGCCTGATCCGTCGGGGTGGATGGATGAAGTCCCATGCCGCCCAGGAGACCGAGCTAATCCCCCTCTTCTCTTCGGTCAGAGCTCAGGGCTGCGAGTCAGGCAGGGTCTGCAGCCCTGTCCCAAGCCCTCCCATGCCAGGCTGGGCTGGGCAGTGCTGGGGCTCTGACACTGTCATTGCATTGGCCTTTGACATTCCATCCCAACACTTTTTAAATCCCAATATTCTTAAAAATCTGATCCCAGAGAATAGAAAGGCACCTAAAGCAAAGGCTTTTGCATATCTTCCTCACCATTCTCCTTGGATCACAGTACTCCTGGAAAGTTTACAGGTACAGAATAAGGTAAATAATCAGAATTTTTTTCTCTACAGATATTCTGATATTTCTATATGTGTTTTTAGGCAGAAAGGATGAAAATCCGATTTGTGTGTGCAAACAAATAAATATGCATGTCTCACTCTGCGTGTCTGCAGTACTTGGGAGTGGTGGACCGTGGGAGGCAGCACAGCCAGTTTCACAGAGTACATTTCTGACAGGGCAGCACAGCACATATGGAAAAACTCAAGCAGAACTGGAGTTTAACAGGAAGCACTAAAAATCTGTTTTCTTTTTTTTTTTTAATTTTGCCCTTAAAAAAAAACAAGTCCAGCTGTTGGGTTTATCATTTAAAATGTTGATTTTACAGTGTTCTGCATTTAAAAGAATTCAAGTAATTCCTGTTCAAATTCAAATGCCATTATTTTGTGGCTGCATATGTTATTGTATATAGCCATCATGGGCTAAAGAAATAAGAGAGGAGCTCTCTGTATCAGTATGGCAACTGTAAGATTCCCCCACATTTCACAGGCACAGCCCCATGGGATTCACGGTCATGGGAAAGGATTTATAAAGCTGCTGTTTCTCTTTCCCTTGCAGCAGGGGATGTGCCATGGCATAGCATGACTGCTCTTCACCCCATATGCCATGCCCTTCCCCAACAGCTCTGACCTCAGCCCATCCTCCTTCATCTTGGCCAGCATCCCAGGGCTGGAGGCTGCTCATTTCTGGATGGCGATCCTTCTGTGCTCCGTGTACATCTTAGCGGTCACGGGCAACTGCGTGGTGCTGTTCATCGTGAAGACGGAGCCCAGCCTGCATGCTCCCATGTACTTCTTTCTCTGCATGCTGGCTGCCATCGACCTGGCCCTGTCCACGTCCACGGTGCCACGCGTCCTCTCCTTCTACTGGTTCAACACCAGGGAGATCAGCTTCAGTGCTTGCCTTGTGCAGATGTTCCTCATCCACACCCTCTCGGCCATCGAGTCCACTGTCCTCCTGGCCATGGCCGTGGACCGGTACGTGGCCATCTGCCACCCACTGAGACATGCTGCCATCCTCACCAACTCTGTGACAGTGAAAATAGGGCTGGTGGCCATGGCCAGGGGAGTTCTCTTCTTCCTGCCTTTGCCTTTGCTCCTCCTGCCCCTTCCATTCTGCAGCTCCCGGGTGCTGTCACACTCCTTCTGCCTGCACCAGGACGTGATGAACCTGGCCTGCGCCAACACCACCCCCAGCGTGGTGTACGGCCTCACTGCCATCCTGCTGGTCATGGGGCTGGACGCCATCCTCGTCTGCCTCTCCTACATCCTGATCCTCAAGGCTGTCTTGCGGCTGGCATCGTGGAAGGAGAGGCTCAAGGTGTTCAGCACCTGCGTTGCCCATATCTGCGTGGTCCTGGCCTTCTATGTGCCCCTGATTGGGCTCTCCGTGGTGCACAGGTTTGGGAAGGACCTGGCTCCGCTGGTCCATATCATCATGGGGAACATCTACATCCTGGTGCCTGCTGTGCTCAACCCCATCATCTATGGGGTGAGGACCAAGCAGATACAGAGGAGGATCCTGAATTTAATTCATATAAACAATGACAGAACTGCCCAGTGACCTATGCTCAGCTGCTCTCTCCTGTATCCTCACACCAGCTCATCTTGTTTTACAGTTAGAGTCTTTGGTGCAGGACTGTCCTCTGTTTGTATGGCACCTAGCACATGATAGGAGACTCTGAGGTGCTACCAGCAGGCAAAAAGTAAATAGCAATTGTAAACTCCTTCCAAGAGTGTTTACTCTCACCAAACTTGGAGAGATTCTACTACAATGATCTAAATCCAACCCTGATCCAGAAGGTAGAGCAATTGGAAGGAAAAGTGGCTCACCAAACTAATAAAGATGTCTTGACATTGCACTTCTTTGTTCCCATCTCACCCGTAATGATGGCAGAGCTGAGTGAATGTTACAGTGTTTTCTGAATGATTTAGTTAATCTGCTTGTGGCACATTCACTTTCCAAAAACACTTTAGCAAAATTTTTGCCAGAAACTTTGGCTGTAGCATCAATCTCTAAGTAAAATAATTACAGCAAGTGACATTATAGATGCAGAAATGCACTTCAGAAGTCCTCCACCTCTGTGGTCTTGTTCTGACCTATTGGGTATTCAGTCAAATCAGCTCAGCCTCCTTGTAGCAGATGCTGTGGAAAAATTTCAGACCCAGAGTTATTGGTAGCAATTGTAAAAATAATTTCCATTAATTATTCAATAAAATGACAATGTCTCAAGACAAAAAATAGGCAAGTTATAAATGTTAGTGATACTTCCAAGCTGAAGGATATGGTATTTCCAAGTCAAAGGTGTTTCATACCTTTGACTTCACACATGCTTGGAATTCCTAAGAAGTTACGAATTAAGTTCAAGATCTTCAGCTTTCAAGCTTTTTTTATACTTCTAGGTATTCCCCATGAAACAGAGTACCTGACAGCCTTTCCTCTCTTTATTCTCATGACTCTTCTGCCAGTGGGACACTACTACAAAACTCTTTTAATGCAATGAAGGCCAACAAGCCTTAGGGCCGATGAAGAAGGTCTGATAGTATACTGCGTTTATTTTCACACCATCACAGAATCACAGAATGGTTGAGGTTGGAGGCACCTCTGAAGGTCGTCTTGTCCAGCCCTCCAGCTCAAGCAGGGCGAGCTAGAGCCAGTTGCCTAGGGCTGTGTCCAGACAGCTTTTGAATATCTCTAAGGATGGAGACACCACTTCATATTTTGGAAAAAGGTTAAAGATCCTAGGAAAGGATGTTGTACAATAGGATTTTACAATGAAACATACAGATTTGAAGAGTGTTCACTCCTAGTTTTTTTCCTAATGTTCTTTGTCTTTTTAAAAATAAATCTGTTTCTTTATAAATAGAAAGAAACAAGCAATCTCTTCTTTTTCCTCTCAGTTTAAAGTCTTACCTTGTTGTTGTGAATCATGGTCTTCATCCTTGAGGTGGCTGCATTGCCATGCACAAGGATGTGTTTGCTGTTCCCACTGCCAGAGTCCCTGGGATTCCTCCAGTGAGAGTTGCCAGGGGTGTGTGATCTCTAATTTGAACACACTGGCTTTCACTACACAAGGGAGTAGTGCACAAAGCCTTGCACAGCAGAACTCTTCACAGGTGAGTAGAGCAGCACGAGGTACTATAAAGAAGGCTGATCTACACTCCATCAGGAGGCCCAGGTGCTCTTGAACACTGATGTCTCCATCAATAGATGATTATCACAGAATCACACAGTAATTCAGGTTGGAAGTGACCTCAGGACATCTCTAATCCAACCTCCTGCTCAAAGCAGGGGCAGCTCTAGGATCAGACAAGGTTGCTCAGGGCTTTAGCCAGTTCGGTGTTGAAAGTTTCCAAGGATGGACGTTGCACAACCTCTTTGGGTCTCTGTTACAGTGCTTGATTGTCCTTATTGTGCAAAAGCTTCTCTTTATATCTAGTTTGAACCTCTCTTATTTCAACTTACACTTGTTTTCTCTCATTCTCCTGCCATGCCATGTTGTGAGGAGCTTGGCTCCATCTTCTTGATGAGGGTAGAGGAAGGCTGCTCTTCTGCTGTCGGGTCTTCCTGAAACCTTTTCTTTTCAGGGCTGAACAAGCCCATTTTCCTAAGCTTCTCCTTATGGAGCATTGCTCCAACCCCAGCCACCCTGGGAGCCATCAGCTAAACTCGCTCCACTTTGTTGATGCCTTTTTTGCACCGGGGCCCAAAACCAGATGCAGTATCTAGATGTGGTTTAGCAAGTGCTGAGTAGACTGTGGGATAATCCTTTGGGAGGATGGCAGATCACTCTCCAGAAAGGTCAACCCAGAGCCTGAAACAATGAATATTAGGAGTAACTGCTAGAGAAGGAGGAAAGACAAAAATAAATATTATAGAGCATGTAAATCTGCACTGATTCACACTGTGCAAGTGGAAGGATGCTTGATGGTCTAAGATTTGTAGGGAGAAGTTTCGTTTGGTGTTAGGCCAGTTTGTGCAGGGGTTTATCTAGTTGGGTCCTAAAAACCTTCAAGGATGGAGGCAGCACAGCCCCTCTGGGCAACCTTCCTTTGCTTAGCATGTGCTGCTGTTGCCCCTGTATGTGCTGGCGTAGTATAAGCAAGTTTAGCTGTGAAAAAGAAATAAATTGAGAAAAACAGAGAAATATGTGGAAAGCAGGCAATGAACAACAAGTTCCATCAGGGAGGACAGAAGATGGGTCTAAGCACTGCACTTGGGGGCTCTTGCATCTTGCCCATAACTTCTAGGTGTGCTAAAAGAGGTATTTTACCAAAGATGCATGCTGTCTTGCATCAGGGCCTTCAAATGACAGCAATGTTTGGTGCAGTTTCTTCCAATTGCCAGCTAACACTGAGTAAAATGGCGGTCCTTTTTGTAGTCTGTACTTGTATAGCTTCAGTCTCCATGAAATGCATCTTGTTATAACCTTTTCTGCTACATTAAAGTACATTTTATCTCAAATAAATACTTTCATTTTAAGTGAGTTACAAGTAGTTGCCATCTGGGACTTAAAGGCAATTTTGCCCCCTGTCATTTTTTGTCATATTCTGTTTTATTAGCGTTTAGAAGAGTAAAAAATTTTCATAAAAATAAAACCAATCTGTACCTGCCTAATGTGATTTGAGAAGTGTGAATGAATTTTTCAGAGGTGTGCTATGAATCTAAACTCTTTTTAGATGGCCGCGGTGTTGAGAAATGGCTCCTGCTCATTCTCCATATGTTCCTTATTTTTTTTCCTTTTGTGCTGAGAGAAAAATTAATAAAGAAAAATGAATGAGCCATCCTGAAAATGCTGTATCAGATTTCCTAGCCATCTATTTCTCAGAAAGACAGTAAATAGAGCCTCAGAGCAGGGAGGTGTGATGAATTTCTTCTGGGTATGGATGAAAACTGTGTGGGATTCTCACAGGACAGAATGGGAGTGTGGTTTGCACAGCAGTGGGGAGAGGATTGGGAGTCACAGGAGCCTGGAGGTGGCAATGGAGGTAACAAGGATTTGCATGGGGCTGGAGCAGTTCTTGGAGATCTCCTGGACAATCTCCAAGCAATCTCCTCCTCTTCTCTCTCTTCTCTTCTCTTCTCTTCTCTTCTCTTCTCTTCTCTTCTCTTCTCTTCTCTTCTCTTCTCTTCTCTTCTCTCTCTTCTCTTCTCTTCTCTTCTCTTCTCTTCTCTTCTCTTCTCTTCTCTTCTCTTCTCTTCTCTTCTCTTCTCTTCTCTTCTCTTCTCTTCTCTTCTCTCTCCAAGTACTCCTGGGATTGGACCTGGGGACCCAGTGTCTTTGCACACTTTGGCATTTCTGCTGCCCCAGACTCTCAGTAGTCTGCCTTGGGGTTTGATCTGGTTCTCCAATAAACGAAGGGGGTCTTATTTGCACAATTTGCTTTTTAATTGAAACTGGCATTGCCAATGATTTGGCACAGAGATGCTATATTGCATGAACACCACAAAAACAGCACAGGGAGGTGCAGTGTGCCACACAGAAGTGAGAGTTACTTAACAAACATGCGGAGGGCTCTCAAATCTGCCTCTCATTATTTCACCATTCTCCATCTATGTAATGGGGATGATGTTGCTGACTTCCCTCTCTAAGCTTGTATTAGAGCTATGGAGGAAAAATAGCAGAGAAAGGATAGATTGCTGTTGTTTGGAAAGTACTTCATAATTCATGCTGCTGCAGTTTTAATTACAAACCCAGTCCTGTGATTTAATCTTGAACTGCCCCATCGTTCTTAAGTCTCCTCCAAATAAACACATTGCAAGAAAAAAAGATACAAAACTGGGCAACATGCAGCTGTGTCTAGGAGGTCATCAGCACCGAGGGGGTTAAAAATTGTATGTTTCTCTCTCTCTAATTACACCTTAAGTAGCAGGGGAAATGCAGAGCTCCCTGCAGAATTTATCTGTCAGACAGGTAAATATCTCCTGGTCTCTGCAGTGCAGAGTCCCTGCATGGAAACCTGCAGGAGGCAGGTGAGTGTTTAGAGTTTGAGCAGCAATTTGTTGCTCTGCAACACAGCCTTTTATGCCATCACCCCTCCTGGGCAGCAGCAGCAAGTGTTGAACAGCCACGAGTTCGTGGAACTTGCAGGCACGCTCCTACTCTCACATTGCCTTTGCCTGGGAATTGCGTTCCCTGTTCTGGTGTTCTCCATGGAAGAATGAAGTTTTAGATAAAGCAGCACCAACAGAGGCAGCTGGCAGGAAGGAGGTGGAATGAAGAAAGAAAAGTATCGGGAATTTCAGTTCCTAGGATGTTTACAGCCTTTACATGGAAAAAACCCCAGGAAATCTCTCCCAGAATGCAGGTGACCCCAAGCCATATGTGTCTGTAAGGTTTCAAGCACAGCCCCAACAGCCCAGCTCCAGCTGGTGACTGGTGGCCATGCTGGGCTGGCCTGCGGTTGTCATGGTGTAAAATCTCCCTCCGGATGCAGTGGGAGCTGGCTTAGCTAGCACCGGACCCTCATGGAGGAAAAGCCTAGCTCTCTTCTGGGAAGCTGCTGTGGTCTCCTCCATCCCTTTGCTCCCTGCAGCTCCTGAGCACAAGTGCGGTCAGCCCCATGAAGATTTCTGAAAGGTCTTATCAGGTCAGGTACGTTGGCCTAATCTGTGCTGCAGGGCTCTTCAAGGAATCCTTTTTCTCAGGTATTAGGGAGAAAAACATGAGCTGAGCAATGTGCAAGGACTGAGCGAGCTGCAGTCTTTTTTGGGGGGAGAATGGACATCACTGGAGCACTACATTTGTGTGTGAGGGGTGTCAAATACTGTGGCACTGGCTCAGTTTTTTTGCCCTGAAATTGGATGTTTCTTGACTGAGGCAAGCACTTGTTGCCTCTGTTTAGGCTGGCAAGCAGCACAGTGCTGTTAAAAGCTTCTGTAGAGCTATAGGGCTGGCGCTAATGACTTCATAGCCCCACTACACACATTTCAAGAAGGTTTACTTCAGACCAGCTTTAATCTGGTCTCCTGGGCTGGACATCCTTTGGACACCGGAGAGTATCAGGTGTGCACCTTGTCAGTCTTCCTGCTCAATTTGATCCAGGAGGAATCCAGTCTGCATGCTCCAGGACCACTCCACCGTGTGGGACAGGGCACTTTCAGTGGAAACTGGCAGGACACTTGCTTCAGAAGTGCTCTCCTGAACCAGTGCAAGCAACTGTCACAGGGATGGCTGGCTGTGTGGGGAATTTGAGCTTCTAGACTGTACCTCATGCCAGTGTCTGTTTGCCACTGACCAAATCAGGTCGAGGGTGTTTGACGCTTTTTTACAGGACGCAAGAGCCTTCAGTGTAGGCAAGAGACAAGAAGGGTTTAATGTCTCTGAACTCTACTGCCTTCTCCCACCCTCCCTATTTCCTACTCGTTGGCATCCCTGGGCTGGAGGAGGAGCAGTTCTGGATTGCCTTCCCCTTCTGCATCATGTATGCCATTGCTGTGCTGGGGAACATCACCCTTCTCCTCATTATAAAGGCAGAGCCAAGCCTGCATGAGCCCATGTACCTCTTCCTGGCCATGCTGGCCTTCACTGACCTGGTCCTATCAACATCCACACTACCAAAAATGCTTGCCATCTTCTGGCTGGGCTCCTGGGAGATTGGGTTTCTCTCCTGCCTTGCTCAGTTGTTTTTCATCCATACCTTCTCATCGGTGGAGTCAGGTATGCTCATGGCCATGGCCTTGGATCGCTACATTGCTATTTGCCGCCCGCTGCAGCACTCCAGCATCCTCTCTGTGCAGGTGGTTGTGGCCCTCGGGAGCCTGGTGCTGGTGCGTGGGGTCCTCCTGGTGAGTCCCTTCTGCTTCCTCCTCTGCAGGATGCCCTTCTGCCAGCATCATGTCATCTCCCACTCCTACTGTGAGCACATGGCCGTGGTGAAGCTGGCCTGTGGGGACACCAAAGTCAATGTCATTTATGGCCTTTTCGTGGCTTTTGTAGTGACAGGATTTGACATAATCCTGATCTCTCTGTCCTACACCATGATCCTGCAGGTGGTAATGAGACTGTCATCCACAGAGGCACGACTTAAAGCCTTCAGCACTTGTGCATCCCATGTCTGTGTCATCCTTGCCTTTTATGTCCCCGGCCTCTTCACGTTCCTCACCCACCGGTTTGGGCAGAGCATCCCTCCCCACATCCATATAATGGTGGCCAATCTCTACCTGCTAGTGCCCCCCATGTTAAACCCCATTGTTTACGGGGTGAGAACCAAGAAGCTCTGGGACAGGGTGGTCCTCCTCTTCCAGCAAAAGGGAACATGACCCATACATATGTGCCTCAAACTGTACTCATAATTTACTGATGATGCTGGTAAATTTAATGCAAGTTAACGCTGTGACTATTTATTTGTTCAGGAAGGAACCCTTCCTCAGTGCCTGGAGTTTAAGCAATGCACTCTTGCAGAAATCACTTGATTGTCTCTTGCATTATCCCTGTCCAGGAGGTTTCAACCATTGTGTGATGAAACTTGGCATAAAGACATTCAGTCTGGCTTCTACACCACTGGGAGATGGAGAGTTCACCCCTTCCAGAAGTTAAACTCCTCACTGTTAAAATTCTTTCACTATTAAAAAAAAAAAAATCCTCTCATGATTAAAATATTTATACTGTAAGGCTGAACATCTCCAAAAGATCTTCCTGCAGCAGCTTTCATTATATGAAGAGTATTCCCTGGACTGTGTAATGGTATTTAAAAGACATGTAGATGTGGCACTTAGGGACATGGTTTAGTGGTGGACTTGGCAGTGTTAGGTTAATGGTTGGACTTGATGATCTTAAAGGTCTTTTCCAACCTAAATGATTCTATGATTCTATGGGAAGGTGGTCAGATGGGAATAGTGACTGTCCTTGTAGAAGGAGATAGGTAGAATTAAATTTTAAGCATTAACCTTTTTTTTTGTAAGGAAAGCAAAACCTACAATAATCCTATGCTAGCAAATTCCAAAAGTCCTATGTAAATGTAAACCCTTTAAAAAGTATCAGAAATCCTTGCTGATGCAGTGATTTGGGGTGACCTATCACAGCAAGATCATTGCTAACAGGATTGCACTATACTAAGTCAACTACCCCAATAAACAGGTAAATATGTTTTACAAAATCACTGCTCTATATCTGAAAAAGGTAGGCAGCAGAATGAGGTGAAGGTCAGACAACCCAAACTCAAGTACATTATGGACTTTTGCTCTACTATTAGTGCAAACTGAAGAGCACTAATGGATGGAGAGGAGATCTCTGACCTGGCCTGGCATTTCTTGGAGGTCCCTATCTTCCTGAGCAGCCCTGATTATCGTGACCACCCACGAGGAGTCTCTGGGCTCTGCTATCTCTCTGTGAGCTCCATACCAGCAGGGAAGCAGGAGGGGGAGCCCCAGGAAGAGAACATGCACTTCTGCTGAAGCAAAGCAGATGTTAGGCTGCAGACAAAATGGGAAATGAATATTTTTTTGGCACTATTTCAGTAGAATATTTACATTTCAACTCAATTCACCCTTTTTCTTCAGATAAAACAGAAGTAGCTTTTCACAGACCACAGATGAGAGGCAGGGGAAGCCAAAGGCGGAGAGACATGACTGCAGTTTGCCTAAGAGCCAGTCTCAGATCACCCACTTCATAAAGCAGGGCTGCACCATTTCTTGTGGACTGATGCTCACCCACCACCATTCTGGTGAGGTAGAAGCCCCATTTTTCTTCAGGCCCCACAAAAAATGTTGTTGTTTTCATTTTCATTAAGAACATAGGAGCTGTCCTCATGACCAATGTCCATCCATTCCACCACGCTGCCTCCTCCAGTGGCAATGGGAGAGGTCTTCTAAGAGATGCCTTTTTTAAATAAGAAATAAGAGCAGGGGATCGCTGCTAGTCAGATATGTGCAAAGGTGACTGGCTGATTCACACAGCTCCTTGTGACCTATGAGATGTGTGCATACAAGCCATCACCACCACATACTATCAGATACTCAGCACCAACAGCTTAGGCTCTTACTCTGGGATTCCCTTCTCTGTAAATAAATACAGCTGGCTGTGACGTCTGGATCATTGCACAGTAGGGATGGGGAGGTTGCTAGGGTGGGAGGGGGTCAGTAGTTCCCTCCAGTCAATGCTAATGCTGCATGTGAGCTGCCTGGAGAAAGTGATGGGAAAGCCGAGGAGGTCTGTACCCGAACCAGGGACACAAGCACACTTTCATGGGGTGGGTGGGTGTACAACTTCGGGGTGGTGCTTTGAAATACAAAGGCAACAAATGGTTCCATTGCTAAAAAAGGCCAAACCTGGCCATTTTGATGGGTAGCCCAGTGTTTTCAGGAGTTTCATCTCCTGACAATGGTGTCTGAGGCCACAGCTGCCAGGAAAGGGAGATCTTGCCACCATCGCTCTCCCCTCTTGGTAGGTTCACATCTGTCCTTCTCACCCCTACAGAGGGTCTCCCAGGAAATTTTCCTCCTGTCTGATGTCTCCGTGTTGAAGCCAGAAGCCAACACCACATTCAAGTCCTGCTCTGACTTCACACCTAGTTTCTAGTCCTATTTAGCTCCTGGCGCTAACCCAAGGCAATTCCATAGTAGCCTCCCACTTGACACTGGGATTCACTCTTAATGGTATGTTTGCATCATGTCCTTTGAGAAAGTGGATCAACCAAAAAAAAAGAAGCAGAAGTATCCAGTGAGCCTGGGAGTCCTGGGGGATTTTGTGGAGTGGTGATACAACGATGCATTCACTGGCAGCCTGGAGGCAAGATGCTCAGGCAGCTCATATTTAGGTATTGCTCCATATTTAAGGCAAAGTGATCTGCTTTTTCTGGGCTGCTTTTCACATGTCAGCTGTTAGATGATTTCAGACAGTTTTGTCAGTGTTACTGTAGTATTAGTGTTAAAGTGATTATTAGTTTTAAAGGGATGATGTGCACGTAATGAGGAGCTTTTTACCCTCAGACCCTTTTCTTGTCAATGAGGGCTGTGTGCACCGTTTATCTGACTGGGGTAGACATCGGGGTGAGACAAACTGCCTTCTGGCAGTGCCTGTTCCCCAGTGTGATTGGTCGGGTCCAGACAACCAGCTGAGATGCTGATACGTACACAGCAGGCATCTGCACCTAGGTGAGGGGCACCTGTAAGGAAGAACGATCCTTACCTGTGTTACAGCTTGGCAAGGTGGGTAAGTAGGACTGAAATCTTCTCTTATCAGCATGCAGAAGTGGTTCCTGTACACCACAGGGAGCTGCCAGAGCTCTCCTCCCTGTGAGAGGGTGATTTGCTTATTGTTTACTTCATTTATACTGGAAAAGAGCACTTGCATTTGTACATACGAGAATATCCAAGTCCAAAATCTTTCACTCTTGGGCTAGCAGATGTTCACAATGCTGCTTTTTGGCAGCACTCTGGTGAATGCTTGTTGGCTGGATCCTGCAAAATGTTGCTGCACTATCTGAGTTCTCAGCTGTGCACAGCTCTTGAAGATGCAGAAACCACTTGGTGCAAAGGCACTTATACCAGGTCTTTGCTGCCAAGGTTATTTTTAGGGAAGGAAGAGATCACCAAGTCTGATATTCATTCACAGAAAGAAAGAAATTAGAGTTGCAAAGAATTTAAAAAAAAAAAGGGGGGAGATCTAAAATGAGGATGAAGCTCACAGCCAGCAGAGAAGATGTGTTCTGCAATACCTGCACAGAAGGGGTATGGGAATCTCATTCATAAAGCATGGGAAGCTACACTCAGATATCCAGGTGAGGGAGTCACCTGGCAATGTCAGAGCACAGGTCTAAGTATCTCCACGACGCTCCTTCTCTTGCTTTTCTGCAGGACAAGGAAAAGCCAGAGCAAGGACCAGTGAACTCCCTCCATGACTACCAAGTCCAGAGGTGGGCTTTCTGTATGAGATACAAGTCTGCTTTCTCCCTTCATCCATGATGCCACCTCTCAAGTCTTTTTGCCGTCTGGTGCAACACAGTCAATACAGTGTCACATCTGTCAATCTGGTAAACAGGTCTCTGTGTCCTGGCATAGAGAAGCCCATAATTGAACGATCAACTAGGTAATATGTGCCTCCATCTCCATAAGATTTCTGACTTTTGGGAGCTGTAGTTCTCCATGCCAAGAACTGATCACAAAGGTAAAATGCTCTCTTGCTGTCTCAGCAAACTCAGAAGACTGGATCCCCATCACTGCAGTGAGAGAGAAGTGAAGAAAGCTTTGCTTTATGGCATGATTACTCTTTTATGATTTCTGTGAATTCCTTTGTAGGATGAGTGGGATCTGCTGCTTGATCTTTGACAGGGCGAAGATGCTGCACTAGGAAAATGATCAACATTTCTAGCTTCCTTAGACCTTCTACCTTCCTTCTAACAGGAATCCCAGGAATGGAAAGTGGGAACGTGTGGCTTGCTGTCCCTTTCTGCTGCATGTACGTTATTTCTATCCTGGGAAATAGTGCAATCCTCTTTGTCATCAAAGCAGAGCGCAGCTTCCATGAGCCTGTGTACCTCTTTCTGTGCATGCTGGCTATCACAGAGCTTGGTGTGTCTCTGTCCATGCATATAGTAGAACAGCTGGTGAATAATAGTTTAGATACTCTCTACTCCATCCTGTCATCCGTTTGACTGCTGAGGATCCTGAATCTTTAAACTCCTCTTATGCAGTAGATGAAATATACCTTGTTTCTAGACCCACAGCATTTTCTTTGCTGTATAAAGGAGTGTTGCAGTATCTACAGTCTTCTATACATTCCTGGTCAATAATGCAGAAGCTGTAACTGCCTGAGGTTCCTGAGCTAATGGCCCTTCTTTTTAGACGAGGAGGACATAGCAATGGACATGTGGGGTAAGAGTTTCCCACCTTCACCATGGCACTGGGTCAGCTGGACCCAGAGCTCCTGCCAGAATGAGGCAGTTGATCTTCCTGGCTAGCACTGCCTGTGCATGTATGTGCAGGGAAAATCTAATGCTTCCTAGATGTGCTCAGCCATGTAGCCTCTAGTGCATCAACATGCACTACAGCATAGATCTATATACGTGCAATAGCTGTTTATTCAAGCTTTTTACACCTGCAGCCAGACTTGCTAAGACTGTGAAGTGTCTAAGGACCTGGGTGTATGGCAAAGCCCTCTTGTTCCAGCCAGGTGACATTTCCAGCAGGAACAAGACATATCCAAAAGCTGTGATTCGTGCTGCAGGAGCTGAAAGTCACCATACATTTCCCTTCCCAGGGACTGTAACCAGCCCACACAGGGGTCTTGCAGACTCACAGCAGCTGGGCGTCTGCTCTGCCTGGACCAGCCACTTAATGGCTCAATGCAGACCCCCAATGGGAATGGAGCCTGTACAATATCACTGCAGCAGCACTGGGCTCACAATACCATCAGGTCATAATGGGAGCAGAATTATGCGTAAAAAGGGTTCAGGTCAGATCCCCAGCTGGTATGAACAGCTCCACCATCCTCTATTACAGCAACAGGAGAGCCAGCCCCCACTGGGGACTCCTGAAACGAGGTGCCTCCATGTGCACTGGGTGTTTAAGCTTCTACCACTCAGGAGGAGATCTAATCAAGACAGAGCCTGGAGAAGAGTGGCAACACAGCTGTACATCAAAGGCCAGTGCCTTCTTCACAGGTCTGCAGCATCCACCACCCCAGGAGGGGCTAAGAAGGGCCAAAATAAATCCTGCCGCCTTTTTTCCCTTACATAAAGCTGTCTTTACTGAGAACAACCAAGGAACACTGGTATTTACTGAAGCCTAAATGGGCAAATGAATACCCAAGAGAAATTACAGAAAAATAACAAAAAATACCCTACACATTCCAAGTCAGACTGAGAACTGCATGGTCGTCAGTGCTTTACAGGTTACCTGATAAGATTTCGCTGATGTGACCCAGACAACAGAAGCCACCTTCCTCAGGCTGAGCCCCCTTCCTAGGGTTTTAGGGTTGAGCACTGGGTTTGACAAACCTTCATGGGGTTTCCCTGTCTCTCATGGCAGCCCAGGAGAACTATCAACAGATGTATTACATATACCTACCACCATGCAGCAAGAGTTTCTTCAAAATTCTTGCTTTGAGACCCACTTCTGTGGGAGTTGTGATCCAAACACTAGCTTATCACATTCAGATGTTACCAAGTCCTGTGGTGGTTCTGTGTGTGTTGGGGCTGTGGTACACTCACTTATTACAGCAGAAGGAAGCACACCTTCTATGTGGAGCCAAGAATTTATTGTTATTGCAATTAAAGTTTTAACAATCTTATAAAACCATAGAAGACAGTTGCTATCAGTCCAGTGGCTGACCTAGTGTCATCTGCAGGCTTTAAGAGTTCACTGTGCACTTCCTCATCCAGCTCACTGATGACAATGCAGAATAAAATGAGTCCTAGCAGAGATCCCTTGGGAAGGCCACTGGTGACTCTTGTCTGGACTGAAAATTATCTACCCTTACTTTAACCAAAATTCCATCCCTAGAAGCGGGTTTCCTCCAATCCCCCTTATGAAAAGTAATTTCATTAAAAGCATTTATCCAAAGGCTTTTGGGCATCCATGTGTGTTGTGGGCATTGGATCCCTCCAGCTGGAGCCACTGACACAGAAGTCCAGTACACCACCGCAGCAGTATTCCCCCTTGCAGTAGCCTGGATGACTCTGCAAGAGCTTTACCCATACATGTTTACCCATATGCTTAGTGACTTTATTCTTTACCACAGTCTCTACTGTCCCACCAGCAATGGAAATCAAGCCCACTGGTCAGCAGCTCTCAGGAACCCCATGGACCCCCTTTTGCAGGTGGAGTTGAAGGAATGATCTGCCCCACAGCACCATGACCATTTGCAATAGAGGGATGCCCCCTTCGCAGCAGCTCTGCAGCTTCACGTCTGAGCTCCTTTCAGACTCTCAGGTGAATGACATCTGGTCCTGGGAGTTAGTGATATTTAACAGATATTTCTTTGATGTAACTCCTCCTCTATATTACTTCAAACTGATCAAGATCCTCTAATTCATCTACTACTAAGACAGTGTTGGGTATAGAAATCCGATGCAAAGAATTCACTGAGCTTCTCTGCTATGGCCTTGCCACCCCTGAGTATGCTTCTGACCCTTGGTCACCAAGTGGTCCACCTGTTTCCTAGCTGGATTCCTGCTTTTGATGCATTTAAAGAGCGTTCTACTGACAATTAGAGCATTCTTGCAAGGTGCTTTTCCCATTAGCTTTTCTCTCTCTCAAATTCCCGCTTATGTTCGACCTATCACTTTTTATGGGCATTTCATGTAGGCAAGCTTCCCACTTCTCAACGACTTCTGGGCTGCTGGCCATGGCCAGGCCAGGCCAGTCTTGGACACAGAAGCCTGAGGAGGCCTTTGCGAATGGGCTTGTTTTTCATGCTGTAGATGATGGGGTTCAACACAGGCGGGACAAAAAGGTAGACATTGGCCATGAGCGCGTGGCTGAAGGGTGCAGCATTCTTCCCATACCGGTATATAATGGACAGGCTGACCATGGGGACATAGAAGATGAGGACAGCGCAGAAGTGAGAGACGCAAGTGTTGAGGGCTTTGGTCTGCTCCTCTCTGGAGGTGATGCCCACCACGGCCTTAATGATCATGGTGTAGGACAAGGTGATGAGCACTGAGTCCAGGATCACAAACAGCACCAGGGTTAGGCCGTACAGGCTGTTCAGGGTGGAGTCTGTGCATGCCAGCCGTATCATGTCCTGGTGCAGGCAATAGGAGTGGGACAGCACGTGGGACCTGCAGAACTGCAGTTGCGTGAGCAGGCAGATAAGTGGGAGCAGCGTCAGAGAGCGGCAGACCATCCCCAGCCCAATCTTTGCAATCCTGGCACTGGTGAGGATGGAGGAGTATCTCAACGGACAGCAGATAGCCATGTAGCGATCAAAGGCCATGGCAAGAAGTACTGAGGACTCCATGAAGGAGAAGGCATGGATGCAGAACATCTGGGTGAGGCAGACTGGGAAGCTGATCTCTCCGGTGCCAAACCAAAAGACGCGCAGAACCGTGGGCAGGGTGGACAGAGTCAGGCCCAGGTCCGTGATGGCCAGCATCGAAAGGAAGTAGTACATGGGCTGGTGGAGCCTTCGATTCGCTCTCACGACGAGCAGGATGGTGCCATTTCCCAGCATGGTGATGAGATACATCAGACAGCAAGGGAAGAAAACCCAGCGGTGGAAACGAGCCATCCCGGGAATGCCGGTCAGCAGGAAAGCCGGAGCACGGCTGCTGTTCCCTGGGGACATGCTTGCTCCATGCTGACACCCTGCCTGCATTAAAGGCCCCTTTTTAATTAGCAATTCAAAGATAATGCAGGTTTAGATTTTGTAGGGCAATGAAAATGAACAGTCTGGTGTTTTGGTGTGAAGATCTCATTTCTTTTCTCCTCCTTGAAGATGTGCCAGAGCATAGGCAACCACTTTGCAGTGCTGGTTCAGTTCTTTTTCCTGCTTTATGTTCCCCAGGCTCCTTACCTGTAAAGTCAATAATAACGTCATTAATTGCACCGGGGCTATATCCCTCCCAGGACATAGCTACAGCCTCTTCTCTCAGTCGCTGTAAGCAACATCGCCATCCTTCCCTGGCACTCAGGCCCTGGTCTCTGCTTCTATGTGGGTGCCTCTCCAGCTCTCTGCATCAGATTTGCAGCCTTTCCTCTCAGTCCCCAGCCTTTTCCACACCCCCACTCTCAGTCCCTGATGCACACAGCCTCACCCCAGGCACTTCCATGCAGGACATTGCAAGAGGACAATGGTCGCTCTCACCATCCTTGCTCCTCTGGGCAGCTCTCCCCTTGCCCATGGGCTCTTGCAGCAGACGACAGATGCCTGTTTCCCCTCCCAGGCTGTGCCTCCAGCCTGTTGTCTGTCCTTGCTTGCAGGTACCAGCTTGCCCAGCCAGCTCTCTCAACTTGCTTGCCGGATTTTCAGGTTTTTGCCTTTCACCCTGTGCGGGATGCCCTGTCCGGAGCTCTGCAAACCACCACCCCCTGCCCAGCTGCTGCGTTTGCACCATGGCTCGGCTCTTGGCAGATATGGTCCTGCTTGTCCTCCTGTCCTCCACCCGCATCCTTTGCTACCACTTAACCTACCCTTCAGTGGAAGGGAAGGGGGAAAAGGCTGCAGTTTTCTCCCTGTTTTGTGTCTGTGCAGCACCCTGCACCTTGGGACTGTGCTCCTTGACAAGGGTCCCCGGGAGCTACAGAAACAGCAGCAATCACTGAAATTTATCTGTCACCCACTGTGATCCCCGAGGGGACACAGTCACTCCTGCAAGTCTAAATTTGGTAAGGCATTGGCAAATTTAGAATATTACAATTTCCCTTCACTTTGGAGATTATTTACTATTCTGATTGTTGTTGCCACTACTATAGTTCTTACTGATAGCCCATCAAACTATTCAGTGACAGGTATTTCAGTCAATATGTGTGTTAGTAATATACACAGCAACCAGAATTCTTAGCAGAAATGTTGTTACAGCTAACAGTTATGGGTAAAATTAAGCAATGTGTACACAAACCCAGCTCTCATTTCTTCTACAGAACTGTCAACCAAGGGCTTCCAATCCACAGCCCACAGATACCTTAGGGAAATATACTGCTATGTGAAATACAAATCATAAAAGTTATGCTTAAAGGGCTTAAGCTTTGAATACAGGAATGATACCTTTTGGGGTTGTGAGTAAAAAAAAAAGTTATAAAATGCTCCTCTAACCTATGCTAATTATTTGCCTGGCTTGTCTGCTGCTCTTTTCAGGGGCTGCAGTGGCTGATGTGGAAGAAGTTAAACTTTTCCAGCCCTCAGCACTCAAGAAATTCACACTCCATCTGTCTCTGTAAACAGGGAACATGGCATTGTTTAATTGGAGGGTATGCAGCTAAACTCATTAGTGTGCCATGAAAAATGGAATTAGTCTATTTCCAACTGCCCCACTTCTCAGACAAAGCTCCAGACATCTGTGCCTCCACTCTTTACTTCTCCAGCTAAATAATTAGCTTGGTAAGTTAAATTAGCAGACAGATTTCCAGGGTGCTCTAATTATCTTCAACATGAAAATATAGATTTAAGTATTTGAATCTGGGTGTACAGCCTTGAACATGTACCTCATCCTCATCATCTGTAAATGTGCTTTGGATGTCCCACAAAAATAAAAAGATTGCTTTGTTCACTCTGTGCATCATCAACTGTTCTGGCCTGGGTAAATATTCATTAAACTGGGAAAAGTCCCATCCTCCATCCATGAGGCTGCCCCAGAGATGGGCATCCTGCCCCCACAGTGCCCCTCCACAAAGCTGTTCACCTTGATTGCTCCACAGTGAGCCTGAGGAAGGAATATTCCTAGCCTGCTCCTCCCATCCTCCTTTTATTTTTGTCCTTGTCGAGACACGTAAGCACTGTGTCTGCACACAAGGACAGGATGAATTTCCACAGCCCAGCTGGGTGCTGTGCCAGGGGGGAGGAGTGGGCGCTCTGGCTCCAGCGGATGCTCAGCTCCTGCCCAGAAGGATGAACACGGAGCCTGTAGACAGAGTGTAATCCTCGTTTGGTCCTGCTTCATAGCACCATCTGTCAGGCTCTCAGCAAGTAAGGACCAGAGGAACTGGTTCGCCATCTCCAGGTGTGCCATCTCCAAGTGTGCTCAGCACCAGCCACTTCAGAGACAGGAGCAAAACAGCATCCCATCAGCAGATGGGGCATAATTTGTGTTTTGTAAAAGATCCCATGAAAAAACACTGTTCTTAAAGCTTGACTTCAGGGCTTTAAATCCTGTCTGAAATATGCTCTTATAACACTGGATGTTACTCTCTATAGAAATGTCCACTCCCTCCTCCAAATATCAGCAGTTGCATCCCAGCGGTGTCCCTGTGTTGCAGCAATAGCCAGATAGATAAACAGGCAGCTCAGGGGTGTGCTGGCACTAGCTGCCGGGGTCGTGAGGTGATGGGTTTGGAGGGTGTATTGATTTTGCCTGGGATAGAGTTAATTTTCTTCATAGTAGCTCACACGGTGCTGTTTTGGATTTGTGACCAAAACAGTGTTGAGAAAACAGTGATGTTTTATTTCTTTCTGAAGAGTACTTACACAGCATCAAGGTCTTTTCTGTTTCTCACCCTGCCCCACCAGCGAGTTGGCTGGGGGTGCACAAGGACTTGGGAAGGGACACAGCCAGGACCCCAACTGACCAAAGGGATATTCCATACCGTATGACATCGTGCTCTGCAATAAAACCTGGGGGAAGGAGGAACAGGGGGTGTTCGTTGAATATCTGTGGGGTTAAAGCACAACAGAGGGAGATGGATGGAAGGATGGATGGAGAGTGTGAGACAGCTGCAGGAATGCACAGTGATAGATAAGCAAGCTGGCTGTGAACCAAAGCTACCCTTTATCACAAAATCTGAATGGAAAATGACCCACCCAAAATTAAAACATCAGTGATGAAGCAAGGCTGACATGGAAGTGCACTGAGCCCTCAAATGCCCTTACCTCTTTTTGGCTGAAGTCCTTAAGCAGAAGATGCAGAGCCACAGGGAACCACACTCCTGCCTGAGTGTTTGCCATGCAGAGGAAGTTGTCTGGTTTTATAATGCCTGTGTGAGATCTCAGCAGCAATGACAGTCACCTGGGACCTGCTGCAGGGACCAAGGCCATGAGATGCAAACCAACTCCACAGTCTAGGAAGGTGATTGTACTCCCTTTTGTACCCTGAGTGGCAGCACAAGGGTAAATGTTGCAAGAGCAAACACAAGGATCATAAATGTTTAGGAAATGCTGGTCAGACCAGCAATGATAAAAAATAGTTTTCACCAGATTTTTCTTCCCTTTTAAAATAGAACTGTGAATTTTTAAAATGTTAAACATTGAATAAAGTCAATTATTTGCCCCAAGTGTAGGTGTTAGCTCCAGGGTGTAACTGCTGCTCTGCACTTGCCAACTAGATCTGAAGGTTAAGATAGAGATGCAACTCCCTGGAAACACTGCTTAGACTTCATTACTGAATTTTGGGTAAAATAGAGTGCATCTTTAGATCTTTGCACCCCTAGAAAAATACACACATCCCTGCCAAGTCTTTTAATGCAAAAGTGGTGCCTCACTCTTCTTTCTCTGTATGCTTGAGAAGATGTTAAGTTCTCCCATGGCAAAACTTTGGGAAGAGAGGATTGGGAAAGGGATGGAGAGATGGAGGTGCAGTGCCCACAAGCTCAGCATGTACCAGCATGGATGGGGGTTGAGCCTACTTTTTGGCCATGCAAAAGCATTCTTACATATACATTGTTTTGCAAACAGCAGCAGCGGAATCCCAATAAACCCTTTTAAAGATACATACATTTTATATTCCCCATGTTATGGATAGGGCAACTAAACCAGAGGCAAAACAGAAAAAGCTAAGACCAAGGCTAGTGTTTGTGAAGTACTTTGCTGGAATATTGTCCCAAGGTGCCAATGGAAAATGATCCAGCGGTGATTCAAGTACAGATCGTGCCTGACAATGCCTGCATTTCAGCTGCCTGCATTTCAGCCTATGTATCTAAGCCCATTATCTGGGACAGACTCAAACATGCAGAAAGGGCCAAGCCAAATTGTCTTGCCTTTCTTTCCCACTAAAAGGGGTTCCTTCTCTCTAGTGTTGTCAAACGCTGAAAATTTCATGTACATAAAATAAAAATTATTAATAAAGCAAACAGAAACTTCCCAAACAAAACTGTCCCAAAGCAAAGCACTCCCCTCCATGGAAGGAGGTTCTTCCCTGGAAGAAGGTGTAGGACAGAGAGAGGGCAAAGCAGGAGCAAGAGCATTTTGTTTGATTGTTTGAGACACAACCAGGCAGCACGATGCCGCTACGTGGAGAAAGCAGTAGGAGTGCCGAGTAGGACAGGGTGAGCATATTTGCAAAAAATCTCCATCCAAGCAGGTGCTTTCCAGCATTTGCAGTGGTGGTGGTCTGTGCAGCTCTGAGTGCTGCTGCAGAAGTAACGGGAAAGCTTTGGAGTGTGTCTTGGTGATTTGCCCCACGGCTGTCCCTGCAGATGCAACCTGGAGGACCACCACAGCCACCTCCTCCCAAAAGGCTACTGTGGCCACAGGGGCATGTGGCTGAGCACCAAATCATGGCAGGCTTTGGGCAAGCTTAATCATCACTCTGCAACCCTGGGGTGAAGCTGGGTAGTCTCCAGAAGATGATTCTCCCATTTGTGATCTGTCAGGTAACAGGAGGGAATATGCCCTGTGGTGAGTCGGTGCTCTGTTTTCTGGGGACCAGCATGTCCTCCCTGTCATTCACACGTCTCTGCTGTATGGGCAAAGGTGGTGCTTCTCCAGCCTCTGTCAGTCACGGCGGTTTGACAGCGTGGGTTTATCTAAATCACAGTAACTACCATGGTGTTTGTTACTGTGTAGTGAATACGTAGGTCTCTAGTGCAGGAACTCTTAATTTCTGTGGGGTGGAGCATGGGGACCTGTCTGCACAGCAGCAGTCATTTAGCCTGGACAAAGAAAGATTGAGGGAGACATGATAAAAGGCTGCCAACAAAAACAACAAAAAAGAATAATTTGGTTTCTGAGTTCACTTTGTGCCAGATAGTGAGAACTCCTGCACTTCTGGCCAGATGAGTCTTTGTGATATGAAGGAGAAACTCATCATCGTGTCAGAAGTGTTATCCCTGCCACTTCTGGTTTGGGATGGAAAATGAGCACATGTCTGGTTCTCTTATTGAAGAGAATTTGGGCTGGAAGGGCCCTAAGCAGCCATGGGAGAAGGTAAGGGGGCAGAAAAAAGGAAAGATGAGGCAGATCAGCTACAATAAGTCACTCTGGGGTTTCAAACCTTCATTTCTCCAAAGTTACAAAGGGGGGTGGATCAAAAAATCTCTTAATATCCAAATGATATTTTCTGAGTTTTTTTACAGCAGTACTGCAGTTGCCATGACATCAGATTTTGCTAGTGACACAGGAAAAAAGTGGTGGTCCTGTTCCCAGCCAGTCCTTGCAGAGTGGCTCATGGACAACAGCCAGCAGAGCTGGCCCTGTCCCTCCAGTGTCACCCGTGGGATTGCTTGTGGCTCTATAAATTAAGCCCTCTCCTATGGGCTAGGCAAGCTGAAGAGGATCCCCCTTGTTTCACAGGCAGATTTTCTGTCCAAATATCTCCGTAACATAACATGCAGTGTAAAAAACTACCAGTAATGGTTGCTGCAGGAGCACAGAGTCATTAGGTAGCTCGCATATTTCCATACTTTTTCTTGGAGAAAACAACATCTTTATTTACTTCTCAAAAGCAATAAAGCACCTTTTGCAAAATCAGAACAAGCACATTGACATTCATCCTCATTTCAAGTAGTGTGGGAAAACACAACAAACATATCCCATGGTTGGCTGAATTTTGTTATAATTGTATTCCAATCCCACCAGCTGTAAAACCTGTCTTCTGAAATGCTGTATTATGCTGATGCTCCTGACAGAGAATTCCCTCTAGAGGCATAAAATCGTGCCTTACACTATATATAACCCCAGCAGGGGCAGCACAGAGTCAGTTAAAGATTATTTTTGGCTTATGCTAAGAAGTGAAAAGAACTGGGGTTTTCTCTGCTCCTGTTATTTTGGTAAGTGTGGGGATTGGGACAGATAAAAATAATTACACCTGATAGTCCTCTGGTTAGCCTGCTCCTTAGACTGACACTAAATTTCGAATAAGAATTCCTTAAAAGGCTTTGGGGTTTGATTAATTCATTATATTTTTAAGCAGGAGTTTTTAAGGTTCCATTTCCAGGCAATATGCCACAGCGGTTAACAAGAGGGTTTCACTGTAGAGAAAACACAAATGCTTCTCTCATAACCACAAAATGCACCACCACGTTTTTCACTGCACAGACTCCATTAATTATCCTAGCACAGATATTCAACTAATTCTTTTTCTCAACACCTGTGAAAACTGCAAACAATTCCTATTACGAGATAAATAAGAAGCTTCATCTTCCATCCCACTGTTTGCAAACCTGGAGGCTCCATTTCCATGGTGGGTCTGCAGGAGGGCAGGCTCCAGGAGGAGCAGTGACGTGTCCCAATGGCTGAGGAAGAGCAGGTATTGCAATCACAGATCACAACGGTTTTCTGATTTATATAATTTAACACTATTTCCTCCTCTCATGAAATCTATTCAGTTATTCGTCTGTGCTGTTGTGGAAATTCCCTTCCTTTCTTTCCAAAGCAACACAGTGTGCTCATTCATCAAAGGTTTGCAGTGCTGTCTCAGGTCTGAGAGAAGCTGCTGTGAAAGAGAACAATCCATCAACCTGCTAGTGCAAGCTTCCCATCATTTCAGGGCTGCATGATGCAATTCATAGGGATTCAGGAGTTTTCTGTCATTTCTTAACTAGCCCTGAACCAAATATGGGCTGTGCAGACTGCAATTCTTAAGAAGTGAGAGGACAGCAGGAACACCTCATGGAGGCGAGCACTGGACCAGTCTTGTGGTCACAGCCTTTCTGCTAATCACATCCCGGGTGTGAAGGACATCTTACCCCAGATTTCCACCTCAATTTGTTCTGTTCATGTCGCTACAAGCATTGGAAATTGTGTTATTCTGTATGCTAGAAAAGCAGACCAAAGCCTCCACCAGCCCTGCATCATGTCCTCTCTGTGCTGGCCCTCACTGACCCTGGGCTGTGTCTCACCACCATGCCAGTGGTGCTGCAGTCCTTGCTCATGGCTATTAGCCATGTGTCTCAGCTCTTCCTTATCTGCTCCCTCACCTTCCTGGAGTCAGTGGTGCTTTTTGCCGTGCCCCTTGACAAGCTGATGGCTCTCTGACCCCCATGGAGCTGTATGACCATGCCAACAGGCATGGGGTCAGCCAAAATAGGGCTGACGCACCCACAAAGGAGGATAGTCCTGATCATGCCCCGGTCCTTAATCTCCTCTGGCTGCCTGGTGACCAGGGAGTGCCTTGTTCCATCCCCTTTGCCTCCACCCCAGGGTGATCTGGCTGCCCTCCAGAGGGATGGTGTTCAACAGCATCGATGCCCCGGACCTCATTTTCTTCACCATGGGTTCAGATTTCCTCTTCATTTTTTTGTCCTCCATCATGACCCTCGTGACACCTCTCAGCATTGCTGCCAAGGACAAGGGCCTGAAGGTTGTGTGGTCTCAGTTTTCTTCATCCCAGAACTTGGCTAGCCCATCCTGCACAGATTTGGGAAAGAGGCACCCCCATCTTCAACACCTACATCCTCCTCCCACCCCTCTTCAATCCTGTCTTTTACAGCATCCAAACAAAGCAAATTTATAAAGGTACCTTCAACTTGTTTCTCTCTGGACCCCTTCAAAACAAGGCATAGGTGAGAAAAGCAAGCAAACATCTTGCACAGTCAGAGTGTAGAACCACAGGGTAATTCCGGTGGGAAGAGCACTCCAGGGGTCTCTAGCCTGATGCCCTGCTCGAAGCAAGGTCAGCATATGGGATGCACTACTGTTGGCTGCACAGCGTTTCCAGGAGCTGGACAAAAACCTGTGGATTTGGCACATAGGAGAAGCCTGCTGAACCCAAGTGGGATAAGGGTCTGTTTTGAAAGGTTATGACCCAAAACAACTGTGTCCTCCGCCATAAGTCGAGAAACTTCTATCACGGCCAGGACTCTGTTGCGCCAGATGCTGTAAACAGCACTGGTTGTCAGCCCCCTTGTGCAAGGGGTGTCCGGTCTTGGTTTAAGGCAAGGTTTAAGAGTAAGATAAACACAGTCCTGACCAGTTTTATGTTTTTTCCTGTTTTGTATAATAAAATAGCTAAAAAAAAATTGAACTTGTCACCTTTATCCAAATGAATGAATAACTAAGCCTGGCCCACAGCCTTGCTCTATGCACCATGAAGGCCCCTCAGATGGGAGAAGGAGGGCCAGGCACGGTTTCATAGTTTAACCCCAGCCAGCAACTAAGCACCATGCAGCCACTCACTCATTCCCCCCCCACCCAGTGGGATGGGGGAGAAAATCAGGAAAAGAAGTAAAACTCATGGGTTGAGATCAGAACAGTTTAATAGAACAGAAAAGAAGAAACTAATAATGATAATGATAACAATAATAAATTGACAATAATAATAATATTAATATTAATAATAATAATAATAATAATAAAAGGATTGGAATATACAAGTGATGCACAATGCAATTGCTCACCACCCACCCACTGGTGCCCAGTTAGTCGCCGCGTGACAATTCCCCCAGCCCCACTCCCCCCAGTTTATATACTGGGCATGACATCACACGGTAGGGAATACACCGTTGGCCAGTTTGGGTCAGTTGCCCTGGCTGTGTTCTCTCCCAACTTCTTGTGTCCCTCCAGCCTTCTTGCTGGCTGGGCATCAGAAGCTGAAAAATCCTTGACTTAGTGTAAACATTACTTAGCAACAACTGAAAACATCAGTGTGTTATCAACAACATTCTTATACTGAACCCAAAACATAGCACTATACCAGCTACTAGGAAGACAATTAACTCTATCTCAGCCAAAACCAGGACACACAGCAAAACCCAGATATCAGTTAGCATAGTGGGTTTTGTCTGCCAGGTGGCGTTGGGAACTGAATGCCCTCAGTCTTGAGAGAGGGGGGGTCTTTGGGACTGTGGGTGCCTGGGGATGAGGGTCTGCTATGTGCATCAGCATGATAAATCCCCCTTGGGGAAGCAGTATCTCCTGTTAGGCCAGCTGATATAACTAGAAGAAGTGGACATCTCCTGAACCTCCCAAGAGTCGGAGTTGAAAGGTTTTCTCCTCTATCAGCTGCTCTAAAAGGAGATTGTGCATCCCCAGCCCCAGAGCAGGGCAAGGCAGATGCCAGCTCCCTGACTGCAGCAACAGCTTGTCTGGGAGCTCTGTGCTCTGCACAGCGCTGGCTTCACCTGATTTCACACTAATGTAGAGCTGGGAGAACAAATGTGGATTCTTTGCAATCCCTCATTATTCCTATGATCCCTCTGAAACACCCCGGGGTGTCAGGGCCCTCTGCATGGGTTTTTCTCTTCACAGACCCCCATGCATGCACTGGCAGGGCACGCACATGAGAGAGCACTGTAGAGTGAAGGAAACCCCCCGCAACAGCCCTTAGAAACCAGAGATACCCACACAGGGACGGCATTGCTTTCGACAGCACAAATCCGCCTGCCCCCCCACTTTCCCCAGCACAGAGACAGGGAGACTCTGCAGACGTGGTGCTGGGAGGCATTTATTCGGTGGTTACAGCCTGTCAGTACGCAAAGGGCATCTCCCTGTGCTCAGGGCTGCTTGTGGCAGAGCAGGGACCCTTCCTCGCACAACCGGTCCCGGGATGCTCAGTGGTACTTGCGGGCCAGAGCGTGAGCCACAACACTGACCAGCTTTTGCCAGGCAAACTGGCAAGCAGGGGTGAAATCCCTGGCGAAGTGGGAAGCCAGGACAATGATGAGGATGTCTCCAAGGAGCTGGAGGAGAAAGAGGAAAACAGACGGTTAGTGCTGCTTGAACTTGTGTTGTTGTGCCACAGCAGACCATGGAGTGGGGACCCGACATCCCTGAGCTGGGGCTGAGCTGTTGGACCCACAACCTCTCGAAGAAGGCTCTGCCTCTTGCTGCCCACAAGTCCACCAAACCCACCCTGTCCTGCCATGGTTTTAGCTCTAAACAGCTTCTTCTTTTATGCAAGCTCTCCGTCTCCCTCGTTTTCCTGCTGCAGACTTCCCTCTGGTCCCTCTCCTTCCCATCCTCCCCAGACACGACCCTGCAACCCCCAGGCTGCATCTCCTTTCTCCTGACTTCTCCCTGAGGCTGAGTTTCCCTCCTGAAAGGACTCTTACATGCTGCACACTCCTCCTCTTCCTCCTCAGCCCCCCTGCCTCATCAGAGTGGCCCTTGGGCTGCAGGTCTGGTTATCGGGACTGGCTCACCGCCCCCGTTCCCTGGAACTGCTACAACAAAATCCTCAGTCTTTCCATGAGAAAGCTCTGGGTTTTGGGAAAACAATATTTGCTTCATTCTTAAAAAAAAAAAAAAAAAGAAAGAAAAAGAAAGAAAGAACCTTAAAACCATTTTCCTCCATTTTTGGAATGCTAAAACAATTTGGCCTGAGACCTACCCTGCGAAATGCTGGTTTTTTTTCTTTTTCTCTTTAGACATAAATGAAGAAAATGAGCCATTTTTATTTAAAAGTGTTGGCGAAGGAGGAAGTGTCCTATCCAGACAGGCAGCCCACGCTGGACAAGGCAGAAACCTGCTGTGTGTTTTTCGAGCACCCTAGCTGCTTATCTTGCTATAGGACCTATGATTTCCTTAAACGCTCTGCTTAGCTCCTCTCTGCCTCTGACTCCTCCAGCCCATGCTGCACCTTCCCCCAGGTTTGTTTCTTTTGGCCCCAACCAGATCTCCTTCAGGTAACAATCTCCCAATACCGTGTCCTCCCCATTTCTGTGCTGGTACTAAAAATGGGACTTTTTAGTGTGAAAGTCACCCACGCTCTTGCAAACAGTCCTGCAGAAGCCATCATCTCTCTTGGGTACTACACAGGGACTCTGCCTCCAGCAGCCAAAGTACGTACGCCTAGACAGCATTGTCGGAGGCAATACCCCCAGTTTCAAAGCAAAATCTGACTTTCCCCACGTGACATAGGGAAAGGGCTGGGACTGCAAACATGGCTCACCCTGAAGTTCTCAGGGTCCACGTGCAGCTTCTCACAGTGCAGCTCGGACAGCTTGGCGTAGGTCGCCTTAATGTTGTCCAGGTTCTTGATGGCTTCCCCGAAGGAGGTGAGCACTTTCTTCCCATGGGCACGGACCTTGGGGTTGCCAAGGATGGCGGTGGGGCTGGAGAGGTTCCCGAAGGAAGCGAAGAACCTCTGGGTCCAGGGGTAGACGATCAGCAGCCTGGGGAGAGATGGAGGGGGGACACAAGCAGACACAGACACGTTAATGCTCCCCAATGCAATTGCCACGGTTTCTCTGTCCAGGGTGCAGCTGAGCAGATGCCCGGGAGCTGGACCTACCTGGCCAGGGCCTCGGCACCGCATTCCTCCACATTGATCTTGCTCCAGACGCTGGTGATGAGCTGCTTCTCTTCGGCTGTCCAGTGCACCATGGTGGCAGGCGGCTTTGCTCGGAGCTGCAGGAGGACACAGACCCCGTAGCTGAGCTGCGGACCCCGCGGAGGCTTTTATGCGCTGCCGGCAGCTCCTCCCCGTCCTGCACTGTGGGGTCATTGGCTGGGGCCAGGCTGGGGGTCCCCACCAGCGCGGGAGCAGAAGGGGATGGCCAGGGTGTGGCACGCTGAGCAGGGGCCTCTGGTTATCCTGCGCTCAAAAGCTTTATCCCTTCCCCTCTGTGCAGGCAGGTCAGTTCTCCATTTCACCTACTAGACACAGGCCCCTTTGCAGAGAAGGGGCTGCACAAGCCACTGGGCAATAGTCCGTCATGATTTAAGGTGTGTGCGTGGGTCTCAATGGGGTGTGAGCGTTGCACCTTGGCTCTCCCCCATGCTGGAATCTGCCTTGCCTTAGTCTCTATCAGTGAAATGATGAATGCCTCTGCCAAAATGCAGCCCGTGGCAGAGCAACCCAGAGGGGTTTGCCACCAGCAAACTGTACAGATACTTTCACCGCACACTGGGGGTGATGCACCCTTGCCAGGAGCAACAGCCTTGCATGAGGGGGCTGTCCTGTTTTATTTTCTGCATAAAACCCCAAGAAACACAGTCCTTGCTGAAAGTGCAGGGGCTTTGATCCTGATCCCAAGGCACCTGGGGCAATCTGCTGTCTTCCTGTTGTTTTCCATAGGATTTGGATTGGGCTAAGTAAGAGTCGCTGGGTCTTGTTGGACTAGTGACTGAGTAAAAGGTGGGTTGTTTGGATGGCCAGGCTGCGGCAGAGCTAAAGAGCTGACCAAGCTCCTTTCCAGACATTGGGGCTTGCCTTCCTCCATGGACTACCTCCTGCTAAGTGTCTTCTTGGCCTTTTATTGAAAATACAGGAATGGGAGGAAAATCAATTAAAAGAAAGAAAAATACTAAGGGAGATTTTCAGCCTGATAATATCTCTTTCCCCCTTTAGTTGTAGACTTTTTTCCAATGGAATAGGGTTGAATAATCTTCACTGGAGTTGCCTACCTCTGCCTTTTCTCAAGAAACAGCCAGTGCACATGGGCTGGTGTGCTGGAACATGATGATAAATCAAGTCAAGCACTGCCTGGGTGCATGCATGGGTGAGGCAACATGCAGGCAAAATGCCACTGAGCTGCCACCAGTGCCCACCCTCCTGCACCACCTTATCGGCCCCTCCAGGACCTGCGGTGCTGCCGACATTGTGCTGCACCAGGCATCGCCCGGGGGGTTGTTGGCTCCCTCAGGGGTGTTTTGCCATCATGCAGGAGACAAAATGGGAGCAGGCAAAACAGCATGGGGAGAGGGCATCCTGCAGGATCTGTTTGCTGGGGGGACAGGGACCGGGGTGTCATCCCCCAGCTGGGGCTGGGGCTGGGGAGTGAAGTCCCGGGCAGCGCCAGCGGGCACCATGCCCATCCTGCCATGCTGCTGGGTGCAGGGGATGGAAACCCTCGTTCCTGCTGCCGGGAAGGGGTACCCCAGCAGGAACCCCAACAGTGGAAAAAGCCCAGCCCTCCCCTGCTGTACTGATCTGTAGGGTCTAACCTGAGAGGGCTGCTCAGCTCATTTCTACCCCCAGACACCTTGCTCGCAGGAGGACACCTACTTGTTCAAATAATTCAGTCATTTCTGTCTGAAGTCTATGAACAATTATGTTCATACAAAAGTCTACAAATATCTATCATGAAACCTGTGAAAAATCATACAAGAATCTGTTTTTTTTGTGACCCTGGACACCAAACCAAGACACCACACTCCGTGCCTGCCCAGACTCCCTGCAGGGAGGAAAACACTTTGGGACTTACTACGAATCATCTTCTCACCTCCTCAGTGTCTGCCTTGACACCAGAAACAAAATGCCTCTTCCTTCAAGTAATGTGTGTGAGAAGCAACATTTATGGGTCACAGAGGGCTTTTGATATGCTCCAGTGGTTCAGGGTCAGAGCGTGGGAATGCCCACAAATGTGGATGAAGCAGGCTAGGACACAGTGCAAACAGGGTGTCAGAGATACTGGGATATATAGCTATGCCCTCTTTTTTTCCCCTTTAAAAAGTAAGCATGTCCTTTCAGCTAAACATTGCTTTTACTGCATCATGCTCAGTTCAGACGGGGCAGACGGTGCTTCCCATGCCAAGAACAAACTCTACCCTAGAGAGTCCTGCTCTGCAGACAAACACCCAAAACACTGTGTGCACAGAGCATCGATTGATACTCACATCAAGGAAATTATTAATACTCACCACTATTAGCAGGATTGGGCCCCCCATAATTGCAGAATGGGCGGCACAGGGTGAAAAAGAAGTGCATAAACAAAGTCTGGACAGGTCTTGATAGCAAAATGTTTATCTAAAACCTACCCCCACCCAGCTGGCTGCTTGGCCAGTATGAGTCAGCTAATTTCTTATAGGCTTTGTGCCAGGAATGAGCCAGGGTAGAATAAAGTCTTCAGTTTGTTTATCCTCCCTAAAAAATATGAATGCTCCAGGTCCCCCTTGCCTGCAAGAAAAACATGCAGGTTTCACAGTAAAATACCAACTAGTTTCTCAGTGCAAACTTCCCAGTGTGTGACCACAGAGGTAGCAGGGCTGCATCTACCCGATGTTCTGTAAGTATGATTTCCAGAGGCAAATCCCACACAACCCTCCCAAAAACAGACAGAACAAAGGGAGGTGGTATTTTCTGGGACCCAAATGCCTGCCCCGCAGTCCGCCTGTGGGTGCCGCAGGTCCCCGTCCCCCCAACCCCTCCAGCCTCTCAGGGACACACAGACTCAGTGGAGACTTCACAGGATGAGCTTTATTTGGCTGTCAGCTTTTTGGATGATCTTTTATTTAAAAGCTGTCAGCTCCAGAGCAGCATGTCAGCCGGTGCATGACACGCAGCTAGAGGATGCTGCCGGGGCTTTTCTGCTGACGCTTTAGTGGTACTTGCGGGCCAGAGCGTGGGCCACCGCACGGACCAGCTTTTGCCAGGCAGCCTGGCAGTCGGGAGAGAAATCCTTGGTGAAGTGGGCGGCCAGGACGATGATCAGGATGTCACCCAGGAGCTGCGGGGACAAGAGCACCCTCGGGTTAGCAATGCCCAGGAGCCTGCAGATCCCCACGCGAGCACTCGCATTAGACTCAGGGAAACCTCTGGGCATTTTGTAGGCTTAAAAAATCTCCCTGGAGTCCTTTTTAAGATGTACCTTAAACTTGTTCTCTGCTCTTACTCTAAAGATTCAGGTTCTGCTACTGTTATGGGAACAGTAACCAAAAATTCTCCAGAAATTTTGTTGATTAAATTTTTCTTTCTCCCTTCTGGCTTCGTTTGGGAGTTTCTCCTGAGCAGAAGACACAGCTGAGCATCTGCCGCGTGGCAGGGAGCCGGCACTCGGCACTGCAAAGCACCCTGGCATGAACAATGAGCTCATGCTGACACGGGGGGGGGGGGATCTCTGCCAGCCCCGGTGACAAATGTCGGAGTTACTTCCCTGCTGGGAATCTCTCAGCTGCAGAGACATGGGAGACAAAGTTTTCTCTCCCTCTAGGTCCCATTCCTCTTTTGCTTTTGGCCTCTAGCTGCATCTCTTGCTCCTCACTCCTCTCTCCTTTCTCCTCTGTGCCAAGCTTTAGTCTTGCTCCTTCGCTTTCCCCTTGGCTCAAACTTCTTCCTGCTCAACAACTGCTTTCGTTTCACTCTCCCCCTCCCTTTCCACACTGAAACCACCTCCTCGCCGCCTTCCCACCTCCCGTGCGTCCTCACTTGCACCCTCCAGATGGCCTCTCCATGACCATCACCTCTCAGCCCCTTCGGTGCTTTCTCACCAAGATGCAAGTTGGTGCCTTCCCTCTTTGTCCCTCTCCTGCATCTCCCCCCCACCCCAACCACCAGCCCCTCTTCCTCCTGCACCGGCATCTCTAGGGTAAATCCCTCACACGGCAGGGTTCAGGGTTAGGGGAGAAACTGCCCACAGAGATGCAATGGTGAGGATGGGTCCCCCAGTCAGAAGCACGGCTCACCCTGAAGTTCTCGGGGTCCACGTGCAGCTTGTCGCAGTGCAGCTCGGACAGCTGGGCGAAGGTCGCCTTAATGTTGTCCAGGTTCTTCACGGCTTCCCCGAAGGAGGTGAGCACTTTCTTGCCATGGGCGCGGACCATGGGGTTGCCAATGATGGCGGTGGGGCTGGAGAGGTTCCCGAAGGAAGCGAAGAACCTCTGGGTCCAGGGGTAGACGATCAGCAGCCTGGGGAGAGATGGAGGGGGGACACAAGCAGACACAGACACGTTAATGCTCCCCAATGCAATTGCCACGGTTTCTCTGTGCAGGGTGCAGCTGAGCAGATGCCCGGGAGCTGGACCTACCTGGCCAGGGCCTCAGCACCGCAGTCGGCCACATTGACCTTGCCCCAGAGGCCAGTGATGAGCTGCTTCTCTTCGGCTGTCCAGTGCACCATGGTGTCCGGTGGAGGGTAGCGTGTGGCTGCCGGCGGGTACGGAGGAAGTCTCGGCTCTTGCTCCCAAGGGGATCGCACGCTGGCGAGCGGCTCTCCCTGTCCCCTTTTATACGCTACCCCGGGCCCCTCCTCTTCCCCGTGCACCCCTCCATTGGCTGGGACCCCGGGGGGGCCCCTGCAGCCCTGGCACCCCAAGGGAGGGGACGCGGCGTCAGGGTGGGGCCCCAGGGCAAGATGCCCAGATCCACCACCAGGACGGGCTGCCGGGCTGCCCTCCCCCCGTCTTTGATTTCCAGCTCTGCGGCTCCCTGCTGAAGGGTGGCATTTATCTCCACGCCAAGTCCAAGCATGGCACCGTGCAAGTCCCGCATAAGCCCTCAGAGGAAGGTGCGTGCAAGGCTCGGTGCCCCTCGGATGGTGTAAACCGTGGCGGGCTGCATGGCTGTGAGGCAGAAGACTCGGACTTGGGGCTGTTGGGTCCTCCCTCCGAATGCACCATTTGTCTTTGTCCTCTTCTTGCAGGACCTGTCAGGCTTCAGGTTCTCCTTGTTCTTTCCTATCGGCTATTTAACAGTGTGCTAACTTCAGGGTAACACTAAGAAAACCATGGGCAGTCGCTGGCAGTCAGAGCTCCTGTCTCAAAGAGCCTGCTAGCAAAGATCAAGCAAGGCTGAAAGGGAACGGTTACAATGCAGGGCACACTGATTGCCTGCAGGGTGTTAGCTTGCAGGGGCCCCAGGAGAGGTGGGGAATACTGGTTATACTGGGGTCTGTGCCGATGCGCAGCGGGAGGCAGTGCCTGACCGAGCGGTTTGGCAGCCGGAGCAGTGGTCCTCCCGAGCGGTGGCAGGGGCACCTGGGTCTCCTGGGGCTGCTCCTGCTCCCAGCAGAGCGGGCTGGAGGTGGTGGGGTGGGAAGCAGGCGCTGGAGCTTGTGGGGCCGGACCCAGGCAGCGCACTGGAACGCCAGCTGGTCCAGCGGTGTCTGCATGACCATGGAGCAACGGGTTTGCATTGGCCATGGGCTGCGGGCTGCCACCATTTCCAATGGCTGCACCGGTTCTCCGCTGATGCTCACTTCAGGAGGTGGCTTGGCCAAAGGACCCTGGGGCCAGGCCTGCGAGGTGATACTGTTCCACACTGAACAGTGCAGTGGAATTCACCTGGAGGAATTCACCACCCGGTGTCGTGGTTTAACCCCAGCCAGCAACTAAGCACCACACAGCCGCTCACTCACTCCCCCCCACCCAGGGGGATGGGGGAGAAAATCGGGAAAAGAAGTAAAACTTGTGGGTTGAGATAAGAACGGTTTAATAGAACAGAAAAGAAGAAACTAATAATGATAATGATAACACTAATAAAATGACAACAGCAATAATAAAAGGGTTGGAGTGTACAAATGATGCGCAGTGCAATTGCTCACCACCCACCGATTGACACCCAGCCAGTCCCCCGAGCGGCGATTCCCCGCCCCCACTCCCCCCAGTTTATATACTGGACATGACATCACACGGTATGGAATACTCCGTTGGCCGGTTTGGGTCAGCTGCCCTGGCTGTGTCCCCTCCCAAATTCTTGTGCCCCTCCAGCTTTCTCGCTAGCTGGGGATGAGAAGCTGAAAAATCCTTGACTTTAGACTACACACTACTTAGCAACAACTGAAAACATCAGTGTGTTATCAACATTCTTCGCATACTGAACTCAAAACATAGCACGGTATCAGCTACTAGGAAGACAATTAACTCTATCCCAGCTGAAACCAGGACACCCAGGAACCCCAAATGTGTCCCTGAGCTACTCTCAATGCTGTGGGGATGCTGCGAGTCTGAAAGGAGGACAGGAGCCTGGTGAGGGCCACTGTCCTCTGCGTGGCATGGAGACTGTTCAGGGAATTTCGTTTTGCTTATGGAAAGTTAGATGTAGGGGCCAGTGAAAGCAGATGCTTTGTCCTTCCTGTACATGAAATTACCATTCTTGGCGTATTTTTTGCCATAATAGGTAGTTGGGTCTATTACATTCTGCCTTTAATAATCTGAGAACTATAATGGTTTAGACTAAAAACAACAAAAAAAGCATTTTTCCTTCCATGAAGGAAGTTACAAATGATGTAATTAAACCAAATGATGCAATGTACATCAGTAACAATGTTACCTGATGCCTCAAAAAAGCACCGGAGTATTTCTGTTTGCATTTTGTAGTGTGTTCATTTGTTTTTTGTCTTGAGTGTTCCCCTGGATTCTCCAGCTTAGACGAGTCTCACTTGCATGAATTCATAGATAAGACCGTTGCTCGTGCTACCCCGTGTGTGTGAGCATCCCCTTCCTGTTCCCCAGCACCCTGGGGTGGGCCCACCCCATTCCCACAGAGAGGCAGACACCTCTTCATGGCTGAAGTAGTTGGTGTTTATTTGGCAATTAAAGACCAGCAGAACCAGAGGATGTTTCCCTGTGAGCTGGGAGCATCTCCAGGCACAAAAGCTTGTGGGAGGCTCAGTGGTACTCGTGGGCCAGCGCGTGGGCCACCACCCGGACCATCTTCTGCCAGGCGGACTGGCAGGCGGGGGTGAAGTCCTTGCCGAAGTGGCTGGCCAGGACGATGATGAGGATGTCACCCAGGAGCTGGCAATGGAGGGAGGAGAAGCCGTCAGCCCGGTGCTGCCCCCCACCATCACACCACCCAGGTGTTCACACGTGGACAGCGGTTATTGGGGAATTCATTGCAAAGCAAGGAACAGATTTATCACAGCCCCGTGCAGAGGACCAGGCTCCTTGCACAGCCTGCATCTCTGGCACTCACCAGGATGCCTGGATGTGCTGGATTCTACTCCCCAAACACCTTCCTTTGCCTGCTGTGCAGTGTCCCCCTTCTGCTTCGACTGGATTTATCCTTTCCTTTCATATTCCTACCCAACCTTGCTTTCTCTTGGCTCAGATCCCCTCCTTCTGCTGAAGTGGCTGTGTTTATTTTCTCTCCTGGCTTAACCACTCCCTCAAAGCCAGGCTTAGCTCTTCCCTCCAAACCCTGTCTCGGTTTCTTCCCTTCTGGTCTCTGGCTGCTCCAAGCCAACGTTGCTTGCTACCAGCACCTATTCAACTCTATGCTTCATCCCCATCGATCCTGCCTGCCTGGGTCTCTCCTCTCACAGATTCCAGCCCCATAACTCGTCTCTATTCTCCCCAAACATGCCTATTCACTCCCCCTTCCCCTCTACCACCACTGCCGTCCGCAGGCTCCCAGGCTCAGGCAGCCTCAGGGTTTCTCTCTAGGTCTCACTGACTGTCAGAGACCCCTAAAGCCCTCTCCAGAGAACAGAAACCTTTGCCCAGCTGAGGCTGGAGTCCGAGCACAGCTCACCCTGAAGTTCTCGGGGTCCACATGCAGCTTGTCACAGTGGAGTTTGCTCAGCTGAGCAAAACTTTTCTTGATGTTGTCCAGGTTCTTGACGGCTTCCCCGAAGGAGGTGAGCACTTTCTTGCCATGGGCGCGGACCATGGGGTTGCCAAGGATGGCGGTGGGGCTGGAGAGGTTCCCGAAGGAAGCGAAGAACCTCTGGGTCCAGGGGTAGACGATCAGCAGCCTGGGGAGAGATGGAGGGGGGACACAAGCAGACACAGACACGTTAATGCTCCCCAATGCAATTGCCACGGTTTCTCTGTCCAGGGTGCAGCTGAGCAGATGCCTGGGAGCTGGACCTACCTGGCCAGGGCCTCGGCACCGCAGTCGGCCACATTGATCTTGCCCCAGAGGCCGGTGATGAGCTGCTTCTCTTCGGCTGTCCAGTGCACCATGGTGTCGAGCAAGAGGGTTTGCCTGGGGCTTCCCTGAACAATGATGAGGAAGTGGAGCCGAAGTCTGCCCCAGGGATTTTTATACACTAGTAACGGCTTGTCCTAATCTCAGTTCACGTAGCTATTGGTTGGGTTTGGGGAGGGAGCTGGGCTGCGCAAGGAAAGATAGCAATTTTGGATCCTGTCCAAGGGGAAAAGAGGCCCTTTCCCCCCTCTGCCTTTGAGTGGGCAAGCATCACCTCATACCCATGCACTTGTATTTGCAGCTGCAAGCGCAGGTGGAGCTGCCTGCACAGCTTCTCCCCGGCTGCGGGTTTCCAGCATTGCAGAGGTTGCCGGAGGCTGGGGCCTGAACACACGCTGCAGACCCAGGAAGACAGGCAGTGATGTTCAAAGAGTTTGCAGTCTCCAGCTTGACCATGTTTTCAGACTCTTAATGGTGCATTAGTGCCCTGCACTCCTGGGATTCATCCTGAACAGCTCTAGGCATTATCCACCCCAGCTGGAAGGACCAGAGGCTTACTGGGAAAAAAAGATTGAATGATCATTCCCAAATCTAGGGCCCATGATTTAAATGCAAGAGCCTCCTTTCTTGTCTGTCCTAGCAAAGAGCTTCAGAGTTGTTATCCATCATCATTGTCCATTGTTGTTGTCCATGCTGTTCTGAGCCTAAGCTCTCCTATTTCCCATCTCTAGTGCAATTCCCTATCATCAGGGAAAGTGGATCCACCTTGAAGTCACAACTTCTGAGTTATGGGTCTCAAGAGCACGGTGTTATTCCTAGCCTTAGTCCTGTGAGGAGTACAAGCCAGACATGTCACCCACGTGGACAGTCCCACCTGATGCCAGCGGGAATCTAGAACCAGGCTGTACTGTGCAAAACCCATCCAATGTTAATTTTATCTGCTGGCCCTCCAAGAAGAGGACAACACAGCACTTTTACTTTATTTTAGATTTTGAATGCCTTGTTACTGTATGGGGCTGATGACTGTCTCTTAGTTTAATAACTGGGTGGCTTTGGGGCACAGTTCTGAGCCTGACCAAATCAGAAGTGGGGTGTACACCAAATAAAAGGCAGAACCAAACAGGCAACCATGCTTATTTTTTCAGACTGCTAGCAGAAATATGCAATAAAACCTTGTCTGCATGGCAAAAGTTTGATGGTTTTGCTGTATCAGGCACTACCACTGACAAATTCTTGAGTGCAGATACTGCTTATACTAGAAAAAAGAGTTCTTTTGATATACAGCATACCTCATACCCCAAAAGAAATAAGCTGTCCCGGCAAAGCAGCGTTTCTACTGTTGGTAGAGCTGTCTTGATCAGATTGCTTGTTCACATAAAATAATTCAGCCCTAAGAAACAGCCTTGCAGGGATGATCTCTCACTGAGTGCAGAATGAGGTCTGTCCTCTTGTCTTCTTCTTGGCAACCATCTCTACAAATCTGAGGAGCACTATCTTGTCTCTTATCTGCGTGCTCCAAATAAAACTGTCAATAAGTTCTTCCAGCCTTAGCTCTGGTCAATACCATTACTCCCTGCAGTTACTATATCTTCGAAAGTGGTGACTGTTTTCCACCCTCCTACTTGACAGGGCATCTCGATCCAAGGTGTTTCCTACTAACAGGGGAGGCTGTCAAAGAATAAAAGTATTCTTACTAGTATAATTTTGCAAACAGGGTCCTGATGCACTGTAGGATGCATTGATGCACTTAAAATCACGCAAGAAGCCTGTGATACAGTCAGGTACTGAGCTTTGCCTTCAGCTGTAACTGGTGACCTGACTTTAAACTAAGTTCTCTAATTGCAACTCTAGTTCTGCTATGTACAAATTGGTTCATGGACATGCCCTCTCAGTTAATATGGACATAAGCAATGAGGAGGCTGTAACATCAGTAAACTGCTCTGCGGCCACAGCTTCCAGATTCCCTATTAGCAGAGTGGACTGGTGAACTGGTGGCATCAGTCCTGCGGTACCTCAGCACCAAAGCAGTTTGGATGCACCATCCCACGAGGGCAGTTTCAAATGCCCATCCCAGGTGTGAGGTGAGATGCTAAACCAAGAGAAGCAGCAAAGGATGAACAACTCCTGGGGCTTGCTGAGCTTCGCCTTATCTTTCCTTCCTTCTCCTTCAGCTCTGTCCCTCCCCAGCCTACACAGCTCCTCCTCGCTCATTGCTGTGGGCAGCAGCATCTACTGACCAGAGAACATCGTCCTGTCCTGGCAAGTGATTCCTTCAAAGTGCTTTTCACATCATCCCCAGCAATTGCATTAGTGCCACAGGCCAGTTATCAGCTGACAGAAGGAAAAAGCATGAGATTAAACTCCCTGTGAAAGACTTCCAGGGGCTTTTTAGTTTTACGATTAGTCAGCCGCAAAGACATTTTAAGGAAACCTGCTATGTTGGGCAGGCCCAGAGGCTGTTTACAACAGTCGGGCAGCGGTCTGTAACACCATCAGGGGCACGAGCTCACAGTCAAGCAGACGCAGCCCTGAAGGTGCCTGCAGGGATGGCAGGGTGAGCTCGGCCAGGACGCCACGAGCATTCACTGTATGCAGTCCTGTACGCTGGGAGACAGCAGAGAGGCACTGGGCAAAAAGCAAAGGCACGACAGCCCGGACAGTCCCAGCCCTGTGCTCTGCTTGGGGCTTCTCCAGGGAATCCAGCCACCTCATCCATTTTTATAAGGAAGAGTTCATTTTAAGTACATTTTAAAATCACCTGCTCTATGGCTTGGGGGCAGAGGCCTGGCTGGCAATTTTTGGATGCTCAGAGCTCCCAGCGCAGGGGTTGTCTGTTGAGGGGGCTGTTTGGGGGCACAGGGTGGGAGGGGAAATGTTCATCACGATGTGCCAAATGGAGGCAATTTCTGTAGCTTTTTTCCAGTTTGCAGAGTCAAAAGGAGATCTCCTTTCCCCTAGTGTACCTACAGCAATACCTTGCAGCATGCTTATCCCCAGAAGGAAAACTAGGGGCCCTTTTGCTGTCTGCCTGGCATGGATTTCACTGTGCTCAGGACTCTTCCCTCAAGCATCCTTCCAGCCGGCTCTTCCCTTTGGTGTGGGTGGAAGATCCCCTAAGTCATTCTTCATCTCTTGGCCCCACACTGGGCCATGCCCACTTCCATGGACGGCAACCTTCCTTTTTATAGATAAACCATCCCGATGATGGCAAAAGGCAGCTACAGTGACAGACTTTCTGAAACAAGCAGAATTTATTGGTCACTCTGATTGCAGCAGGCAGTGTCCCGTGCCAAGCTTTACCAGAGCCCTTATCAGCAGGAGTGGCAGCTGTACCCAGCCTCTGCCGCTCTGGATCCAGGCCAGCCTCTTCTGCCTCCTCCAAAACATGCAATTTTTTGTTTCTTAAGCCAGTAGGTCTCAAGGGTGTCTTTGTTCCTGCTTTATTTGCTCTGATCTTCCTTTCCCAGCTGAACAGCCCTGTCCAGGCTCATCCCACTCTGTGCCAGTATCTTGTGGTCTCCCAGCTGAGGACAGGAGCTCACTCATTCCCCCCTGTAGTGGAAGCAGCAGACAGCAAAATGGGAATGTGCGTCAGCCAGCCCTGCCTTGGTCAGGCTATGGAGGGCTGGAACCGCTTCAAAGGGACTCTGGGCTCCAAAAGGCTGTTTGCACCATGCAGAAACCCTGGGGCTCACAGCGAGCACCTGGGTCTCACTGAAATGGCGTAACAGAGGGTAAGGCAGAAGTCAGGTCCTGAACGCGAGCCAACTAAGGACCAAGCTGATGGCTCACTGTCCTCTGGGCATTTCATGGCTCCCAGCCCTGCCCGAGCATCCCAGCCATCACTCTGCACCGCTGCTGCAGAAATGCTGCAATGGCCATTTTATCTCACGGTAAAACACCAGCACTGCTTTTGCTCCCTGTCACTGTGCTGGTGAGGCTGGGCTCCCCTCCCCAAAGAGGACAGTCTGCACAGTGTGATGGCCTGGAAATGCACATTTAATTCCTGCTTTCCCACCAGCTGCTGGAGGTGCTTCGGTCGAGCCACTTCCCTTGTGCTGCTCCATTCCCCGCCTGCAAAGGGAGGAGACACTACTGACACCGCTCCTTCTGTGAAGAGCTGCTAGAGCTACCCATGCAACACTGCTAGGACTAGGCAGTGTCATTTCAACACCAGGCTTGCCGTGGTGTTCATCTAGCCTGCATCCAGGGCTTGCCTCTAACCCGCCTTTGGGGTCAGATGGGCTGTTGGCGGTCACAACTTTGCTCTGGCTTCACACGAAAGAGGGGCAACCCTCACTTGGAAAGCCTGGCACGCTGGCTCTGCAACACCAGCACCGCATCCTGCCCCTTGCCTGTACCTCTAATTGCAGATTAAGGCCCACAGGACCATCCAGGTGCTGGCCGTAGTGCACGGTCAGGAAGCAGAACGTGCTCACATCACCACTGGGATGTGCCCATGGCACAGAGTGGGAGAGGAGGAACAGAATGATTAGGACATTCAAAGACACTGGGGCGAAAACATATTGCTGAGGTTCAGGCAAGCGTTTGCTGGTTTGGGACCTAGAGGTATAAACACACGAACAGACAGAGTGTGTGCTGCTGGATGCACCCACAGTCATTTTGTTAATGTTATGTCTGCCTGTGCCTCAAGTGCAGGAGGCCTTTTCTGTTTGGTGACAACTTCCAAGGTTTTGAACTGTACTTTTGTGCTAACTGGAATGAGGTGTTGAGAACTGTCTTACCTCCTGAAATCATGCTGAAATGCCCATTGGCTGACTGAAAGGAGAATGACGTGCTGCAGGAAAGCTGGACTGGTTTCTGGAGGTTTTTTCTCTTTCTTTTCCCCCAGCCCAGGATGTTCTCAGCACTGCCAGCAGGGCTGGATCCCTTGCCTGTCAGACAGGCTGTCTGTGTAGGATAGAGGGGTCGTAAGTGCAAATCCCTGCTTTATCAGGAGAAAGGCAGAAAATTTACTACTAAATCATGCAAATCAAGGATTTCATCATTCTGAGACACTGACATGTCTGTCCTCCTTGCATTTTAAGTTATTCCTGGAAAAGCATTGCTGAAACTGATGTGCTTACACAGAATCCTTCCATTCCAGTGAAAATACATTCTTCCATTAAGCCAATCTGAATAAGAAAAAGCTCTGGTTAGTCCTGTTTAAAAGCTGCCCTCATCCCCTCCTCTGGGGATCATATACATTTTCTTTTAGATATTGTATTCTGAATAAAATGCACAATAGTAATGGTAAGAGCATTTTTATTGCTGATTCAGAAAATGCTTTTGATCAACTTCTTAAAAATACATCAGCACTAAAATATGAAGGGCCAAATTTCTATCTAATCTAAGCTGGCTTCAGTGAATCTCTACAAATTTATGTCCTTGCATGCATCACAGGTTGAGAGGTTTAGGGCCAGAGGGGCCCTTGCTTGCCCTGCAGCTTGGCCTTCTGCACAGAATAGGTCAGAAATCCGTCCCCTCCTTGGTGATTTCAGCAAGCTCAGAGGTACTAGGTGGGCTGGGACGTGCCCGTCGCTGGTTTAGAGGCCAGTATCCCCAGATGTCCCACCAGAGCTCCGTATGCAAGGGGCACCCCAGCATCACTTTGGGCATGGAGGTCCAGGACCAGCCCCGCTGGGCAGGCAGGAAAGGGCAGCAGCAAGCAGGCTGATGCTTTTTGGAGGGAGCCAGGAAAAGTAGCCTCCCCTTTGGCCAGCCTGACTGCCTTTCTGGAGCATGATGCTTCCAGCAGCCCGGAGCCCATCTTCCCCCTTTCATGCCCCTTGCTCCCTCCCTCCCACCCCACAGGCAGCCGCAGAGACACAGGAGCACACCAAGAAGTCCAGAAAATGTGGGGGTTTTATTGACTGTTACAGACACATCTGCCTCCAGAGGGTTTAATGGTACTTGTAGGCTAGAGCATGGGCCACCACGCTGACCAGCTTCTGCCAAGTGGCCTGGCAGGCAGGGGTGAAGTCCTTGGTGAAGTGTGCGGCCAGCACGATGATGAGGATGTCTCCCAGGAGCTGGAGAGGAGAAGGAAGGAAATCAGGTCAGCACGGTGCTGAGCACCCCTTCGCCCTGCACAGGACCCAGGGGCTAGAGGGACCCCAGCTCTCTGGTGGGTCCTGGAGGCTGCAACCCAGGGAGGCTCTTTTAGCTGAATTCTCTGTGCAGGAAAATAGTCCTGTGCTGACCATATGCTCCAGTATCCACCTACTCTGCCTCTTCTTCTTCTCACACCTGCTTTTTCCTGCCTCTAGACTTTATTTCCAGACACTTTCTGTCTTTTTTATATTTTTTTTTCTGTTGTGAAACTCATCGCCTACTTGAGCAGAGAGTTAGGGTGAGTGTGAGGTCTACCTGCTACATTGCCAGGCTTATGGTTAAGTCAGACTTAAACAGAGACTGAAAGAGAGGCCATCAGCACATCCAGCCCTCTCAATCCCTTCCAGCCTGAACTGCTCCCTCTCTTCACCCATAGTGACTTCTCACCTCCCTGCACCCTGATCTCTTTTGCTTCATTCCCCTCCTGCTCCTCTCCCTCATCTGCTGACCTTGTCCCCATGCTCGGACCTGTCTTCTCTGTCTCTGATCCCAGTCTGCATCTCTTCCGATCAGTGTCCAGCCCCTGACCATCCCACACTTGCTTTTCCCTCTCCTTCCATGTCTGCCAGCATTGGAAAAAGGGGAGACAAAGTGGTCCCCATCCTTGGGGCCAGGAGGTGCCAGGGAGAGCTGCCCATGGCACCGACACAGCAGAACTTCCCTCCATGCTCTCCACGCTCAGCCCCGCTCAGCTTCCCAGCACCTTCCTCCCACTTTTCTCAAGGCATGCTGGCATGAGCCTCCAGGCTTTCAGGGCATCTCCCTATATTTGTCCCCAGACCCCTCACAGCCTGGAGCCTGGCATTTCCCTGGCATTATCAAATGCCCAACCTTCGCCTTTCCCCCAATTTCCATCCAAGCCAGCCCCTTTCTGTTTAGTAACTAAAATATATGTTATTTCTGCTTGTTTGAAACCCTCCAGGCACTGAGATACTCTGCAGGATGGAGGGAGAGGTGGTCAAGCCCCAAGCACAGCTCACCCTGAAGTTCTCAGGGTCCACGTGCAGCTTCTCACAGTGCAGCTCGGACAGCTTGGCATAGGTCGCCTTGAGGTTTTCCAGGTTCTTGATGGCTTCCCCGAAGGAGGTGAGCACTTTCTTCCCATGGGCGCGGACCTTGGGGTTGCCAATGATGGCAGTGGGGCTGGAGAGGTTCCCAAAGTTATCAAAGAACCTCTGGGTCCAGGGGTAGACGATCAGCAGCCTGGGGAGAGATGGAGGGGGGACACAAGCAGACACAGACACGTTAATGCTCCCCAATGCAATTGCCACGGTTTCTCTGTCCAGGGTGCAGCTGAGCAGATGCCCGGGAGCTGGACCTACCTGGCCAGGGCCTCGGCACCACATTCCTCCACATTGATCTTGCTCCAGACGCTGGTGATGAGCTGCTTCTCTTCGGCTGTCCAGTGCACCATGGTGGCAGGCGGCTTTGCTCGGAGCTGCAGGAGGACACAGACCCCGTAGCTGAGCTGCGGACCCCGCGGAGGCTTTTATGCACTGCCGGCAGCTCCTCCCTGTCCTGCACTGTGGGGTCATTGGCTGGGGCCAGGCTGGGGGTCCCCACCAGCGGTGGGTCGGTCTGTCCATGGAGTGGTCAGTCTGCTGTGAGGTGTGGTCTTCGAGGAAAAAGCTCCGTGACTTGCTTAACAGGCAGGCTCAGGACACAATATCTCCCTCTCCTCCCCCCCGTGACTGCCTGCTCACCACAGGAGTGCCCGTGCCCATGCTACCCAGTGCCCCGCAGCCTGCAGCAGGCACTGACCCATGTGCAAGGTGCTTTACAGCAGTGGCTTCATGCTAGCAGCACCCAACCTTTTAGTCCTCTGCAGGATTTACAGGCTCTCTAAACTTGAGGGATATTTCTCTGAGGGGAGAAATGACCTGACTTAGGAGCTTAGGCACTTCACAGACCCTTCTGCACAGGAGCACACTCTTGGGGATGCTGAGTACTGTTGCTCTTGGCCGCAGCTCTGCAGCTCTGGACACACAGACCAGCAGAGAAGCCCCTGTCTGTTTTCCCAAGCAGGCACCTTTCATCAGGCAAAAGTGTGGAAAACATCAGCCTGTCAGTCCAGTTCCTCCACACCTGAACTGTGTGCTGGAGACCCACAGATATTCAGCCATGCTTGGTGTTAATGAAACAGAGATCACCTCCTCGTGCTCCAGGTTTCGAGGAATACCTGTGTGGGATGCCAGTGCTGGGACAGGCTGTGACTGGGGCCAGGCTCCTCTGCTCTATTAACAAGGCAAGCACTTCACCGGCCTCTCCCTGCTGGGAAATTAAATGCCTTGCACAAGGATAGCAGGACCTGCCATGTTACAACCAGACCAGCAACATCCATTTCCACCAGTTCAAGGCCTGACCAAAGGCTTTTGTTTGGCTCTGGGTGTCACTTTCCTGTTGAACTACACGGGTGTTTTCCTGTTTTTCAGCCTTCAGGTGAAGCTGTGCTCCCATGCTCAGAAAGGCAAAGCCAGGAAGCATGAGGTGTAAGGGCATCCTGACAAGACCGAGGACTTTGGGTCTGTCTGTAGGCAGTCTAGGAGGTTTCATCCAGACCTCCGAGCCATCCCAGTTACAGATCGATACTGGTCCATTGATCTCATCGGAGCCACACTGAGCAGTGGCACAAGCCCATCGCTATGATCCAGCTGGGGTGGTTCACATCTGTACTCACGTTTCAGCTCCTTGCTGCAGGATCCTAGGAGGCATTATTCATTTTTTTAAATTTCTGAATCCTAGGCAAGGCCCACAGGCCCCTTTCAGCAGCAAGCGAGCCACCGGAGCAGTCTGATAACACAATGTGGAGTGGAGGCTGCTCAGTGCAGATAAATGTATCATGCAGGTGGCCAGCGCTTGCTTTAGTTCCTCACCTAAAGAGCAGACGCACGGTCACACGCCCTCTGTTCTTAAGGAGATCAGAAGACTTCAGAAGTTGTCAATTTTCAATAAGACAGGACTCAAAGAGTGAAATCAAATATGTGCAACCCTAAAGTCACAGGCAGATATTCCCATCATGTGAATCAGCCAGCCCATACAACTGAGCACGGAGCTTACCAAAACAGCTGTACGCTCAGCTGGCGAATGACAATAAATGACCTAGCATGGCCTTTCATTTATTACTTCTGTCATCCTGTAGTCTGCATTTCCTGGCAGACCCACACTGAAAATAAAACCCAAGCTACATCTGGGTCTATTATTAGCAATGCATTTGCCTCATCTGCGATAGGAGTCTCATTTTCAGCTCTGCAAAGCTGAACTTTACAAAAGAAAAGATAATGATGCTTTTCTTCTACATTTGAACCAGCAGCCTGAAAAAGCTTGGGGAGGGGTGGCAGAGAGCAGGAGGAGTGTGAAGCTGGGACAAGCAGGACAACATCAAACACAGAGGCTTAGAAGACAGTATTAACTACAGTATTACTATTAACAAGAATCTGTGGTTAATAAATGCTGTTTTTCTGGACTCTGCAGAAAAGCAGGCAGAGACGTGGCTTGCAGTGAGAAACCTCAGGTTCTGGTCCCATGCTTTGACCCATTCAGGGCCTGGTTTTGCTGGTGCAGTTGCAGAGGCAGGACCGCTTCTTCATGGGATGGTTAACGAGGGTCACAAAGAGCCGAGGGGAAGGGGGAAGGCAGAGGAAAGAGAGGAAGAAGAGAGGCTGAAGTTATTCCAGCTCGTTTGGTGCTGCTTTTCTGTATTGATTCCTTTTAATGGCTTCTTTATACCCACAGTAATTCTTTAAACTCTTTAAATCCCATAGGATGGGCACTTATAGAGAAGGAATAATAGGAGGTGAATCAGCCAGCTAATTGGGTTAGGGTCATATCAGAGACTTGTACGCCTCTGGATGTGGAGTCTCCATAATAACAATGACCTTTTACAGCCACTCTGGGCTGTAAATTCATATATGACCTTTAGCCTTCTCCTACCCCACTGGTCCTTTTGGCTCTGTCCAGTCTAGCACTGGTGACTTGATTTAACTTGAAGGCCAGAGCTAACTTCCCACCACCACACTGCTAATGCAGATACCCTGTAAAGGGTTGCTCCAGAAATGGTGCTTGGGGCAAAAGGGGACTTCAGGCTACCGTCCAGGTGAACCCCAAATTTGGGACCAGAGCAAAGCCTTACCAAATGCTCACAGGCCATAAGGAAACTGGCAGAGCAGCTGCTCTGAACCCGCTCAGGACATGGTCAATGACAAATTCAGGGCAATGCAGAGCAGCAGCAGGCTGGTCTGAATCACCATAATTTATACAACTTTCCCTGGCTGGGACTGTTTGGTCACTAGCCTGAACAGGAAAGCCAAGGAGAATTTCTGAAAATGCAATTTTTTCCTTAGGAGGGCAAGGAAGAATAGGAAAGACCACAAACAGAAGAGGTACAGGCGACCGTGGTGGAGGTTTGGAGCAGATTGGAGTTTTACAGCAAGCAGGCAGAGAGCTTGATGTTATTACAAGGAGAGTTTATCTAATTTAGCTATGGCTCATCGCCCGAGGCACTCTGCTTTCAACACAAAGACATTTCAAAATGTTTCTGTGCCATAACAATAAACTAAGGGAAAATATAACTGCAGGTTAAATGAATGCCTCTTTGCCCCTAACATGGATGGCTAATTTCAGGACCCAGGTTTAACCCTTTGTACCCTTTAGGCCTGACTCCAAGAGGTGCGGATCATCCCTTGCTCTGACTGCTCTGGCCTGAATTTCATGCCACATAATGACTGACTTACCATGCAAGCAGGGGCCTCAGTGTTTTAATTGTGTTAGGGCCTTTTACTGTATTGCTTCAATTTTGTAGGAAATCTCCTGGGTCTGAAATTTGGGTCTCAGGTGACACTGTCTGGAGGTTGGGAGCCGGTTGCAACAGAAGTGCACAGAGGACCTCCAGGGCACAGCAGGAGATGTGACCTGTCCCTGTTCATACATCCCTGTCCCTATATCCCTGTAAAGGGATTCACCAGGACATACCCAGCCCTAAAGCCAGTCTAGTGTCATAGGCTATGGGGCCTTCAGAGCCGAGCGAAGTGAAGGGATGAGGGGCACAAGGTCAGGCGTAAGAGCCAGGATATTCAGGGAAAAGCTAAAGATTTAATTAAACAGCTTCTGAGTTATCCCTCAACAAAAGAACTCCGGCAAAAGCAATCCAGAAATAGGCAAAAGCAACTTTTTTATTCATGACGAGCTGTCTCCAAGACAGTCTCATTTAAGACAGTGTTTTTCCTGTCTATAACTGAGTTGGTAGTTTGCTCTCACCCCTCGCTCTCGCTGGGGTTTTCATCTGCTCAGCACAAGAGGGACACAGGCTGTGGCTTCCTACCAGAGCCTCTGCCCTGGGCTGCAAAATGAGCCCACGCGAGCTCTGGGCTGGAGGGGACACCCGCGTGGGACAGCTGGAGTGAGGGACATAGTGGGTGCAGCACTTCCCGGGGTGCAGAGGGGAAGAGCAACGGGGCTGGGGTTTTCCAGCTGTGACAGGGGTGTGATGAGTCTCCATCGCAGCACGGTGCACGCTTTGCTGCTGGACCGTGCTGCACCATTGCAGCACCACTTCTCCCTGCTCTGCCTCGCTTTGCCGTGCTCGGGCTGGTGTAGCATCCCCGGCCGCAGCAATGTAGCACAACACAGAGCTATCAGCCTGACAGAGGCCGGTTGGGACCCCACCGCCCTGGCCGTGCCCAGCTCCCCCTCTATCACCTGCGGGCAGCCCATCGCCGCCCACACCCTGCAAGCCCTGCGTCAGATAGCTCTTCGCCACCCTCACTGCAACCCGAGATAAAAGCCAGTGCCTGGCTGTGCTCAAGATGTGACAGCCTGTTTTCTGCCCCTGGATTTAGCAGAAATAGGCTGCATTATTAGTGGGGCTGGGGTCCGGTTCTGCTGCATGCTGGCCTATGGACAGCTGTACAGGCATGCCTTCTCCACACATCAGCTGCCGCCGTTTGCTAGTCATACCACTGTGCAGCCCTGCTATCTATGGGGTAAATTCAGTTTTCTTATCATTTTTTCTCTTAGGGCAGGTGAGAGGTGTTACAGGACAGGATTTCAGGATCTCCTTCATCAATGCCTAGTGCCCAGAGGCACTCTGGTTCATGCCAGAGCAAAGTGTGTACCAACAGAGCTGATCAGGAGGATGGGAGCTGACTCTCAGTCATCGAGCCCTCCCCTCTGCTCCTCTAGCGATGTAGGCATCCCTAAATGTGTGTCCCCCAGGGCCCCTGGGCAATGCCAGAGCAGGAGGTGAGCAGAGGAGAGAGAAAGGGATGGAAAATCAGACCCACAGAAAAGGTCCCTTCTGGGGTCTCCTGCCCAAGCAGATGAAATAAGTGATTTTAATACCATGGGATAACACAGTGCCATGAATTATAGTGCCCAGGTTAGGAAACCTACACAGCAAAAAGCCCTCAGGCATTGACACAGCCCTGTGTGTGACACTGCATCCCTGTGCTCACACACTAAAATCCTGCAGTGCAACTGCTCTGCTATGTCTTGCTGATAATTCAGCTGAACTGTGGCTAATCCCAGAGTCCTGATCCTTGGTGGTTTGCATTATCCCTGTGGTTCTGTAGGCACAAAGAGTGTCTGGAGTTGGGGGCTGTCCCGGTGTCTCTGCACTCTGACAAGTCAGCAGGGAATTCCCCTGGACTCATTTTTTGCAAATGCAGCTCTGCTGATGCAGGGTTTAAACTCACAGTCATCAGTTCAGGAGAGCTGAAAGTAGCCAGAAAGACCGATTGCGCAGGGCTGGACCCTGGATGCTTTACAGGCCCAGGAAGGCAAGAGCCGAAGAGCAGAATAGGTGCTGGCACAGATTGTCAGGATCAGCCCACAGAGCGCAGAGGGTCTGGGCTCACCTGCTGTGGGACAGGCTGGGGTGGGAAATCCCTGTGGGAGGGAGCCCAGACATGCCAGGCAGGTTGGAGACCATCCTCAGGACCTTAGACAAGAGGCATGAAACCTCTGCCTCTGAAAATCTTGGGGCTTTTGCAGTGTTCTCAAGGCACATGTGGCACCAAATCTCAAGAGCAGGCACCAGCCGCCTCCTTCGCTTGGCTGCTAATGGCATCTGATGCTGCCTTCCTCCACCGCTTCCCCCGGCCCTTGCCCATGCTCCTGCCTTGGGGAGCACGCTCACACCTGAAGGGTAAGGCTGCTCTCCTCTGCTCCCCATCTTCCCTCACCTGTGGTCACTACAAGAGCCCAAGGCTCCTTGGACAGACTGAGCCGAGTCTTGCTGCAGGAAGAGCAGAGGAGCCCGCTGCTCCGGGAAGATGCTGTGTTGTACTCGTGCTGGGCAGAAGTACATTGTGGAGAGCAGGTAACCCTCTGCACATTTAAACCCCAGAGACTTCAGAGTAAGGGCAAATGGCCTCGCTTTCCCCCTAACAAGGCTCCGGCATCCTTTTTTCTAAGGAGCAAGTTAGCTCCAAGAGACCTAGCCAGTCCTCCCAGCACTACAGCTGCTGCAGGTCTAGCTGGCTCTGCCTGTCATTGCTTTGCAGAAAGCACCCTTAATCACAGACACCCCCCCCCCCCAAAAAAGCCCCCACCAGTAGATGGGAACCACGAGAGCTCTTCCTAGATCTCACAGTCCCACAGCACTTGCTAATGAAAAATGTCCCTGTGAGCAAGCAAGGAAGGCTCCTATGGGACCAAGAAGTGCATTGCTGAGCTCAGACAAGGACTTTTCTCCTCCTGTTTGTGGCATAGGACCAGCTGGATCAGGAACACATTTTCTGTATGGGTTACGTTCCCCTGATGTCTTTCAAGTAGTTAATGCTGGCAATGGACAGAGCCAGACCTGTTCCTGTGTTGGGACTTGGTTTTAGGAAGGCAGAAAGGAAGACCTCACTCCAGCCTGGCACCCACTACTTACTCACGTAGCAAAAGTGGCTCTGAAAATGGGATGGCACCTGGGGCAACACCTGAGTGGCTGTTTGAGGGCTGCCTGTACTGTGTACCCCTCATGTGGGAGAGCAGCCCCCTGCCCTGAGTGATGCACCAAAACCCCGTGCTTGGGGCAGCCCTTGGCAGAGCCTCTCTCCAGCTGCCCTGCCAGAGGCCCTGGTGTTCAGCAGCTCATCCCAGCATCTCTGTGCTCCCAGGACTTGTGGGTGAATCAGGGACTGGCCTGAAGGTCATTACTAATTTTGCTCAGCTCTCCACAGCACCAAGCCATCATCCCAGCATCGTGCACTAGGCAGATCCCCTTTCTCCTAAGGAGTCCCAGATAACAGCCTCTCTGTGGGGCTGAGCTGAGGATGGAGGTCAGGGAATGCCCCACAGACCCTGTTTCACCCCAGCCCAGAGGGACACTTTATTTTGAGGGTCCTCTTCAGACACCCAGGCAGAAAGACAGCTCTGAAACCAGCATCGCCTGCCTGGCAGAGCCAGACAGGGCTCTCACTCCCATGCCCAGGACTCAAGCCCGTTTTCTGCAGTGGGATGTTTTAGCTATTTCTGCTGTATTGCTGTGGCAAGCTCTCCCATCATAAACTGAGTGCAATGAGTTCGCACCGGCCCTGGGCACCCACAGCAGGGTGATGAGTCACGGCAGCCTCTCCCAGCCCGGCTGCAGCAGGGGGCTGCAGTGGGGCGATAACTCAGACGGCACAAACAGGAGCCCGGCTGTGCAGAGATAAGGCAGCCCTTGGCCGAGGAGCAAGCGTTCCGCTTTATGCTGTGTCAGAGTTCTGACACGGCAGAAAATATTTCTGCTGAGGCAGAGTGGCAGCCAGCTGAAAAATATTTAGCTTTTTTTAAATTTATTTTTCTTAGCAGTACCAGGAGAGAGAGGGTGGCCCTGGATTACTTGGAGAAGCGCAGGCTGCTCACCCCTGCGGCAGTGTGGGTTTTGTGACTGCCCTCCATCTCTGGGGCAGAGCTCATGGCAGGCTTAGGTGAATCCTATTCCCAAGGGACGGTAGGACGTGTCCTAATAACCAGCCCCTCTTCTCCATCCTCTCCTCTTGCCTTGTTGCAAGTCTGTGTGTTGGCAGGGAGGAGTGAAATGTGCTGGCTGCTTTTGAAACCTTTCCTATTTCCATAGGAGAGGGAAACACACCGCCTTGCTTCCCCCCCCCGCCCCGAGAAAGGCTCTCAGGGGATCAGAGGGCTCTCCTGCTTCCCCCAGCGCTGGCCAGCAGGCAGAGCTCCTTGTGGGGAAACTGAGGCACCGAGCAGGGCAGCCGCACCCAAAGTGTCATGAAATGCTGATGGCAGGGCAGCATCCCCCTCGGGAAAAGGGGTCGTTTGCTGTCCCACACCCTGCTCCTACACCAGGGGTACAGCAAGATATAATCTTCCTTAGCCAGGCTTTTGTTAGCATTCCGGCTGGGAATGGATGCCAGGCCTGGTTGGTGTTTGTGTAATGCCCTCCCGACTGTACTGAGCACGACGCTGTGCAGGTGGGCACGAGCCTGCTGTGTTCGGGGCGAGCTCTTGCATGTCCTGTAAAGCTGGCCTCTTTCACTGGGATTGAGGAGCTTTTGGGTAAATGTGGTTTAGGGTGATGCATAGCACAAAACTTTTGTGTTCGGGAGCATTAAGCTGTCCAGACTGAGCTCCCATGTATCATAAGGCACAAAATTCACCTGGGATCTCCTGTCATCCCAGGAGCTGGTGTTTTGCACGAGCCCCTTCCTAGCAGGCACACGGTCAGGGTTTGAAGACCCCATCACTGCCCTGGGAAGCGCCTTTTCCTTCGTGCTTGGTGCTCCCTGGGGCAGCCTCTGTGCCGATTCACACATGCAGCACTGGGAAGAGGACCGACGGATCTTCAGGTTGATGCGAATGAAAGCAAACCCTCTTTTTCCAGGAGGGGAAACTGAGGCACGGGTTTAAGGAAGGGAAGGGGAAAGAAAAGCAAGGCTGGCCAAGCCACCCTGCAAGAGTGGCTGGGGCAGACACAGCTTGTTCCCCCCGGGACCCCCCTGCGGGTGCAATTTCGGAGGGCACAAACCTGCTGTCAGGGGGCCCCGGCGGGCATCCCGCTGCCGTGGGAGGGTTCCTGCTCCCTCTAGTGTCAGTGAAACCCCGCAGCGTGCCGAGGCCAAACCGGGGCAGGACGGGGTGAGAGGGGAAACTGAGGCACAGCCCTGGACACCCAGTTGTGCTGCCAGCCTGCGAGCATTGGGCAGGGGGATGCCCAGCGGTACGTGGGCTCCCTCCGGACTGTGCTCCCATCAGTAACAAAAAGGATTTGGATTTCCAAAGGAGGTGCTGGGATTTGGATACCCCAAGCCCTTCCCCAGTTTGGGTGCTGATTTTCCAGCTGGGCTGTGTTTGGTGCTAACCACTATTACTGTGGGGCCTGCTCCAAAGCTGCTCTCAGAAGTACCACCCAGGATTGGTTTCCCGTGTGATGAAGGGCAGAGGAGCCCAGAGCAGAGCTGGGGGGAAATGAACTGCCCCCCAGCTCCTCCAAGGCTTGATTTACCCCACTCTTTTCCAGAGGTTTTTTTTCTAACATGAAGCCAGAGCAGCAGCACGGCTGCTCTCCAGCACTTTGCACTCTCACGTGCACACAAGCAAGGTGTGTGAAAATACCTTGCACCCACCACCTCAAGTCACCTGCAGCAGGTCTCCAGCCCACAGGATCAATCCTCTCATGGCGACAAAGCAGCATCAGAAACCGCTGGCAGAGGCTGGAGAGGGAACGGAGAGCCTTGCGAGGGGCTCGCTGCTCCCTGTGCACCCAGCAGACCATCCCGCTGGGGGTGAATTTTGCTCCTGAGCTGACCTTGGTGATAAAAAAATGGACCTTGAGCATCAGTGTGAGGCAGGTGTGGATGGCCACCAGCCAAAGGGGCAAGGACAGTGTCTCCCTGTCCCGATAAACGCCCTATTCTGCACCATTGCCTGCACAGCATGAAGCTGTGCTACTCCAGTGAACCCCCTCCCCAATTCAGTAATTCTGCTAGCAAAACCCAGTTTTGCCTTCTCACCAGCTGACTCCTGGGGGAGGACCTCACCCTGTCTCCATCAAGAGCAACGCATCTGGCTGCTGTATTTCCTGGCTTTTGTGGGCTGGGACCAAGTCCCTTCCCACACCTTCTGGGTCTGACGAGATGCGCAAGGACAGACTTTGTGGGTGAATTTCCTAGTTTCTTTTCCTCCTCTGTACCCTTTTCATCCTTTGTTCTGACCCTACAGCAGCACTCAGGGACTCTCACATACACCTCTTTTTAATGGGAATTAGCCACGTGCACAAGCATTTGAGAGGCTGGTGCTTTCTCATTGCATGTTTGGGCACAGAGGCAGCAGACCCGTTTGGAGCTGGTCTGGACTGGGAAGGCTCTAACATCACCTCCAGGTACCTGGGTTTACAGAAACTGCTCAGCCCTGCTCTGCTGTGGGAAAACCCCTGCACCAGTTTTTTCCCCTGACACAGGTGGGGTTGTGCCTGCAGAGAGTTTATCTGTCTGCCACCCCTAACCCTGCATCTCAGCTGGAGGAACTGGGAGCGAGGTCCATGCACTGGGCTGAGATCCTGGCTCCATGTAGTAACCTGCTGCAGAAGTTACCAGTGCTGCAGCAAGTCTGCAGTCAGCCTGCACGGGCTGTGCCTCTGCTCGGTCAGGGCAGAGGGAAAGGGCTGCGAACGGCTTTGCTGTCCCCCGGGGTGTGCGAAGAGTCAGTGCTCTGAGCTAGCGGTGAGCAAAATTCCCTCCTGATAGTCCACGTTGACTGCAGTTTTTGTACGTAGCTGTGGAAATTAAACCCAGGTATCCAGAACTGGACTATGGTCTGCTTATCTCAGTTCACTCTGAAAGTTAAGGCACCTGCCACCACTCCTGGGCCACCAGCCCAGGCGGGACCCGCTGTGATCTGTCTCGTGGTCTCGGAGAGCTCAAGCTTGGTGCTCAGCAGCAGAGCTGCTGCGGCTGCTGCCTCCAGCCCAGCATGTTCCCCATGGTCAGCCGGGGGGGTTGTGATGGCTGAAGTAACAAACCTCCATCAAAATGACTGCACAAACGCAAATGGTTTAGGTCTTTAAGTTAACATTTCCCTAATGCAATTCCTCCTTGCAATAAAAATGCATTCACCGTATCCCTGTGCACCATATTTCTTCATTACTGTTTTACCAGTGGGGGAAGACAGGCCCCAAAGAATACAGTAATAAATATAACTGTAGATACTGAAATCCGACCATCTTCATCCACTCTGAGGCTCTTGAGCTACAATGTTCAGCACTAAATATTCCATTTCTCCCCCTCACCCACAATGGCCATTAAAGAATTTTGCTCTCATCATTTCCTCTAGTCAGATGAAATCCTCCAAGGGCATTTATTTTATTATTATGTTGTTTTTAAAACACTTCATCCATCAGCGCACCAAGTGCTGCAGTAAAATCCACTCCAAGATTTAGGAAGACCTCCATGAACCTTCTGCCTCTCACAAGAACCTTTCTGAGGGCTGAGAGGAGATTTAAATCATACCTAGACATGCTGCTGACCTTCTGAATTCAAGCATAATTGCAACACTGCAAGAGTGTCTGCCATCACACGATAAGGGCATAGCAAGAGGTCTGTGCAGGGAAGACCCACAAAGAGCTGATGGGGATGGAGGTGGCTGTCCCAGAGCATCTCTTCTACTCCAGCCAAACTCAGCATGTCATCCAGGCGTGTGCTCGTGCCCTGGCCCCCGAGGACCACCTCACAGCACTCACTCGAATCCCATTTCTTTCTCACCGTTCCAGTGGCTGCACTCAGCGGCTCAGATGCTTCACACCCCAGAGCATCCCAATGGGAGTACTAAAAGCTGGGCGAGTTACCACAGGACCTTGGAATGACCCAGGGCAGTGGAGGGAGCTGGAATGCTCAGGGAGGCATTTTGGAGAGCGCAGAGAGTGGGAGGGGGAGGCTACTGAGTCTGGGCTCATCTGGCCTCACCTGCCAGAGCAGTGCTGGGCTCCAGGCTGCACTGCTTCTAACAGAGCAAGCCAAACACCCATGCCCACATCTGCTTGGTCTTCACCCCATACCCAGTGAGGCTTATGGTCTGGGTGGTCCAGGCTGGCCAGCAGGACATGGACAGGGTGGCAGACATTGGTCCTGAAATGGTGCGTAAAGAAGAAGAAAGCTGGAAGGTGGAAGAGGACAGAGATGCAGATGTGGGACCGTGCAGATGTGGGTCCCACGGGGACCAAAGAGCATGAGACAGATGTTCCTGAAAGGCAACCTCAGCACATCCCAGCAAACCAGAGTGTATGACCTGACATTGAAGACGGCATGCAGCACTGGTCAGGAAGGCAGCTGTCACACCATGGACACTGCTTTTGGCTGTGTCAGCACAAGCCACCTTTGAATGGTTCTAAGATGGGTGACAGGGATCAAGTCTACACTATCTCTTCTAATACATGAATTAGGAGTCCTCCAAAGAAGTGTTTTCAGAACAAGCATAAAGTGGTGGACCTAGATCTTCTTGCCATTGTGTGTTGCAGTTACCAAAATCCAAATTCAAATGAATAGTGGAAGAAAAAAGTCCTTCCTGGGCTATTTTGTATATATGAACCAATTTTGGCTCAGGAATCCCCTAGACCACAAACTGCTGAGGGCTGGGAAGGTGCTTGAGGAATTACTAAGCATTACTTACATTATTCTCTTGGCATCTGCCTAAGGCCACTTTTGGGGACAGGACACAAGGCCACATAGCTCTGGTCTGCTCCAGAGACCAGGGACCTGTTCCAGGGTTTCTTTCCAGTTCCACAGAACTGAAGTGGGGCTGGGAACAACCTTTAGGAATCATCTATCCATCACCCTGCCACAGAGCAGGAGCTCCTTTAACCCAACCACGCCTGGCCTGACTCTCCGGGGAGAGGGAGGCCAGGAGGAGAAGGAGGGCATCTCTGGAAGGAGTCTCCAGGCTGCATCCCCTGCTACCATCATGGTTCATGCCAGGGTGGACCTGGTGCTGTGGGGGTTAATGCATCTACTCTAAGTGCTGAGAAACCAAGAGCTCTCCTGCTTCCATGGCGGGGGGGGGATTGCTCTGTGGTTTCTGTAAATCCTCTGCTGCTGCAAGCCCTGATGGTCAGGAACAGGCTTCTTCCTTGCAGCAGAGCTGGTGGGAAGCTCAGGATGGTTGTGAGCGAGGCAGGTGAGTGGGCTCTTTGCTCTGTTGTGGCAGATTGCACTGTGCCACTGAGGAGGGCTCAGCCGGGTCCCGACTCCTCGCAGATGTGGACAGGGTCCGTGATGCTTGCACCTGCAAACACCCCTGTCACCCTCCTGCGAGCCAGCTCATTTCAGCTACCCAAGGTGGGGGTTGCTCCAAGAAGCTGTGCTCTGTCCCCTTTCCAGAGGGCTGGCAGGGAGATGGGAGACCTCTCAGAGACCCCAAACTCTCATGTTTCCCTGCCTGCAAAGGGGAATACACAGCCCTGCATCTGCTCAGAGAACCACTCTTTATGCTAGAGAAGGGTGCAGCCTCTTTTCCACTCACAGCTTTGTGAGAACACTCGTTCCCAGTGAAATCCCAGGGTGCAGCTGTGGAATTTGTCATTTTCTGGAGTACATCAAGCTGTAAGAGTTAAAATGAGTCGTCACTCAGAAAAGCAACCAAAAGGATTCACCCTACTTTTGTGCTTTTCCTGACAGGCTGTGACATGTGAGGGCTCAGTATGGATCTGATCTCAAATTTGGGAGGGCCTTGTATTCTGCCAGCCCAGTCCCAGCTCACGCTCTGCCTGCTTGAAGCAGACTGCTTGCTCCAGTGCATGCTGCGGTGGGGAGCATGCTGGTTTGCTGCATAAAAGGTGGATGAGACAGGGGACTCCCCCAGTTCTTCATGCACGCAACTGATGCATCTAGCACAGTGTGTGTAAAGCATAGCCAGAGCTCTGGAGGAAGAGATGGGGCATACCAGAAATTAGGGCAATTAAAAATGACCTCTGACAGTTCCTGTACTCTCAGGGTGGAGACTGAACTGGGAATTATGGCTGCTTTAACTGATCCTGTCAGCTGTTTGTGTCTGAAGATAACTTTCTCCTGTAACTCCTCCTCCTTCCCCTCCATGCAATGTGGGGGGTGACCTTTGATAAGCTTCTAGTGAGGACTAGAGAAAACTTCCACATATTAAAGTCTGCAGCTTTGTGCGAGCTCAGGTCAATCCGTGGAACTTGGTCTGTCTTTGCAGTTATCCAAGGGTGCTGCATTGGGCCATAAACCTGTGTACTGAGACAGGGAAAGGCAAAGAGAGATGCTGTGGGTTAGAAGCCTCATGAATTTGAGGAAAGAACAGCAATATTTCTGCAATTTTTTGAACAGATAGATTAGATATTTTTAAAGGTAACGGTTTTACAGTTATTTAAGTAATTTCAAAAACTCTTCTAGACTTACAGGTGGATATTCCAGATAAGGTGACATAAACCTCCATAACAGATCTCACTTAGCTGCCAAAACCACTCATTTCCAGAGCAGTTTCTTAAAAACCCTCTTATGCACTCTTTCAGTCCCACTGCCTCCCTCTCTCTTGCTTTCCATGGGATGTCCTTATAGGAGAGGGAGGGAAAAAACCTCTCTGGGTTAGAAACCTGATGCGGACCACACTGAGCTGATCTGGGGTGGTGGAGACCTCACTGATACATGTTAAGGGTGCACTCACTGGCTTTGCTCCCTACAGCCCCTGAACAAGCACCCAGGGGAGCCTGGGAACCCCTGTGGTAGATGGTCCTTCAAAGCCAGACGTGAGGACCAGAGTTAGGCACACAGAGAAGCCTGCAATTACCTTGGGGAGAGGACTCTAGAGATTACAGTCCTGGAGTCCTGTCCGCATCTTTCTTGGCAGCATGAGTTTACAGAAAGAAAACTTTCTGTAAAAGCAGTTCCATCTCTCCTCCCTGTATTTGTAGTGGGAGGATGTCCAGAGACATTCTGCTTTTATATGATGTCCTTGTAATTTCCAGTTTACATTTATCCTTGTACAATTTACACATGTTGCTTTGTGAGTAATCACTATCCTTGTGTTTTGTTGGTCTAAAAAGGCCAGGCTCTACTGGTCTCCATTCCCAAGAAAGTTGTGCTGTCTGTGATGCACCGGTTTGGCAAACACGTGTCCCCCCAGGCCTATGCTTTCACAGCCAACATCCATTTCATTGCCCCACCCATCCTGAATCCTATCATTTACAGCGTGAAAACCAAAACGATGAGGAGAGGGATACTGAGGATGTTCTGCCAAAGAGGGGTCCGCAAGTCCAGGGCTGCCATTTGCCAGTAAAGCCAATATGACGGTCACTGCCAACTGTCTTACGCAAGGTTCACACCCCAAGAAGACCAGCCAGGAGAGGGTAACATGCCAAACACTTCTGCTGATGTAAGGATATAAGGAAGGTAAAAGGTATATGGAAGGTAAAGAATACGTAGATACCTGCGATGTAAGAACCATGGTTTGTAAGAATATCTGGTTAAGGGCTCTTCAGCAGGTAAACAGAGGCCAAAGACAGGAAAAATAACAAATCATACCTAGATACACAAACCTAAGACCCCAGGAGATAACAGAGACAATAACACAGACCACAGCCTTCAGTCAGTGATCAAGGGGCGGCTGGAGGAGCCAGGAGGAAAGAAGCTCAAGCAGAACTGCTGAGAAGAGGGAAAGAAAATGATCATGGGTCCTCTGGGAAAGAGCAGACTTAGTGCTGGATATTTGATGGGGCTTGTGTAAAATTTTAGGTGGGATGATTTAAGGGGCTTGTGGAAATGTGCGAAATATATTATGGACCAAAGACAAAGGAAAGGAGGGATCTAGGTGTATCAGGAAGGAACCAGCATGCGAAAATGTAGGGAGACCGGTAAAGGGGCTGATCAAGTGTAAACAAGTTGCTGGCCAATACACTCTCCAGGCGATGCACCTGATCACCGTAGCCTGTCCTGTCTGCTCATTAAACTCACTTCTGGCTCTTTTCTGAGTGACCTTACTGTCTGCGTACAGGGGTATTACAAACAAACATTAAGCTGGACTAACTGATGAACGGGAGGAGACCAGAACCTAGAAACACCCAAGGCTGGCACTGGAGAGTGGGCAAACAGGGCCCAAGGTCTGGGCATGGATCTGGACAGCCTTCTGGTCTGCTCCAGGGTTCAAGGGACCCACGGATCCAAGAGTGTCTGTGAACCAAGTGGGCGAGGGTCGTGTTCTGTCCTGACCATCTGTTGAGGAGGAATGGGGCTGGGGGGTGCTGGTCATGTCTACATGAGCACTGCTGGTGTCAGTGTGGGTGCCAGGGCAGGCACTGCTCTCTGTGACCACCCTTTTGGCCACCTGGGACTCTATGTGGCCCCAGGGAGACCAGGCTGGTCACTGGACATTCAGACTTGGTCCATTGTATGTGAGGTGGAGGATGAGGGCAATCAGGAACAGGGGGGGCTGGGTCTGGCAAGGTTCAGCCCCTACAGACACAGCTGGACTGGCATCCCAAACCGGGGGCTGATAATAGAAGCAGCCCCCCAGGTCTGCAAGAGGAACCCTTTCTATAAAGCAATGACTTTTGGACTCTCTGACATTAACCAGAATTGTTGTCTTCTCTTTAAAACACAAGTGCTTTCCTTCCTAGGTTTTTCTTTGTTTCATCTGGAGCATTTTGCCTGGGTTAGGCTACAAAACCAGATTTCTTGAAATAACTGTCATTCCTGAATTAGCATGCACTAATTAGTATGCTGGAGTTTCCATAAGGCACTGCAGCACAACGCCTCCTCAGACTGGCTCATTTAGACTTAGAAGATTGATTTCTTCCCACTTGAGCTGGTGCGGTGGAGCTGTTCTCTTCCAGCTGACCCAGAGGTGCAGGCACTGTATAAACTGACTACCTGTGGACAGACATTTTAAAACAGTTCAAACATTTAAGAACTGTTTTTGTGTTTCCTGCCAGTGTTTGTTATAAACTGTGCACCCAGCACTGTAACAAGTAAGATCAGCATGTCCTTGGGAGCACTGTTATTGGGCACTATAAATATTTTTAAAAGTGGTCCAGTGGATTCCCCAGCCTTTCCAGGCTCAGACCCTTTGGCACACACCTATACAACCCATGAAGACACATATATGCGTCCTCCCATGTATAATGAAATTACAAGCCCCAGCTAAAGACCCTGGAGACCAGTAATTCTGCTTCTTCCAGTACGGAAGTTTTGGGTTATTCTGGTGAGAGCTTCAGCCAGACAATCTTTGCCCAAGAGCTGCTTGGCAGAGCCAAATTTTTTTGCCAAAAAATTTCTCTGGTGGCAGTATCTTGTCCCCTCACCTATGACAGTCTGAGCAGAATGACTATTTCTTCTGGCTCCCCTCTCCAAGTAGACAAAAGGTAGTAAAGGAAGAACAAGGAAATAGGGAAAAGAACAAGGAAATAGGGAAAAGAACAAGGAATGATAGCAGACCACAAAGCCAGGCCGGGGGCTGCTTACTTAAACATCTGCTCTGCAAGAACTGGGCCTTGATGGCATGTGGCAAGCAGGTGTCAGGAGGACTACAGAGCTTACTGGTGTGGTTTGCAGGGAAACTGCTGGACAAGGCTTTTCTGTGCAATGGGAGAGCACCGACTCACAGGGCCAGGCTCCCCTTTGCCAAAAAGTGGCATGTGTTTTTATGTGGCATGGAAGGAGTTCTCCACTCCTCTTTCCTTCCACAGAAGAGAGCAGCTTTCACACAGCACATGTCGGGAGAGGACGAGATAAAGCCAGGACCACCACACGTTGCAGCATAGCCCTATCCATAGCTAAGTGGGGCCGCATCCATTGGGTCCATCTCACTGGTGAGACCCGCTGCCCTCAGCCTCAGGGCTGTCCTCAGACCCTCCCCCTCGGCCAAGAGCTCTGCAGCATGTTGTGGATGGCAAAGGTTTCTACAAGCTCAAAAAGCAGCGAGATAAATTCACAGGACAGCAATCCTTTGAGACCAAACCAGCCTCTCTGGCTGAGGAGCCCCGCTGCTTTTCTGCGTCGAGGAGCGCCACGGCACGTTTGCCTTGTGCTTAAGCTCTTCCCCAGGGACCTGCTGGTGGTCAGGCTGTTGGGATAGTCAGTGCTCGGCCGGGATCCTTCCAGCGCTCCCACGCTGGCGCCGGCCGAGCCCAGCCCCACGGCCCCGGAGGGATTCCATCCATCGCGGCGTGGGAGGGAGCCCGGGGGCATCGGCCGGGGCCGGGCACCGTCCCGCCGGCCGGGAGCGTTGCCAGCAGCACCGGGGAGCTCCGAACTCGGGATCCTGCGGACTTCCATCCCCCCTTTCCGCGGGGGGGGGTCTGCCGCGGCTCGGGCTGGGTACCCCGGGGAGGCGGCGGGCGGGCGGAGCGCGGCTCGTTGCTCCCCTCTGCTGGCTGCTGCGGGAGGTGGGATGCGGGATGCGGGAGGTGGGATGTGGGAGGTGGGATGTGGGATGCGGGAGGTGGGATGCGGGATGCTGGATGCTCCCAGTCCCCGCCGCCCCCGGGCCCCGCTGGCCTCAGCCCATGGTGGGGAGCTCCTCATGTTAAACAAGGACGGGGGGGGGGGGGCATATCTCTGCTTTGGGGACCACAGATGAGAAAGCAAATCCCTGGGGTCCTACAGGTTGCCCCATGCCAGATGCACCCCATAGGTTCTTTATCCCATGTCAGGACCTTCACAGAAAGGTTGTTTCTCCTTTTCTTCTTCCTTTTCTCATTTTCCTCCTTTTTCGGAAGCAGGGAGACAGTCCAGAAGTAAAGTCTCTATGACAGGGTCCTCACCTGAGTGGCTTACTGAAGGTCTTTTGCAGAGGAACCCCAATTAAGCCTCTGTCAGAGAAAGGATGCATGCGCACAGAGACCTGCACACCACACACACCCCGAATACAGCTGCTGCTGCATTCAAAAAGTGGCTGTGTTTTGATTTTGAGACTTTCAGGTTGAAAACCCAAAAGCTAAGGGAATTAAACCCCATGCCTGCTTTCCAGACCTGAGCTGAAGCTTGCCGCCAGCGTGGGACAGGAGATAAGAATCCCTGAAAGCTGCTGGGCAAAGACAAAACCTGCTGTCCTGGGGACTGCTCTAGGTCCAGGTCCCTGCGTGCAGGGTGAGAGAGAGAAATGAGGTGAGACCAGCCCCCCCACCCTGAGACCCTGTGAGATCTATGTGCCACTGACTCACCCACAGGGAGGGATACCCAAGTTAGGTGTGGGACATAGATAATTCCAACTTTACCTGTATAAAATTCATTTTCAGGCATTAGAAAGCAAGTGTTTGTCTGCCTATGACACAGATATGTCAAGTGGGCGACTGAGGCTTGGGGACCTTATTTAATTAAAACCATGAATACTTACACTAGAGTCAATCTGAGCCAGGGGTTATGTGCTACAATATCTGTGCTGGCGCTGGACAACCATAAGGCATGCACATGCCAACAGCTGGTGACAATGACTTTTTGCAAATATCCCAATTTTGGGAGCTTGAAAATCTAATCTTGAAACATTGATTCCCAAGATGTCAGGTCACAATTTTCCTGAGAAAGAAAAGGAAAAAAGAAAGAAAGGAAGAAGAAAGGAAAAAGAAAGTATCTGGCTGAAAAAGAAAATATCTGGCTAAAGTCAATCTGTCTGGGTTCATTTCAGCAACTAAATCTAGATTTATTGCTTAATTTAAGGTACCCAACTTTTACTTTCTTCACAGTTTTATTAGTTTCCATTCCCTCACAACCTCTCTCTGCTCACCCACTTGTTGACCATTCCCACTCTTTGTTAATATTGGATTTTCTTTTTATGCCCCCAAAGAGAGTCCTAACAGAGTACAAGCCAATGCTGAGCATTCAGGCCAGGAAAGGCAATGAAAGCCTGCTGCAGAGAGCAGACACATTTACTGTATTAATCACCTTGGTGCTTGAAGCAGCAGCGCCTGAACACCCACAGAGGCAGGCAGAGCAAGGCTAGAGGCAGTGATGGCAGCAGATCCTGTGTCATCTCGGTAGGGTTGGCTGGAGGAGGTTAGCATCACTCATCCATGTGTCTTCAGCCATCCCACCCCCACTGTGAAAGGGATGATGATACAGCACTCCAAAGGCTTTGTGCGCTCCATCCCACACCATAATCTGCGGAGGCAATGGAAGGTAATCTCTCACCAGGCAGCTCACATTAGAGGAGTTCCACTCAAACCCCCATTAATTTTGTATGCTTTCCATGACACTTGTCCAAGCAGCACAGACCAGAACTCTGCCACTCCCAGCTGCATGTGAGCCCCATGGGGACTCAGGGGGAGCGTATAAATATCACCACCTCCCTGCTGGTGTTCCCTCAGGTTCAGAGGCAGATATCCTCATTCCTGGCTGTCACGGGAGCTGGTGAGTTGTTCGCAATAGCTGTCATTCGGCAGGTTTCTGTGGCTGAGGTGCCTGATTTGAACTAGAAGGTAAAATTCTGCAGTTGGGAGAAACTCCCCTGGGCCACTCCAGCCTGCAGCTTTAGGCTCTGCGATGAAAAACACCATTTTCCAGGCAGGGTTTGTTATGTAAATGCTGCTACTTTGGCTCCAGGGTCCTTCTCTGACCTGAAGGGTGTGCTACCTGCAGGAGAGTTTCCCAGGCTCCACCTGAATTAACATTTCATGCAGGAGATCACAGCCTGGCTCTAAAAACCTGATATCTACCTCATGACCTCATGCTGCCTTTCATGTATAATTCCCAATCAGGGGACTGAGATGTGCATTCAAAGCAGCAGAAGACTATCAGCAAAGGTTTCCGCTGTCATCACCAGACAGGTTATTGCCAGTCAAAGCAGCTGGAGACCGAGCCCTGACCACCCGTTGTCTGCGAAGGGTTCATGGCTCTCCTTCACATTTCGACTAGTTTGGCTGATGCTGCCCTCACGGGTGGCTTTGCTATTTCTCTGGAAATAGTGCAAATCACCTTCTGGGTCAGGCTGAGCAACTTGCAGAGGAAGGGGAAGCACAGACAAGAGTCCCAAGGTAGCACCAAGGAGGAAGGCTGCAGCAGTCCCTGGCGTGCACAGAGATGACTCTGCATGCACAAACCCTGCGCATGTTGGGTCACTGGAGCATTTGGGTTGGTTTGGTGTGTATCTGGTGGCAGATGTGGCCAGCTGAGACCAGAATAGGAAGACATGGCACAGTGTGGGGCAGATTACGCTAGGGCAGCACTGCTGGGTTCTATTTCACCCAGCTGCAGTGCAAATGGCCCCCCCACCCCATTATGCAGTGGGGCAATCCTTGGGCTCTGGCATGAGCAAACACTGAGGGTCCTGAGCTCCTCTGTGCAAACTCTGCCAGGATTGTGCAGCTTTCCTACCAACATCTGTGCTCTGCCTTAGACCTTTGCTTCTGACTTTGCTTTAAAATTCAGTGGCTGTTCTGCCTCCCCGACACATGGTTGTTCCCTGAGATCACCTACTCTGCAGGGTGCTGATCTTCCATGCTGCTTTGTTTTGCACAGGTTTGTGGATTGTCCTTTCATATTGATGTGATGCAGCCAACAGTAAACAGCCTTGTTGACCTGGATGCTGTGCAAGCCTTCCCTGCCTTGCAGGGATCCTAGTCTGCCGTCATGCAAAATGTGGTGTGAATTAGTGAGGAGAGAGGTGAGGTGGGTACCGAAAGAAATAGCATGTCATATAAAATTAGTGTCAGTCAGTCCCGACTTGTCTCCTGCCCTCATATGCTTTTGGGTGCTACAGAACAAAAGCACAATAAATAACAATTGGAGCTGGAGGGGCTGGATTCCTGGGTGCTTTGCCAAGCTTTTGCACCAACTTGTGAACTTTGGTAAATCCCTTTGCTGGATTTCAATATCTGAGGCTACAAAATACACTTTTAAATTTAATTTATTACTTGATTTGTAGTCAGTATCTCAAGCATGCTTCCCCGGCATGTGGGGGAGTGGTTTTTTAAAACACTTTGGAATCCAGAGAAATAAAGTGCTCTAGGGAAACTCAGGTAGGTTGTTCTATATTATGAACTGTGCTCCCTACCTCTTCCCTATTTTCACTTACAGGGAAAGGAGCCCAAACTAATTCAGTTATCAACCCACCATGGTGGCTATCAATCAAACCAGCTTACAGCCTGCCTCATTCCTTCTGCTGGGCATGGCAGGCCTGGAGGACCTGCACACCTGGCTCTCCATCCCCTTCTGCTTGGTGTACATTGCAGCACTCCTTGAGAACTTCATCCTCTTGTTTGTCATTGTGACAGAGCGAAGCCTCCATGAGCCGATGTACCTCTTCCTGGCCATGTTAGCGGTGGCAGATCTCATATTATCCTCCTCCACAGTGCCCAAAGCCCTGAGCATATTCTGGTCCCTTTCCAAGGAGATGTCTTTCCACGCCTGCCTTACCCAGATGTTCTTCACACACCTGAGCTTCATTGCAGAGTCGACCATTCTGCTGGCCATGGCGTTTGACCGGTACGTGGCCATCTGCAACCCCCTGCAATATGCCACAGTGTTCACGCACTCGGTGATAGCCAAGATAGGGCTGGCTGCAATAGCCAGGAGCTTTTGTGTGATGTTCCCAGCAATATTCCTCCTTCAGATGCTGCCATACTGTGGACACAGCATCATGCCACACACCTACTGTGAGCACATGGGCATCGCCCGGCTGGCCTGTGCCGACATCTCCGTTAACATCTGGTACGGCTTTGCCACCACCCTTCTGTCCCCAGGCCTGGACATTGTGCTCATTGGGGTATCGTACATCCTCATTCTCCGGGCTGTCTTCAGGCTCTCATCCAAGGACGCCCAGCTCAAGGCAGTTGGCACCTGCAGCTCTCATGCCTGCATTATATTAATGTTCTACACACCAGCATTTTTCTCATTTTTCACTCATCGGTTTGGCCACAACGTCCGCCACCAACATCCTGTTGGCCAATCTCTACGTGCTCCTGCCACCTGTGCTAAACCCCATCATCTACACTATGAAAAACAAAGTAATTCGAGAAAAGGTGTCCCAGGTACTCTTCAGGACTGGGCAAGTGCGGTGACAGGGATGCTATTCCTTTGAAAGGAAAGCACAGAGAAATGCTCTGGACCAAAGCAGCAGAACGTATGCATGTGAAATAACCCAGTTTCCTACCTTTTTTAGACTCAGCCCAACATCACTGCTGATCAGATTTCCTGCTAGATGTTTCCTCAGACTAAATTGCAACACTAATGAAAAAGGAGAAATTAGTGGGGAACCACAGACCAGAATTTGGGTTGATGCAATCTGGTGTTATACCATTACCATCAGAGCTTTATCGATGGATTTGGTTGGACCTACATGGTGATGAGATGCATGTTTTCTGCTTGGACTCTGCCATGGCCAGCTCCCCATTCAGTGCATGTTTCTATATCTTGTATCTCAATGTTTTCAGAAAATATCAAACATTTCCTAGGTATAAGCTGAGAAAAACATATTGTATTGTATTAAATGCAGGAATTACTGTTCAAGTTTCTCTGACCTCTTCAGTGCAAGCTAGATAAACATAATCAATCGTTTAAACTTCCTACTGCCAAGAGTCAGCGCTGCTGCCTCTGCTCCACTGAATTTTTGCTAATTTGTAATGGTTGGAGATCTGCCCCCAAATGAGATCTTTTTCAGGAAAACAAAACCAAGACCAGAAGTTTTTACAAATGGGGTGAATCATTACAAAATGGCTTGTGGCTCAAAGTTCTGCATCTTCCCAAGAGCCACATTCAAGACCACGCAGGTGAGCAGGTCACTCCCTGTACAATGGCAGCATTGACGTCTGTCCTCCCCTGCTCTGCATCCCACATAGCTCGTGGCTTGAGCTGCCCCTCCAGACCCTTCCCTCCTGCCTGCCACTGGCAGGATCTCCCTTCTCCGGAGACCTGGTTGTTCTCATTAAACCTGGAAGCTCTTGATATCCCCATGATTGTTCTGTATCTGTCAGACTTGGTAGAAAATAACTAGAAAATTAAGAGTTTATGTGGGAGCTGACAGACAAACACAGATGCAGGCACCCTGCTTGCTTTGATTTACACAGGAAGGTGAATCAGCTGTAAAAAAATATGAAAACTGGAAGAAAGGTGAAGTTGATAGGGATTGGTATGAATACTAATGTAGGAAGTGTGGGAAATTCATACAGGGTTGTTTGGGTTTTTTTCACACAGAAAAATCCATAACCAGGAGAAAGAAGGACTTTAGGAGAGATGTTTTCTAAGCAATAACTGAAAAAAGAGAATTAAGAAATTACTCAGTCACTGTATGGACAGCGAAACTATGAGTCAGGGTGGAAATGCTCAGGAAATGTTTGCCTTGAGGAAAAAGCCAGGTGCTAAAGCTTTACCATGTGCAAATGATGAAATATTCTCCCTCCAGGAGTCGCAAAGAAGACATTAAAACAATAAATACAGGAACTTTCTCAGATCTGCAGCTGCAGACGATTGCTGTTTAAGAATTTTAAAAGATCTTGGTGATTTTGCTGCCATGCAATGCATCCACATTTCTACTTGCAGGATGACCCACACAGTCAGTCCACAGCTCCATCGCTGCAGGGACCAGCCAGAGCCAGCCAGGGGCTTTGCTGCTGGGACGTGCTCCTTACCTGTCCCAAACCCCAGGACCCCAATGCTGCCAGGGGACAAGGATCGCTCACACACGACCGAGCACAGGCTCGTGTCAGAAAGAACACTTGCTCTCCTGCTCAGCAGGTCCCCTTGGTCCCTGTTGGTTTCTGATTTGATTGCAATATTGCTAAGCAGAGACATTGTCCACCAAGCAAAAAAAAGGCAAAAAAACAGTATAAATTCCTCCCATTTGTGGGGCAGGAGCTGAAGCAGAGAATTACAGAGAATTGCATCATGTCTGCAGGTGACGGAGAGCTTCTGGGAAAGAGGGCAGCTCTGGCAATTTTCTGGAGGGGGCCTGGGGCTGGGTAGGTGGAAAGAAGATGGAGCAGTGGGTCACAGGGCCAGGAGAAGCAGCTGGAGCAGAGTGTTGGGAGGGGAAGGTGGGAAGCCCACACTTGGGACTACCAAGCATCCCTGAGCAGCCCAGATTTCCCAGAGATATTTTTGAAGCTCTGCTGGGATGGGGAAGGGCTGGGGCCAGATCCCACTTTGGTCTGGAAGTCTCTTCCACTTGTGGACCAGAAAATCCTTCATTTCACCATCTCCAACAGAAGCAGATACAAGAAACTCCCCATCAGTATGGTAATGAGAAATCTCATGGTCCTAGGACAAGCAGCATTGGTCACGCAAGGCAGGGCCATGTGATGAGTAGGGCTAGATCACAGCAGGGACTCGGGGTGATAAAAAAACTCTCTGAAATTCATCAATCCGCGAGGATCAGCAAGAGACCTCTGTGTGTTAATCCACCTCTGCCTTCAGCATCCAATTTGAACCAAATGAAAGTGCCTCTGAGCAACCAGAGCCCGAGGAATTCCTCTTTCCCTTGAAGGCATGCAATTAGTAGACCACTAATGCTCTTCAAGGATGGGTCTTGACCATGTATGTCTTGTCCTTACTACTATCTCTGTCCTACAAAGCTGTGCATCAGCTCATCCTTTCAGGGTCTTCAAGGAAAAAACAGTGTGAAGTATGGTTCAGCCTTCCCATGGCACATTCCAGGCGATGGCAGATGCAGAGCCTTTGCTCAGAAAGGTGTCTGGAGGCAAAACTTGTTGAGCATAATGGGTATTAAATGCTGGTGAAATGGGTGAAATTTGAGCGCCAGGCAGAAAAATCAACTCCTCTCTGCTCCAAATCCTGTTTGTTTGTTTACATGGAAATAGAAATACATGATAAATTCATGGCTTAATCATACAGGCATTACTAAGGAAGGAAAAACCCCAGTTCTCTCTGTTCGTGGGCTGACAGCCCATCCTGCGCACAGACAGGAGGGTTTGGCATGCCCTGGGAACACTGGGCTCACGGTGCAGATATATACTTGTACTTTTGTGCATGAAACCCCAGGGAGACCTATGGCAAACCCATCCTCATGGAGGGTCTCACAGCTTACCCAGTCTGTCTGAAATGATTCATCCAGCAGGAATCCCACCTCGAGGACCTCCCTTGCCAGCTCCTCTGCAGACCCACAGACCTGGTTCTTAAAACTGCCTATCTCGTGATAGCCTGCATTTGCTTTTGCTGGTTAATCTTTAACTCTCCTTTATACCCACAGAGAATAACTGTTCTTACTGATAACCCCTTTCTGATCCTTGTGATGGCTGCGTTCCCCAATTAACTAATACAAATTGCTGATATTCCTAGCATAATATTGGTGGATATATCCAGTACTGTGCTGCAACATTTTAAACTTTATTGAAGTATTTATTCTTTCCTTTTTTGTTACCAAAGAAAGCTGACAGAACATCATTTTCCATTAGACATTATTGTAAGAGGAAAATCAATAGAGAAAATTATGTTTGGTTAAAATATTTACGCAATTACATCACTCAGAGTTATATGCATTTCTTCTACTTAATAACATCTTGTGTGTGCAATGCAAGAAGCCGCATCTGACCATAAAAATGGCACATCTTTTAACTGGGATTTTATTGCTCAAGTCTTAGCAGTTATTCAAGTTGGCACCAGGTGATGAGTTTGCCCTTAAACTTTTAACCTAATTCTCATTGCCTTTCTGAGCTGTGTGACTCCTCTGCCACCTGCAAGGCTTTACCCACCCATGCAATCACGGTCAGACCGCTCAGCTCTGATGCAGCTCACAGCATGACTGTGGAGTCACATCTGGCTTCTTGAAGCTTTCTGGTGGTTCGGGTACAGATCTGTTTGGTTTTCACACTGTACACGATCAGGTTCATCATGGTGGGACCAGCAAGCAGATGTTGGCCATGAGGATGTGAGCAGTGGGAGAAGCACTTTCTTCCAGACTTGCGAATCGTGGACAGACTGATCACTGTGATGTCAAAGATTAGGACAGCACAGATGTGGGAGGTGCAAGTGTTCAAGGCCCTGGACTGCTCCTTCTTGGATGCAATACTCAAGACAGTCTTAAGGATCATGATGTACAACAGAAGAAGTAACAGTGAGTCTAAAGCCATTGAGGAAAGAGCAAACACTTGAGTCATAAATGCTGCTGTCTCATAAATGTCACATAAATGTGACTGAGCCACCCTGATGATATCCTGGTGTAGACAAGAAAGCGTGCAAGAGACCATTTACTCAGCAATATTGCAGCACCTTCAGGAGAAAGGAGGCCAGGAACACCAGAAGTACCACCTGGATGGTCAACCCCACACCAGTCTTGGTGCCGCGGAGTTTGTCAGGAGTGATGTATGCCTCAGGGGCTGCACATCACGGCAGAGGTCAAAAGCCACAGCCATGAGCACAGCATATTCGATGGCGGAGAAGGTGTGGATGAAATACATCTAGCTGAGGTATGCATCAAAGTGGACGGCTTGGTAATAAAACCCACACAGCCCAGGCTCCAGCATCTCCAGCCTGTCACTGTCCGCTGTACTGGGAGACCCAAACTGGACCTAGTGCCCAGGCCCGGTCTCAGCAGTGCTGAACTGTTGGGGAACCGCTGCCCTGCACAGCCTGCGTGCCCCAGCACCCCCAAAGACCCACCACTGGCCACCTCCGCTGCAAGGTCTCCTGGTGATGTTGGGGTAACTTGTACCCACTGGGACCCCAGGCCCTTTTCCACAGATCTCCTTTCTGGCCAGACAGTCCTCACCTAGAATAAAAGCACCCATTAAAACTAAATTTAAAACAAAATCTGTGGGACAAATCTATTCAGACCCAAGGCCCCCTGTGGCAACAGCATACTACGTCCTCAAGCACTGCTTTTATTTGTGCTAATTATCACTAATAATAACAACTGACTGTTATGACTCAGCTGTATATTTGAGCTCTGTGGGATTTACTTTCTAAGAAACCTCACATTTCATAATCCCTGAACCATTCTGATTTCAGTAAGATTATCAATTCACAACCACTTGTATTTACAATCCTATCATCTCAGTCGTCCCAAATAGCTTTGATGCCCACTTACAGCCTCCTCTTCAGGAGCTGTGATCAGTGTAAGTCACAGCTAGCAACCCTCTCATAGAAATACCTCCCCCACTTCAGTTGGGAGTCCCTCTGTTACATATAGTAAAGTGATTTTTTTTTTTCTTTTCTGGAATTTCCCATGGAACAAAATAAAAAAAAGTCTTCTGCTAGGCTTGATTGTCAATCAATCTTGAAAGCCTTTTTGTCAGAAGTGTGATATCCATACTTCCCAGAGACAGAGATAACCATTCATAAAACACCTTGCATTTCTAGCAGCACTCACAAAATTAATACAGCCGGCTGCTGTATTTTTCACCAAATCATACAGTTTACACCTGAAGGGGAGTTGAAATCTAAATACTCAGAGTTGAGTTTATCTTACAATTCATGAGAAAGTAAAAATGGAAAGGCTCAAGAGGCCAAATTGGTCGGTGATCAGATCACATCTCTCGTAGAGCAATCGCACACATCCCACAGGCAACATGGCTCTGGATGCATCCCCGCACGATGTCCCTTCTCTCAGCACCACATCACCCATGACTGCTCTTCAGTTTATAAACACCACTATAAACTCTCCAGTCTTTTCTGCTATCTACTTGTGTTTTTCCCATCCTGAATGTGAATTTTATTCTATTTGTGGTTTGGTTTTTTTTTTCGGACCATTCCTTCAGTTTTTCAAAATTACCCTGGGCACTAATATTTCTTTTTTCTGTGCTTCTGGAGAAGCTGTGGATTTAATAAGTATTTCTTTGCTCTCCTACCCAGGCTAATATAAGGTCCAGGATGCTCATTTAGATTCTCATTTCATCTTTCTTTGCAGCAGCACAAGAAATGGGATTTGAAACTTCCCCATAATGGTTCAAGCTCAGCAATATTCTCTGGCTCGTTTATGAAAATACTATGTCATATGCATGTTAATTCATCTCAAAAATTGAGAGAGATACTCTTTTCCCCTATGTACAAACTTTGTTACCCTTCCACACAAGAGAAACGATCTGATTGATGCGGTTTGTATTTGATAAATCCATAAAAGTTTCTGCTTGTCTCATTTGCCAAAAAACATTATCTGATCATTCATTTATGTATAAATTTTCTAAGGATTGTGACTAAATATTAACCTAGAATCTAGATGCAAGGGTACGAACATCTGAGGGAGTCCCTAGCCGGTGAATTGCTGGCAGCTGGGAGGTTTTTCCAGCAGCATCATGAAGTTTGGTGGTATGAGGACCTGCGCCCTGTCCCCAGGGTGAGCGGTGCAGCCCAGGCTCCTCCAGGCTGTTAAACTGCGCATGACTCCAAAGATAGTGACCACGACCAGCCCCCCTGGCCAAAGATGCCCCAAGATGGTCCCCACAGCTCCGCACATCCGACACCTGGGCTCCAGCCCCTGCCCAGGGCAGTTTGCTCATACAGACTTTGCTTGTGCTGGCCCCCTTCCAGTACTTTCCTACTGGCTGCTATTAGAGTGTTCAGACCTCCTTTTTTTTCCAATTTTAAAGACTTTTTTCCTCCACCTTTTTCCAGGTTTCTGCTCTTTCCTCCCTCCGTCCCCCTGGTATCTGAACAGCAGTGATGAGATAAAATTGCTTTCTTTAGTAATACTTGAGGCTGAGATGAGGCCAGTCATCAACCTCAGTATATAACTGTGAAATAGAAATGGGACCATTGCCTTTAGCAGAGTTTCTCCAGATTCACGCTAGCTTCACTGAAGAATATCAGGGTCTAAATTCAAATAAGGGAGGACAGGCTATGTATGTCACTTCAGGTCCCACCATGCACAAATGACAGAGTGCACCCCAAACTCTTAGAGTAATTGGAAAAAGTTTCAAGAGCAAGATATTAGTTAGTTTTCTGTTGATGACGTAAGAGCAAAGTGAAGAATCTGAAAGATAAGACCCATCATTAGAGTGATTTTTAAGCAAACATCTGGATAGATGGATGCCTAGACAGATGTTTTCTTACACAAGAAAATGGAGCATCTGCTGTGGCCAGTGCAGCAGAATCAAAGCATTCTGCTTGTCATGATCTTTGTGTAGCACTAAAAATCCCTTAAATGCATTTTATATGAGAGGTGTATGGACTCCTGAGGGAGGATTTATCATGGAGCCTGGCGATCCCCATAGTGATTTTCTCAGCTGGGAGTCTCAGCTGATATTTATCTCTTTAAACTGCAGATCACCTTTAACATTGCACAAGCAGTGAAACACTCCTGTGTGTTTATTCAGTCTAGAACAGTCTTTGCCTGTTTCAACTTCTGTGCTTAATTTACTTTCAATATCTCATTGATTGTAAAAGACAGAAATGGAAGAATTCACTTTACAACAGACTGCTGGTGGTTCACAAGTATGCTCCTGCTGAAGGGGGGGCTGGGGCAAGGCAAGCCAGGCACTGGCCCTGTTTAAACAGAAGAGCAAACATTGTTATACACTTATACATCTTCCCAATACAAACCTCCCATGGTAACAGCATCAATAACTAGTAAATCCAAGGAGTGCAGACTTCACATCTTCCAAGCCTTTTATATACATATATGGAAATGCAGTACTCAGATCCCCACCAAAAATTCTATTCTTTCTGGTATTTACAGATACAGCCCTTCTGCTGGACCTTGGATCACCACCACAGAGGCCAGGTTCCACTTTTAAAGCCACAGATATAAACTATTTGGCCTCTATATTTGAGGCTCATGGCAAGCAGACTGCTCCTGCCTGCACATCAGGAGGTTGCTTTGCTGCACGCACGAGCTCTCTTCCCCATGCCCCCTCCATCCCCTGGGGTGGATATCCACCAGCCTCCCTCCTCCTGCCTTTTGGGGGAACCAGCAGCTGGCCAAACGCTGGGGTCTCCAAACATTTGCTTCCCAAGTTAAGATCAAAGCGATCTTTAAATCCAAATACAGGTTGAGTAGAACTACGCTGAGATGAGCGGCTGGGTCTGTTGCCCCCTTCCTGCCCCATGGTGGTCTGTCAGCACTCCATGGGCTGAACACCTTGCTCCAGAGGGGCCCCCGAGCTGGCCCCACAACTGTCCCATGCTCCCAAGGTGCAGCAGGACCCCTTCATGGCATACAGCATTAACAGCCCAAGTGACCCACAGTGACCGAGATGGGACAGAGTACATCTTAAGTTGTCTAAAAGGGAGAGGGACAGGCACATGGCTGCAGGCTGTGCCTGGGAAGGACCCAAAGATTGCAGATCCAGATGCCAGGCTTTGGCCACTTGCTGCAACATCTGTATGGGGATTTGCACAGCTGTCCCATGGGCCAGGCTAGGCATCTAGTGTGGGAGACTGGATCAGCCACAAGGGTACTGGTCACCCAGCACCTCCACTGGAGGAGCCCCCCCCAGTTCGGTGGTACTGGAAGGAGGGAGAGGATCAGAGCTGCTGGACTCATCACGCTCCTCAACCTCCTGCTCTGCCAGTCTGACACTCACCGCTGCCACGCCATGCTGACAGCTCACATGGGGATCGGCACCAGCCTGACCACAGACATCCCCTGCGTCTGCCTGTCTGTCTTTCTGCAGCCAGCACCGAGAAGAGCAAGGTGGAAAACTCAGTGCTGCACATGTCCCAGGGAGGTGGATGGGTCTTGCACCACAGGAGACTTCCCCAGGCCCTGCTCACCCCTGCCATCCTTTGCTGATGCTCCGGGGCAGTGAGGCAGGTGGACATGCTCCTTTCTGTGCATGTTGGGGTGTGGAAAGAAGATGAGGCAGAGCCTGTCCAGGGAGGGAAGAATGTTTCTGCCATTGCATTTCAGCAGGTAATCACCTTGTGTTCAAAGCTAATGGAAAACATCCAGCTCTAGCGGTTGGAAGGCACTGCAGTGTTTCTGTGCACAGCCCCACAGCCACACCAGTGCCTGCAAACTCAGCATGTTCAGGGTGGAGAAGGAGCCCGGTCACACATGAGTTAGACACCAAAGGGTCTGCACAGTCACATCCCACTACATGCCCAGATCACTTGGACACAGCACTGAGCCAGGCTCTTGGGGTGGCTGGCTGCTGATTTAGGCAGCTGCTGCACTGAAGATTTCTCCTACAGCTCCTGCCTTGGGGATGGTTAATAAAGACACAGCATCCCTCCTGCACTGACAATGCACATCTGTCCCCGAGGACAGGATCCCAGTGCTGGTCTCTGTCAACAGCCCCTCATACCACCAAGGATGAGCAGAAGAAGCTTTACTGGGTTGGAGCTGGGACCACTGGGGAGGACAGTGTGGCACCCTGGGAGGGCTCCTCAGCCAGCTCCTGGGACATGGCTGGGGACCGCAGGGCAGCTGTGTCCTCCAGAGCCCCCCACCTGTGTGCACCAGGGTCTGCAGGAGGGAGAGCCCAGAGCTCCCCAGGAGCGGTGGGGGCACACATCTGCCCCGCAGCCTCAAAGGCAGCTGTCCCGAACAAACATGGGAAAACAAAGGAAACCTCACCTCATCTCAGGGCTGGATTTCATGGCAACCAGCAGAACGCCATAAAAATTAAAACTCCCAATTCCACTGGATGCTAAAAACAGGCATTAAACAGAAACGTGAGATATGTGCTATAAATCTCAGAGCCATTCTTCTTAAGCTATATTTAGCTGTGAAGATTGCTACCTTTCAGACTGGAAGAACAGCTTGCAAGTTTGAAAGATTTTTATAGTTTTTCTGACTGTAAGTTCATCTAATAAAAGACAGCACCTCTCACCACAAACTATATTTGTCTGACATATTTGCAGCTACATACTTACAGTAGCTATGTATTTATAATTATATTTTTATAGCTACAACAAACACTACCTCCGCTAGCTCTTCCCTCAGTTTCTGCAGTCTGACTGGTACAGCTGCCAGCTGTCCTGCCCATAGTCTCCTCATGGCCCCAGATTATTTCTCAGGGACTTATGTCCAGCAGTTTGCTTTGCACTTGCTGGAGCAGGATGCTTTGGCTGGCATCAAGGATAAAGCATGTTGACTGATGCTCAGGAAAGAGTCAGATGTGTTTCACATTCATTTCAGTTAAGGACTGTTAGTGAGGGAAGGGATGTACATCTTTTATTTCTCAAATTCCTCCTAGCTTGGGATGTGTGGCCTTCTTGTGCAACAGGATTGGAGACCTGAGCAAAAGGAGGAGATGTTTCAAATCTTGTTGGCAATTCTGCCCTGAGATGCAGGGATTTCATTTTGCTTTAAAACGCTGTGCTGAAAAATACTATTAATCAGTATACAGGCTTTTCTTGGTGCATATGTTTTCTAAACGGCTAAAAGTGTCTAACAATGAGTTAGAACTATTAAAAAAAAATAAGTATTGGTAGAAAAAGAAAGTATGGCTGAAGAATAAGACCTCAGATTGAAATGAGGACATACATGATGGTGAAAGCATTTCCAGTGGGCAGTGATGCTTTGTCCCTCGTGATTTTATCGAGTGAATAATTTTTCAATAAAGTGTAATGAAAAAATCCATGTATTATTCAAAATGTTGTATTGCCATTTCACTGTGGCTTTAATAAGTGAACAAAGTATAGCAGTCAGGTATTTCTCCTTCTCAAATGCGAGCTAGGGGTCACAGCCCACACAACAGAGACACACTGACCTCTTCCTCCATGCTCTTGGCCCCGCAAGGACGATGGTTTCTGTCTCTGGTCCATACCAAAAAAAACAGACTGGGAAAATAGGGACCTTCAGAGTCCAGGCAGGGTACCAAAGTCAGACAGGAGGTTCCTTGTCCTGGTGGGGGTCCTGCTATTTCAAGGAAAGAAGAAACACAAATCTGTATCTGTGGGCATGAGGAAACTCCTCGTTGAGTTCCCAGCAGCAGGGGAAAGGAGCAATGATGCATGATCATTGTTGTGTCAGGGGTTGCACAAGAAACTCAAGGCACCCTTAAATCTGAAATTCTCTCCAAAATGAGCTGCAAGATGCAGGGGTGATACAGAAAGTGCTTTACGCAGCCCTGAACCACCATCACCCTGGGACAGGCAGAATGGAGAATCAGAGCAAGCTGCTCTCAGAAGCATTGTCCAACACACAGGTTTCCCTTGTGCTTTGAGCCTTTGTGCATTGAACAGAGCAGGTCTGCTAATTTTTTTTTTTTTTTTCCACACCTAAGGGCTAGTGCCCATTTGCGTGCAAGATGGCATTTTAACATTGCCTGTTGGCAAATCCAAAATGGCTTTAGGATTTACCTTTCAAGGTAAAACAAGGTGTGGTTTTTAACCGTGACTATAACTCACCGCTAGAACATGTGACAACAGATGGTGGTGAATGCTCTCCCTGAAGGCATTTCATCCAGAGCCTTCCTAAAAGATCTCTGTGCCACAAAATAGTTTGTGTGGAACACAGAGTCTTTGGGGGAAATGTTAGAGCTGAGGTAACAGATGACATCAGACCCATCGTTTCAGCTGTCTTTAAAAGCTGTGTCCTGCAAGTCAGAAAGAAAAAGCATATCTAATACAGAGGAAAAGGAACAGAAAGAGGGGAAATTGCTGGAAAACGCCTGCCCTGGGAACCCTCCCAGCCCCTCCAGTGTTTTCCTGAACTTGGAGAAATGACTCTTCTGAAGCTCAGAGTGGATGTGTTATTGATAGAAGTTTCCTGACTCCATTGGCTGAATTTTAGAGATAGTGATAGTGTTTTGCAGCTGGCTGCACACAAGCTACACAGTGTGTCTGCTGCAGCTATGAAACACATATGATGATAAATATAGTTGTCTCTTCTACTCAGTAATTCAGCATTTCTAGAAGCCCTTTGCTATGGTTTAACACTGGGGGGCAGCTCAGCCCCACACAGCTGCTCGCTCATTCACCCCATGGTGGGATGGAGAGAATCGGAAAGGTAAAAGTGCAAAAACTCATGAGCTGAAATAAAGACAATTTAATAGGTAAATTAAACCTACCTTCCTTCTTCCCCAGTCTTTTATTGCTGAGCACGTCCTATGGTCTGGGATATCTCTTCAGTCAGTTGGGGTCAGCTGTCCCAGCTGTGCCCCCTCCCAGCTCCTTGTGCCCCCCAAGGCTACTCGCTGGCAGGGCAGCGTGAGGAGCAGAAAAGGCCTTGAGGCTGTGCAAGCACTGCTTAGCAGTAACGAAAACATCCCTGTGTTATCAACACTGTTTTCAGCACAAGTCCAAAACATAGCCCCACACTAGCTACTATGAAGAAAATTAACTCTACCCCAGCCCAAACCACTACACCCTTCCTTCTTATTTCTACCTATGTAAACAAAATTCCATAGGTAGACATTGTTTTGGCATGCAGTATTTTGCCAGAAATACCCTTATCAATGGGATAAGTGCTTGGGTCCCTGCTGTAAAATGAGCAGTAACACAAAATGTCATCTTGCCTTGTTATACTTTGAACAATCACCCTTCTCCTGACGCATTCTTTGCCTGTCTCTCCCTCCTGGACCACCGCAGTCTTCCACTGAGATGCCTCAATGACCATTCTCCATGTTGTCTTCACCCCCTTTCTCAACCACCTCAGCTTTTTGCTTCCTGTTTTTCCCATCGCTATTCTCTCCAAAGAGATTCCTACTTACCAGCCCAAGCCCAGGAAGAGCTCTTTCTTACCCTAAGTATATACTGTTAATTGGGGACATGTCACTTACTGAGCAGAAACCTTTCCTTTTGGTGTGTCCAGTTCTTTGCTTGCCAGTGCTCTCAGGAGTTTCTAACACTTGTTTCTCTTTCCAGCCCTCCCAGCAGGCTAAAGAGTTACGGAGTGGATTTTCTCAAGTGACAGAGCTGTCTTTGAACCACAGACATTGAATAATTACTTCATTCATTGGATAACACATGGCTGATCCATACAAATCAATATCTAGACATGCCATCAAAGCAGCATACAAGTCCAGCACTGATATTTATCTGAAATTTTGCAATTGAAGGTATAATATTTTTTTGTTGTTATTTAGCATTTTTGTTTTCTTTAGCATCTCAGTCATGTAGCCCAGGAAGAGAAGTAATTGGTAGCAGTAGTATTTACTATCTGTACCTTTGCTATACACTGAAGCACAGATCAGAATCTTTAATATAGTATTAGAGGTGTAGAATGAAAAGACAATCCCTGCTACCAAGGTCTTCAAATCTAAGGACAGGAGAAAAGAAAATAGGGGAGAAAAAGAACAACAAACAGCATGCATCATCATGAAAGGCTGCAGGAGCTGTATGTATCACTGTATGATACCAGGCAAACAAGAGGCTATGTTGCAAATTACGGATTTCCTGAACAGAAGCAGCTGGAAAACACAGGGGGTTGAGATTATTTAAATTTCCATTTTCATGTTGCTCCTTTTATCAAAGTCACCTGGAACAGATGAAGCTTCATGTACAGTAAAAAAGCAAGACAAATATCTAATAATCAGCCATAACTATTGGACTGTCACTGAAATTGGCTTGTGATTGATTGTGCAGCCTTTAGATGGAACAGAGCATTATTCAGGTACTCAGGGTGAAAAACATGAACGAGTCAGAGGACAGGGATAACTACAAAAAACTGTGGCCTATAAAATGCTCTAACAGTCAGCTAAAATCTGAAAGGAGAAAACTCCTGGTTGCCCCTCATCAGGGGCAGGGGACAGGCCCAAGTGGCAGCTGTGACCCACTCCACACACTGGTATTTCTGATGAGTTGGTTTTAATGTATGGGTATCAATAATAACTGTTAATACCTTAATTGAGTAGATGCCCCACATGACACAAAGCAAATGCACCTTCCAAATGAGGAACTGACATCCAGATCATTATGTTAAGTGAGTGTTTCCCAGAGCAGTGTTCTCTGCCAGGGACATCTCTCACGTCCCACCAGAGAAACCTCTCCTTGGCATGAGGACCCTGAGGACACACCCCTGTGGATCTCTCTAGTTTCTTATGCTGTAGCTGTTGGGGTTCAGCAGGGGGAAAACCAGCAGGTAGACATTGGACATGAAAGAGAGGGGGAAGCATGCTGGCCACACCAGTGAACCATGGACAAGCCAAGCATGGGGATGTACAGGATCAGGACTGCCAGGATACGGGACAGGCAGTTGTTCAAAGCTCGAGAGGCTCCCTCTGGGATGTGATGCCCAGAATGGCCCTAGCAATCAGTGTGTATGACATGAAGATAAGAATGAAGTTGAATGTCAGAAAGAATGGCTACAGCAAAGCCATACCAGTTATTGAATGCAATGCACATCCGCTTGATCAGACAGCAGGTGATGGCAGCCCTCCTAAGAGGCATCTGCGCAGAGCAGCCAGCCCAATCCTGCCTATCCTGGCACTGGTGAGGATGGAGGAGTATCTCAGCAGGTAGCAGATGGCCACACAGTGATGAAAGGCCATGACCAGAAGCACAGAGGACTCCATGAAGGAGAAGGAATTAAAGTAAAGCTGAGCAAAACAGGCTCTGAAACTTGAGAGAGACAAACCCAAATCAGTGATGGCCAGCACGGACAGGAAACAGCATACAAGCTCATGGGGGCTCAGATCAGTCGCGATGACAGAGGATTGTGCAGTTCCCGACAAGTGATGCAATGTAGATGTGAGTAAAAGGGATGGAGAGCCAGACATGGGAAACCTCCAGCCCCCAGATGGCTGTTGGGCTGAACAGCATGAGAGGAATGAGAGAAATCGGTTCTGCTGCAAGATGACATGATGAGCTAAAGCACAAAAAAGCAAGGTAATCCTGTAACCAGTGAACCAAATAAAAAAGCATGAACTAGATGTGATCCAGTATCATAAATCTGCCAAATCTAAGCAAACAGATATATGTTAGGCACTCTGGCTCTTTCAGAGTGCTGCAGTACAAGCTCTTATTTAAATGAGAGCTTGATGATACAGAAACATACCATTAAAGAGGTAAACATTGCACTTTGCTGTGGCAAGAATAAATACCACATACCTACGAGCCCAGTAACTTCTTCATTTGCCTGTTACTGTGATAGATATCAACATGGAATGTTACTGTTGTTGTAAACATCATTAATCTAAGGAAAAGGGAGGAAAGTTTGCAGTTGTTCCCCAGATAAATAATGACTAATCAAATGTACTGGGTGAAGCAAAGCCATTTGTGCCAATTTCATGTGCATCCGTGGCATTTCAGGGCTTCTGCTTTATGGAGTTGAGAGACCTTGTGTCATTGATACGTGTTCTTACTCCAGAAATAAATAGGAGCCTCTCTTTACATGATGAATTTGGCAGTGCTGCCAAGTTGTCTAGACTCTGCCCTGGCTGCTTCCAGTCCTGCTGCTGGAGATGCAGTTTCACATCAGCTGTGGCTCCGCTCTCCTCTCCTCCCACACAACACAGGCTCCGATGCCTTGGTTTCAAGGAGTCCAACTCAGCTGAGGAACAACATCTCCAGGTACTGATGTATCACCCACCCCTCCCTTACCTAAACACAGCCAGGGAATATCCTCCAAGTCTTTACATGGATTGCCCATACTTTACAACAGACTCTTGGAGAAACAGCTGACAGGAGAGCTGTATTGCTTTTATAAATATATAGTGCATCCACACTGGGACAGCACAGAAATGCTCCATGTTTGTTTTATCCATGGAGAATTTCCTAAGCACCCAGAAGGTGCACAGGACTTCTAATCTGAATATCTTTCAAAGAGCAGTAAAGCATAATGAGACATCACAATATAAATCTGAATAATTCATACTAGACATGAGGTTCTGATTTTATGCTGGGCAGGTAAAACTGATGAGAGGATTTGCCATTGTAGTTGGGAAGCAGGTTTCTGAAAACACAGCATGCTTTGAGGTAGCAGGGGAGACACAAGAAGTTTTAGCTGCTGAAGGCAGAAAGGTTTGGTAGCTCAATTAAAACCAGGAGCACATTTTTAGTCATGATTTTGCATCATCCGCTGCCTGTTACCAATGTACTAACACAAGGCTTCAGCCCAGGGTCTCTTACCTGAGTTGAAGTCTGAGTGCTGTCTCTCAGTGCATGTGAAATGCTGTGGAGCACAACAGGAGACTGCAAAGCAGGGCCAGGGTTTGCAAGTTGAACCTTTTGTTTCAATCCCTGCTCAGCAGCTCCATGGTTAGCACTCAGAGGGATTTAAAAGAAAAAAACCGAAACTGAATGCTAATAGTGGTTAGGAGAGGAATCAAGAACAGGGAACAGCCCTTATTCTGCTGCACAAACCTGATGTTCACTCAGACCTTGTGCGCCTCAGGTTCTTTCATCTCAAAAGAGGCACAGGTAACTGGGATGTCCCCTGCTCTGGCTCACTTACCAGTGATACTGGGCACATGGCATGGCAGGGGCAGGCACTTCGGACTTCAGCTGGTTGGTTTCTTCCCCATTCCCTCAATTATTTACTTCCAAATAGAAACAGACCATAACAGCAAGTGAAAATAGCATGCGAGCTATCACACCTGCTCAAGGCAGAGCAGATACCAGGAGAACCCTTCAAATACTTTGGCTGACTGCAGGTGTATTTCTCCTGTGGTTGGGACACTAGCTCCAGCTTCTTTCTGACCATATGCTTCCCTTTCTTGATCAAAATCACCCATTTTTCCACTAGCTGTTCAAGGCAACGAGTCCGTCAGCCGAGACCCGAGGGACCATCAGCAGCACAAATGCCCCCCTCACCTTGGATCCTGACCCACAGGACAGCACTGATGTTGGTGGAGATGAGATAAACACATGTTGCTGCTCCTGTGGAAGGGCGTCCAAGAAGTTTTCATCTATCTCCATGCTTGCATAGTCTAATAATTGCAATACTGTGTAATCATGCATAAAGTAGCTTTAGCACAGGTATTACCTCAGCATTTTGTCTGGCAGGAGGTCACTTTTTCTGCAGACATGGCAGTGAAAGACTGCTGCCAGTCTGGCCTTGGTAGATGTATAAGACTATGAAATATTGGGCTGAATGCCCAGCAGTCACTCACCGATACTAAAACTACTTGAAACTAGTAGGAAAAGAGTTTGACACAGAGAAAAATACTTTACAGAGCAGTTTCTGGAACTTGTTTTCACAGACAGTTACAAAGGAGGACTGCATCAGGGAATTTAAAATGTGACTATACAAATTAATGAGTAATGGGTCCATAAACATGTATTCTAGTGAGTAGTCAGGGACCTCTACTATCACTAGTAATACAATAATGGAATGGAATAAAAGTATTTCAGTTGGACGGGAAGTGCTGACCTGCCATGGCTCAAATACAGCAGTACACGAGGCCTTGGGGGTGAAAGCTGCCTCTGAGCAGAGAAAATGCAGCAGAGGTGAGAGCAGTGTAAGAACAGAGATACACAGAGAAAAAATGAGGAGTTATATACTTCATTGCTGGTGTTCAGGGATGATCTTGGGGGACTAAAAACTCACTTGTCCAATTTAATCTCACCTCAGCATAACATATTCCTGTGCAGCAAGAAAGCTTGCTCCACGGTTGGTTTGTACATTACACTGAGCCAAGACACAGAACAACCCCTGCCATTCCTCAGTGCACATCCAGATAACATCATCATGCTAACACAAATGTACTGCAGAAGAGTCAAAATAGAGACTCCATAGCCCAGTACCACAGCACGGCCACTGCTGGCGACAGGCTTTGTACTGAGTTTGCAAGGTCTCAGGAACGAGGCATACCAGGTTTGCTCTCTTTGAACCTGTCCTGACCTGTCTGGAACTATTTTTTACCAGAACTAGCACTAATGGCAATTTTTATTCTGACTAGGGCTATGGCTTTTGCTTACCATTGTATAATACAACCATAGTTTCAGTTTTATGCAGACAGTAGCAAAAAGTAGCTATTCTGTGCTGAAGGACACTTTTATAACTTCAACATAATGGTGTAGTGCTGAGAAATACATATCTGGCAGGATGGCAGGGGCCTTGAGAAGTGGAAACACAGGATGTGGCAGAGGAGTGCAGGCATGAGGTGATAAGAGTGGGGCACAGGCTGGTGCTGGGGACCTCATGGCTATAAACAATTCAGGAATGGTCAGTTAAAGAAATGCAAGCTCAGAGCTGGACAAAAATGGTTTTGAGGTGACAAAGAGAACAAATAACAAGTATCTACTGCATAAAATGCACCATATTTAGGAAATCTGCATGTATCATGGACTTGGAGACCAATGAAGAGAAAGAAAGGTGTAAAAACATGTTACCAAACAAAAAAAGACACAAAGTGGACCTAAAGTGAGGAAGAAGCCATGAACATCAATACCATATTCCCTGTAAAGGGCTCCAGATTTTGATAACTTGATGTAACATCCACCACCACCACCACACTGAAGTCACCAACCGTAGGACCCAGAAGAACAGTTTCAAGGTGAGCACAACCCCAGGGAAAAGGCAGAAATTGGGAAGTGTATGTATAACAATCTTAATTTTTTTTATAATTATTATTACTACTACACTACTACTTCCATAGAGAAATATTAATTTTTCTTTTTTCTGTAATAACTGGATCTGGACTAACAATTATTCATTTATTAGCCTGTTTTCAATGACACTAACAATGAATTCTTGGCTTTATACATAAAGTGCATTTGCTTCTTGCCCATAAATGAGATTCTGATCATAACACACACGACCCTTTGCAGCAGTGGGAAGCCACGTGGGACACCATCAAGCATCTCCAATGAGATCTGTGATCTCCAGTGGCACTAAGCAACAATGCGTAGGCAAGTGCATTGAGCTCCTGGGTAATGCAGACCCTGGGGTGCCAAGAGGCACTCAGCAGACCCTAAAGCAGTTACCCAGCAGCTGCTCACCCAAATCTGACCCCAGGGAAGAAGCATCCAAAGCAACTCCATCCCACACCCTGGAGATGGGCTGCACGAGGCAAATCAGCTGGATGGAGCAAATGTAGATGCACCCAGCCACCCACCCATCCCATTAAGTATGAGGATATGGGCAGCACTACAGTGAGAGGGAGAGAGTTTCCCCATTTTCTGCACTGTCATGTGTACAGGTAACCCCTGCAAGGACAAGGTCTACCCATTCACATGGGACACCTTAAATGGCTTTCTGCAGAGATGGAGGGATCTGCACAGCCACAAACACAGTATCTGCGTGGGAAAAGGTTGCAGAAAACGTAATAAAGAGCTGAATCCATAGGCACATAGATAAGTATGGCATATGGGGAAAGGGTCAGTACAGCTCTTCTAACATACAGACAAGACTCCCTAACATATTGCATGTCTTCCAAGGGCTGGAAAGGATTCTGGCTGGGGCAGATCCAGGTGATAAGAGTCCACCTGGATTCCCAAGGGCTCAGAGCAAGGTCCCCACCAAAGGTCATCAAATAAGCAGCCATGAAATGAGAGTAAAGTTCCACACACCACTCAATAACTGAATCATAAACTAAAGGTGCATGGCTATCCTTTACAGTGAACCCCTACAGGAATCTGTACTGGGATTTCTGCTTTTCAACAAATTTTGTCTGGGAAAGGGAGGGGAAAACAGCAAGGCAACCAAGTTTCTGATCATATTAAATTACTCCAGGAACAGGAGGACCAGCTGCGAAAATCTGCAGAAGACCCTGAGAAGAATGAGTCACTGAACAATAAAACAACAGATTAAAAAAAAAAGCAGTTGAGATAAACATACAGTGATGCACTTGGGAAAAAATTGAACACTTCAGATAGAAAATGACAGGCTGGCGGCTAACAATTATCTCTCAGGAACAAGCTGTCACAGTTACGATAGTGTTACAACAACACAGTTCAGTGATCAGCAGTTCCAAAACCAAACTAGATATTAGAAATTCCTAGGCAAAGACCAGAAAACAAGGCCAGGACAGCGTTGTGCACCCGAAATACTGCCACAGTCCTGGTGCCTCGGGGAGCAAAATGCTTGTCACGGGAAATGAGCGAGCAGACCATGGCTTTCAGTTGGAAGGAGGCAATGGAGGGGAGATATGACAGAGGTGGCAAAGGCTCACAGATGAGTAGGGGAAGATCTGCTCACTGTCACTTCCAGCACAAGAGCTAGAAGCATAAGAAATTAAAACAGCACACAACTGGTTCAGAACAAACACACAGAGGTCATTATTCATGCAGCATGTCATTAGACCGTGGAAATTGCTAAAGCAGGGTCTCCTAGAGCCTCATGTGTTCATGCATCAAATTTAGGAAGATGAGCTCCTTAGGCAAGTGGGTTCATCACCAAAACATCAGTGCTGTGATTGAAGGAAAGAGCAGAAGAGCCCCAAAGCCTATGCTGTTCCAGGAGGAAGACTCTGCCCCTTTGCTGAGGGTGAGGGATTTCCAGGAGGTCTTGTGAGCAAATCCTAGCTTTTAGCTTCAATTATTGTTCTCAGGTTTTTTGCACCAAGGTGCCCTGTTTCCCCTTGTCACACCCCAGTTTCTCAGGACGATGACTCAGGTTTGCTGATTCCCAGGTCAGGATTAAGGTGAAAGGACACCAGGGATCCTTTAACTCACAAAACTCAACTTTTATTTGCTCACAACAACTGGCATACTCACCACAAAAATCGGTATGCTCACCACAAAAATTGGCACAAAACTATACCAGTAAACTGTGTAACGTGCTAACCATACATCACCAAACCTGTACTACAGGCCTTGCTTACTTTTGGGTCGGTTCAGGGAAGACAATAAGGTGAGCCCTCCCGTTGGGTCAGGAGGTTCAGAGCAGCCCCCCTCGCTTTCTAGACTCCTTCTCACAGAGGAGCCCAGGGGCGGCTGGGTCCGCTCCCAGTCTCAGACTTGGTCAACGGTCTATATCTAAAGGGACGAGGTGTAGGCATTACGAAAAAGTAAAGAGAGGGGGAAAAAAAAAAAGATTTCACCAGTCCTGGGTCCAGCGTTAGTCCAGTCAGCCGAGGGATCCCGTTCCAGTGGGCTTGCACACGTGAGGCTTCAGTTCGTGCCCTTTTATCATCCTTGCCCCCTCCTTCGGGCGGGCACTCGGACTCATTAGGCTAATTAGGTGTCCTGAGCGGTTTGGGCTTGGGGGTCGTTTGGGGAGTAACTTCCCCTGCCCTGCAGAGGTGACCAGTTTGATCTTTGGCCATGCATGGTGAGCTGCCCTGCTCAGCACATCAGTCCAGCACACCAGAGCAGGGAGCTGTGCTCCCCCCTGCGCGGCCTCCCCCGCCTGTTGCTGATGGGTTGCTTTCACCTGGGGTGCCTTGCTAGGCAGGGTTCCTTGTTATGCAGAGTGGGTTGTTAAGCAGAACTTGCCCCACCACAATGTTTGAGACATTAACTCCTTCAGTCCCTCGCACCCCTCATCAGCTAGCATTTATTTTTTGTGTTGGGAGTTATTATTCTTACTTCTGAGACGATAGCACTTATTCCTGCATGCCATTTTTTTTCGTGATGAGCCTTAGCCCTTTTGTATTTCTTCTTGGTGCATTGCAGAATCCTGGATCTGGCCCTCCTTGGCTTTTTTGTCTCATGCAATGGTGCACATCAAAACTGCCTGGCGAGCAGAGGAAAAAGGGCTTGTTAAGAATGGCCAGGGCTGGTAAGAGACCTGCCTTTCGAAAAAAACCCACTAGATTGTTTCCCAGGCAAGAGGGTGGTGCTTGTGAAAGAGGCTGGACAAGCTGGTTGTCACCAAAACAGCTGCTTCTAAGGTAGTAAATGCTGGCAGAAGTTACACCTCGTTAAACATATTAGGAGGGTACTGTCAAGTGCCAGCACCTGTGTTAGAAGGCAGTCCTATTAAAGCTGACCCCAGGAGGTTCCTGTGCTGAGTATTTTTAGGGTGTTGCAGAGGGTTTAGAGGCTGTCTAGGCTGGTAAGGTTGATCTGGTTTTTCTTTTTAGTTTTTTTTGTTGGTTATATATATATAGTTATGATACAAGTTAGCTACTTCCTAGTCCTTAGATTTATGTGTCTGCTTCCTTGGGTCTGTAATTACTGTCTTTTCTGTTGTTTTATGCTATTTTAATGCTGTAAATGGTTTGTCTTGCTCCTCTGTTTTGCAAAGTGCTTCTTAAAAGGCTATTATTTTAGACCCTTATGCTGTATTGATAAGGAATGTGAGGGAGTACTGTGGTGTGTTTATTGTTTGGGTTTGGGGGTTTTCTTGTTTGTTTGAGGGCTTTTTTTTTTCTAGTAAATTACTATAAAAGTCCTATCAGCCCCCAGGTGGGCAGAAGAGACTAAAGCATGATTGTGTGACATGTCTTTTATTGCTCATGTCAGGTCACCTCAGGTGTGGGTCTTCAAAGGCCCAGATGCAGATAAACCAAAGAAAATGCCTTCCTCTCTTAACATGCTCCTGAAAGCAAGGTGGGCCTCCTGCAGTTCATGGTCTGCCCAACATGTTAGTGTGCTAGTGCATTTAAGTACCTTCTCTGAACTACTAGCTAAAGAGATCCCTTAACTAGCAATGTCTAGCTGCAGAAGGTTTGGGAGCTGAAAGCTCTGCACTGAAAGAGTAGGGTGGCTTAATGCAAAAGGACCTTAATTTGAATGGGTCTCACACAGCATCCCCTTTCCAATCAGGGATGTTTGAGGTTAACTGTTGAACAGCCCAGGCACTAAATAGGCTGTTTATCTCTGCGGTGTTGTCCAGAGCACATCGTGTAGCTGACCTTGCAGCCGTGCTTGTTGGGGCTGCACTTGCGTCCTTGGTGCTGCGAGTTGCTGATAATCTGCTTGCGTGTCCTCAGGAGTGCCTGGCCCCCACAGCACCTTGTTTACTGACACTTGTGGCAAAACCCTTCCTGTCCTGTCCCCTTTCTGTACAGCAACGTCACCTCCCAGGTCCCTGATCTGACTGGGCTGGCTGTGGGGATGGCAGTGGGGCAGGTACTGCTTGTGCTGTTGGCTGCCTGCGCAGTGATGCCTGTGAAGGACCCATTGCTGAACATCTGTATGGATGCCAAACACCACAAAACCAAGCCTGGCCCAGAGGACATGCTGCATGACCAGGTATGACTGCTGATGGGTTAGGTGGGATTGTCAGGGTCCCCTGTAACTCCCTCCCCAGGTAATACAAGCTGGTTTGTTCTTTGGGCTTAGCAACCACTTGCCTGAGGAAGAAAGCCTGTGCTGAGTATGAGGTCTGTCTATTTGATGTTTTCTTCTAGCTAGTGAATGGCTAGGGAAGATGTGGTGGTGTGAGGATTTCTGTCAGCTGTGTCACCCCTCTTTCACCAGGAGGCTTCCTCTTCCCAAAGCTTAGTTACCCCAGATCAGAACAAGGTAAAGGATGTCAAGAAAAAACACTGTTTTCTGCTCCTTCTCCCAGTGTTAGAGCCTCTTCTTGCTAATTGACCCTAGGTCCTTGGTGGGGATGGGGCTAAGAGCAAGTCAGGGTACAAAAGAAGGGAGTTTGTTCATATTCCTAAGGTTGGCACTAATTCCTGGTAAGCATCTGACAGAGTCCTCCTCCTGCTCTTCTTCCAACTCCCATCTTGCTGCAGCCCTGAACTCTTCAGTCCAAAGTACCCGAGGGTTTGCTGGAGGAGAGGTTCTTGCTGCTGAAGGGTTCTTGGTGTAGGCTATGCAGGGAGACAGCACCTGCAGCATCCTCTGACTCCCTCGAGCTGCTGCCTGTCATCCCTGACCAGCCTGTCTCTTGCTCTGTTGCAGTGTGCTCCCTGGAAGGACAATGCCTGCTGCACAGCCAACACCAGTTTGGAAGCCCACAAGGACCAATCCAACCTGTACAACTTCAACTGGAACCATTGTGGGCTGATGCCACCCAAGTGCAAGCACCACTTCATTCAGGACACATGCTTGTATGAGTGCTCACCCAACCTGGGGCCCTGGATTGACCAGGTAGGATCAGATCTGCTGTGATTAAGACAACAGGGCTTGTGCTGGCCACATGATATGTTATATGCTGGTCCCCCATATGGTATACCCCTGGCATGTATGGAAGTGTGCTTTCCAGGGATGCTGCAAACTTTCCTGCTGGGTGGAAAGATTCAGAGGACTTTGCTAGCCTCTGTTTAGGTAGTCAGACAGGCTGATGGAAGAGCTGCTTGTTGTCCAGGCATGTCTTTGCTGGGGCTGAAACTCTTCCAAGATTAGCTTGAGCTAATTGGGCTGGAGCCCGCTGAAAGGGGCTGGGGGGGGACTCTGGGATCTGGCAGATCCTGCCACTTAGCTTTCAAGGGCCACCACCAGTGTGCACGGTCCTGTTCCCTTGCAGGCTGACAGCAGCTGGCGTCGGGAGAGGATTCTTCATGTGCCACTCTGCAAAGAGGACTGCGATGAGTGGTGGGAGGATTGCAAGGACTATGTCACGTGCAAAGAGAACTGGCACAAGGGCTGGAACTGGGCAACAGGTTGGTGGGCTGTGTGGAGCAAGCCTTTCCTCACCCCTGCAGGCAAGCCCCTGGCAGTGTCACTGCTGCCTGCCTGGTGGCTGGAGCCAAGACCCCTAATTGTTCTTGCCTGTCTGTGGGGTTGCTGATTAGAAGGTGGCCAAGCCACCATCCATCTGCTAAGATGCAGTGATGGGCTGTGGGCAGGTTGCCACAGCTGCTCCTCCCAGGTGAAAGGACATGAGTGAAGTGTGCTAGCTCATGTTTTCTTTTGTGGTGCTGTCTGTCTTCAGGAACGAACCGCTGTCCTTGGGGCTCCATGTGCAGACCCTTCAGCCACGTCTTCCCCCGACCAAAAGACCTGTGTGAGAAAATCTGGTCCAACTCCTACAAATACACCACAGAGCACCGGGGCAGTGGACGCTGCATCCAGATGTGGTTTAACCCTGCCCAGGGAAACCCCAACGTGGCTGTGGCGAAGTACTATGCTTGGAAAAAGAGATCCTCTGCTCAGATGGAGAATGCAACTCCTGAGACCAATGAAGCTGTGGGTGTTCTGCTGTGGCCTGCCCTGGTCCTGCTGCCTCTGGCCCTTGTGGTGGTCCCTGAGGGAGCTGGGGGCTGTGGATCGCAATGGATGGGGGTCTATGTGATTGCTCCCTGAAGGGACATGGCTTGGACTGCTCCAGTTGCCCTACAAGAGGAGCTAGCGTAGGTAACTTGGGTCTGTCTGTTTAAGCTGGTCAAGCACCCCAGAAAGTGTTCTGTATGAGTTATGTTGTTGGACCTTGATACCTGCCTCTACTTTCACCTGCTGACAAAGGCAGTTATTTCCTTGCCATCCTAGAAAGGCCAATACCGTGTGTCTTTCCTCTGATGTAGGAGCTCCTTCACATCTGGCTGTGTGCTGGGTTGGCAGTACTTGTTCAAGGTCCTTGGCTAAGCTCTAGTCTTTCAGACTGCTCTGACTCCATGGAAGGTGGGGATGACAATAAAATACTCCTCTGAATCAGCCTTGCTGTACTGAAGTTAATTACTGTCGAGGAGGTAGAAGTGCTCTGGGGGGCGAACAAGACTGCTGGACCTGGTGGTGGTGAGTGTGGGGATCTGTACCTGTGGGACTCTGCCTGGGGGGTAGGAAAGGTGTAGCCTTCTGGGTCCAGAGGGATCCTTAGCTGCTGTGCTCTGCTCCATCCTGCTGGAGGAGGTGCAGAGTTGCCTGTGTGTCCACACTGGGACTGCTGCAGCAGACCACAGCTAGCCTTGAGAAGCACCTGTAATGTCTCCTTCCTTGTCACAGCCACTTTTCTGTGCTTCTTCCTCTTCCCTCTGAGCCAGCCCTCTCAAAGCTGGGTGCAGGAGCAGTCTGACCTTCTGTGCATGGATTGCTGGACCTAAATGCAAATTGCTGCTGCAGCCTGGTGCAAGTGGCACCTGCTTTTCCAGCTGAGCAAGTGCCTCTGAGGAGCATCTTGGCAGAACTGTCCTTGTCCTGCAGCTGTCCAGAGATCGTATGTGGAAAGCTCCCTCTCCTTTGCTACAGCTGTGCAGTTCAGGTTGACTGGTGCATCTTTCCTCCTCCTGCCTATGACCTGGTTTTGGGTGTATATCTGTGTTTCTTCAAAACTTTCTCTTCCCCTGGGGGCAATGGTTCACAGCCCTCTGCATGGGACTTGCAGATGTCATAAGTAGCTGTGCAAAGGCTGACTGCTGTGCTTACTCTGTTTCCTTCCTCAGAAGTGAAAACAAGCCTCTAACAAAACTTTAGCAACTTTTGTAAAGGAATGGCAAAGGGGAGACCAAGGGTGAAATGCACAGGGCTGCTCAGGTTAGGCAAAGTCTGCAGCTGTCCAGTCTGCAGAGCTTTATAGTATTTCAAATACTTAAAGGAGTCTTTAGATCAAAGCAGCTATTCCAAGAAGTTTTTCTGGTTTATTGAATTTTTAAAATGCTCCTAATGATACAGCCTCTATTGTAGCTGGTTCCTTGCTTTTATATGAAACACAGAAGCACTTTTTTTCTTTCCCTCTCTAACTTCAATGTGTTGTCTGCAAAAGCTGAAGCTATCCTAGGACTGACCCTGGCTTAAAGTAAAAAAAAGTCTTTAGCCCATGTGTGGGGTATGGGTTTGCTGGGCCTGATCCAGGTAGGGACAGGGAAGAGGAAACACCTGGAGCTGATTCCTGTGATGGTGATCTCCATAAAGGACAAAAATAAGAACTCTAAAGGCAAGGCTGCTTGAGTTTAAGGAAAATCCCATTCAGGCAGCTCCCACTGGCTATGGACTTGTTGTCTAGGCAGGTTCTGGTCAGCTCTGCCACTGCACCTAAATAATGCTCAGGTACTTGTCTTTTAGAAGCATATTGGGATCCCCTTCAGGGCGGGTGTAAAGTCTTCCTATCCCACACCAATGTGAAAACCCTGCCTGCAGGTCTGTCCCTGGAGTGAGATCTGACCTCACTGTTTCCAACCACTCATAGTTTTATCCTTTGGAAGTTGCTTTGGCATTAGCTGGAAGTGATACTGCAGCCAGCATCTCATCTTTATGAGAAACTTCTAGTTGTAGAGACTTGCTCCCTGGACACTTCACTGGTCCTGTTGGTACTGTTCCCATGCTTGGCAATGGTAGGATAACTTTGCCTATTGCAAGCTACTGCATGAGATCTGGGCAAACTGGTCTGCACCTACAATTAGTTCGTCTTTCTGTCCTTTGATTCATTGCTGGAAGAGGATCATGTTGCTAAGACTGTGAACACCAGCATAATTGTTCTTGCTTCCCAGGCTAGGCTACACCATCAAATTCTTTCTGTCAGGTAGAGAGAGGTTATCTTAATTTAAAACACCCTGTAGTGATGCACTGCAGAGCATCCTTGTTAGTGTGACATTATGGAACAGCAGTGGCTTGCAATCAGTCAGTGTTAATCCTGACCGGCATTGCTGGGATGGAAGGTGGTTGCAGCTTGCTGCTTATCCCATTTATTTCTGCTTACCTTCTGTCACTTGGGGGGAACTGCACAACCTGTTTGTCACCAGGACTGACTTAAGCTCCCTGGAGCCCCTGTATCAATTCCTACCTGTGCTGTCATCACCTATTTGGGTTTGTCTCTAATATGTAACGAGTGTTTTGTGGTTTGATGCCAGACAGGTTAGTCTTAAATGCTTTGTTTGCTCGATCTTTTTTTAATTCATTCCTTCTCCTTCATGGAGTCCTCTGTGCTTCCAGCCATGACCTCTGATCACTATGTGGACATTTACCTGCTGAGATACTCCTCCATGCTCACCAGTGCCAGGATAGGCAGGATCAGGCTGGTATCCTGGGCTGGTCCAGATGCCTCTTCAAGCATTCCTCCACTTCTGGAATTAAGGTTACCATTACTGTCTGCATTGGGACCTGATTGAGCTGGTGTGTATAGACATCATATTCAATAACTGGTATGGTTTTGCTGTAGGTGTTCTCTTTCTGACTTTTGACCTCATCCTTATTTTCATGCCATATATTGCTAAGGCCATTCTCAGCATTCACATCCCAGAGGGAATATCTCAAGCTTTGAACAACTGCCTGTCCTGGATCCTGGTTGTCTTGTCCATGTTTCAGCAGTATGGCCAGCATGCTTCCCCTCTCATTCACATCATGGACAATGTTTACCTGCTGGTCCTCCCTGTGCTAAACCCCATCATCTATAGCATAAACACTAAACAGATTGACAGGATCTGCCTCTCAGAGGCAGCTCTGCCTGAGACAGCAGCATCTGACTGAGGGTGGTGTTGAGGAATGGGATGACTGCAGGCTAGAGGCAGCTCATCTGTGTCATTGCTTTAGCATTTCCTTGCCTTGGGGATAATTTGGATGGGAACTTCAGTTATCATGTGGTATCTTTTGGGCTATAGTGATTTGTTGTGTCTGATGAGCAGAGTCAATAACTCAATGTAATTACTTGAGCTGGGATCATTCATTGTGTACTATAGAAAGGTTTTGTTTTATGAACATATTCTAGAAAAAGGCAGCCTTGCAGAGAAGAGGCTGATTAGATCAACTGTCCATCTCTTATCACTGTCTAAGTTCATCTGCTCAGCCTTGAGCTGAGCTAAAAGGTCAAATGTTTCACCTGTGCTATTCTCTGTATTTGATTGTTTCTTGTGATAGACTTTATGACCCTGCAATCATTTGTGCACTAATCCTAGCATGCTAAATATCACTGTTCACTCATTATTTCAATGATACTGTTTTCAAAGAAAATATCTTGAAGTCCAGAAATGGAAAGAACTGAAGAGAATTTTATGAATAGCAAAACCACCCTCTGTTCCTAGCATCAGGCTAGAAGTAGGAGCTCTTCCTACCACACCTTTATGCTGGATCCTGCTGCTCTGTCTTTTGGCATTCTCCTCACCATAGACAGGCTGTGTGAGCAAACTCCTGAAGGAGCTTCTCCCCACTTTGGATGCTTTTACTGATTCCTGTTATCGGTGGTAGTGTTTCCATCGTCAGAAAGGTGGAGAATGTACATCTGCAGGGGCTTCAGGAACCTGCCTGCTCTGCATGACCATAGTCAAGGCTGTGGGGTGTTGACAAGTCAAGCTTTCTGTGTGTCCCCTCATTTTCCTGGAGGGGGATCTGATCTTGGAGACAGATTTCCAGTCCTGACCAAAATGTCTCCACTTACAGGGAAGTCACCCTGCTATTCAGACAGGGACCCTGTAAGTGTCCTCCTGAAACCACTAAAAATTAGTTCTGCAATTTGAGGGTCAATCTGTTAAACTTCATGCTCCAGTCATGACCCTTTGTTGCTGCTGCTGCATCTTGAGGCTGGGAATCTCCTCTTTTCCACACAGCTCTTCAGGACCATGATTTCTTACACAGGGTAAGGTAAACTGCCTGCACTATCCAGTGCCTTGATCTAGGCCATGAGGAGCCCAGACTCCCCTCAGTCCAAGAGCGCAGCAGCAGCATCCCACTTTCCTGTCTGCTCTTGCTGTGTCACAGGATGCTTCCAAGCTGGCTGCAGGTTTGTTTCTGCTCATTTATATGGAGTTTTGGATGCATGTATGTAACTGATTGCTGCAGCCCGAGAGGTTCCCCCTGTGGTTACCTACAAGCCAAGATCACCTGGAAGGAGGGTTCTGCATTGGATGTGATTCCTGGGTCTCAGGAGCTAACTGCAAGAGCTGGAAAACAGAGGAGGGACATCAGCCAGTGGGGGATGTCTGACTCCTTTTGCTCTCCAGCCAACAGAGAAGGTAACCAGTAGAATTGACAAGATACTGTTGTAGCTCTAGCTATGATGGTCTGCTACAAGTTTATAACATCTCGTTTTGTCCTCCTAATATAGGATAGAATAGGATATTTCAGTTGGAAGGGACCTACAATGATCATCTAGTCCAACTTCTATTCATAAAAGAAAGCCATGCTCTGGGGCACACAAAGCTTTCTGCATGTCTCATAGAGAAGCCGGATTCTCGAGCTGGGGAGTAGAGGCAGAACAAGGCTTGGAGGAGCCCAGTGCACAGCAAGACCCCACAGAGCTGCAAATGAGGAGCCTCAGCACAGCGTAGGCTTTCAGTCCTGAGCATCAAATCCCAGGTTAGCACTTGCACACCGAGTGGCTGGCAGTGCCTGTTCCACTGCAAGGTTAGCTTGCAGACCGGGAATCCCACCAGCTTTACACATGGACATTTGTCTGTAGGGCTCCTGGTCAGAGACACTGCTGGAGGGGCTGGCCTCTGACCAAAGGAGCCCTCTTTCTCACAGCCTGCATGCAAGGCACAGGGGGAAAATAACTCTCCTGTGAGCCCTCTGCCAGAGGACCTTATCAGCACCCTGGGCAGTCGGCACAGAGATGCCTGTTGCTCTGCCTGGCTCTGCAGCAAGTGCTGGCCAGAGCAGGGGAGATGAAGGGTGGGTGAGCTGTGCTGGGAGGAAGCTCTGCGGGTGCTGCTGGTGCTCCCCAGGGACTCCAAGGGCTGCTTTGTGCCACCAGACCAATGTGTAAAAGGGAACTTTTCTCACCCAGCTGCAGACTATAGACCTACTGCCAAGATCATAGTCTTTGTTCAAATGCTTAGAGGAAGAAAACTGCAAGAGCTCTTTGGTGCCGATCACTGAACTAAGTTTTTTGTAAAATAGTGAAATGGTACAGGTACGTTTTTCAAATCTCCCATATTTAGTGTGTGCAGAACTATTTTTATAAGCAGCATGCACTCTCTGAAAACTACATTACAATGCTGCATCTCATGTGATGTAGAGGAGGAGAACCCCAAAATATGCTGCTTTATAGATGTCTTTCGTGTATGACCTTACCTTAAGATAACTGAACATCCATCTGCTGGGCTTTCCAGGACCTGAAGTTTGTGGCAACTGGTCCATGTCCCTATTTGACATCTGTGTTCTTTCAGCTTTGGCTTCACATCTGTGATATTTACAAGTGTTTGCTATGTCCTCTTAGACTTACTACTTTGTTTTCTTTGATGTTTCTTTTTCACAGCAGGCCATCTCTGGTACATCATGTCTCTCAAGAAGTCCATCTCCACACCAGCCACACTTATCCTTATGGGCATCTGAGGGCTGGAAACTGTCAGCATCTGGCTCTCTCCCCTTCACCTTCATTTGTCTTATGTCACTTCTGGGGAACATCACAATCTTGTTTGTTACCAGGACTGATCTGAGCCTCCATGAGCCCATGTACCAATTCCCCTCCATGCTGGCCACCACCACCAGTTTGGGTTTGTCTCTGTCTACAATGCCAACTGTGATGAGTGTATTCTGGTTTGATGCCAGGCAGGTTAGTCTTGATATTTGTTTTGCTCAATATTTTTTAAGTCATTCATCCTCATTCTTGGAATCCTCGGTGCTTCTGGCCATGGCCTTTGATCTTTATGTGTCTGTCAGCTACCTGCGGAAATACTCCTCTATCCTCAGCAGTGCCAGGACAGGCAAGATCGGCCTGGCTGCCCTGTGCAGATGTGCCTTACCAACTGTCCGCCCATTTGTGGTATTGAAAGGATTGCCCTTCTGCCAGTCCCATGTACCCTCCCACGCTGACTGCATCAGGACCTGACCGGATCAAGCTGGTGTATGCAGACATCATGTTCAATAACTGGTATGGCTTTGCTTTAGCCAGTCTTTCTGACATTAGTCCTAATCCTCATCTTTGTGTCATATGTACTGATTGCTAGAGCCATTCTGAGCATCACATCCCAGAGGGAACATCTCAAGCTTTGAAAAACTGCCTGTCCAGTATCCTTGCAGTCCTGATCCTGTACCTCCCCATGGCTGGCTTGTCCATGGTTCACCGGTATGGCCAATGTCCATGCTTGCCTCCCATTCATGTCTTCATGGCCAACGTCCACCTGACGGTCCTTCCCATGCTGAACCCCATCATCTACAGGATAAAAACTAAACAGATCTGCAGGGGCATTCTCATGGTCCTCTTGTCCAGGTATCCCTGTATGAGGTAGGGACAGGTCACAGCTGTGGGATGAGACCTGGTGTGATGTACCTGTGTGCCATGGGCCAAGTCAACATCTTAAATGCGCACACATCTTCCCACTGTACATCCTCTGGGTGAAAATGCTTCTTATGTTAATGGTACCCTGTGATTCATTACGGGCTCTGCTGACTGAGTCCACATGGCAAGGATAGCTGACAGCATCTGCTCAAGTGACCACAAAGGCCAGGCAGAGATCAGGGGGGCAGTGACAAAGTGGGAAAAACCAGCTAGGCTCATTCCTCTACATCTACTGCTCCTAAGAACATCAGAGATGAATGGTTCAGCCATTGTCCCTGTTCAGAAACTAGAGCAATTCATCAGAAGAAACTCTCGAGGACACTATGCAAATTCCTGCATTATTGCCTGAACGGGTATATGATTTTTGTGGGGTGCCTGCAGAAGAATTTGAGGATTGAACAAGAGAATTATGGAACTGTACAGTATTTATCACAGGATGTTTAGCGGAAGGGCTGGCAGCAGGAATTATTGGGAATTATTAAGGAATTATTAAAGGAATATGTGTGTTTGCGGGTGTGTGCAATCCACCGGTGAACTTCTGGCCGAAGCAGGGAGGGTGAGGGGTCTGGGGTTTGGGGCCTGATGAGGTCTGGATCAGAGGGACCAGGGGTCTGGGAGATGGGTACAGGAGAGACCGAGGGTTGGGAGCAGCTTCCAGAGAGACCCCCTGTAGTGTGCTCCTGAACTGTTCTCTGTAGAAACAGGTCTGAGCAATTCCTGCTGTCAGTGTGGGTCCACCCCAGTACACCACGTTGGGGCACCCTGAACACAGGCACCAAACAGGGTCTGAAAATCCCAGCCTGGAAGATCACTGAGCCAGCGGTCAGGCTTGAGTTGGATAGTTTTTTGATAGTGAGCTCAGATGAAAAGGAAAAAGAAAAGCCCCAATCAAGGCAGTAAGACCATGTCTCAGGAGGGCAGGCGGGCAGCAAGTGGGTGTCAGGACAAGGTGGATGATGGGGGTCAGGAAAATGGGGACTGCTTTTGCACACTGACTCCTTTGTAAATGTCAAGATATTCAGGGAAATGCCAGTGCAGCGGAGATGTCAAAGAAGGGTTTGCCAAGGGCGAGGGAGAATTTGGTAGCAAGATGAAGAGAAACTGTTTGGTCTCAGCCCTGTCCCAAAATACCTTTTTCTCCCCTGTGATTTGACTTTTGTCCGGGGCTTATGGCTTTGCCCAAACAACAGCTCTATAGGCATGCACAGGAATATTAAATTTCCCATGGTGTCCATGGTAATTATTTCAAGGAAAGCAGCAGTGCTACTGAACAGAACTACAACTTTTAAATTATCTTTATTCTGTAGGGGGGGTTTATTTGCTTTTGTTGTTTGTTTGTTTGTTGTAGTTGAAAGCACTAGATGTCAGCCAAGTGGACTTGGTAAAACTAGGTGATAGCAATATCTCATGAGGAAAATGTCTAGGAGAATATTTTTCAGGAAGCTATGCAGTTCATTAAAGATGCAATAAAAAGAGCATTTTTTTTTCAAACCCCACCAATAGAATGAATAAGCAAGAAGGGCACTAAAAAATCATCATGCATAAATCACCACCTTTGCAGTGATCCCTAGCCTGAGAAAAAAAACATGAGCATTTGAGCTTGGTCAAACCTGTAATGATTTACAGAAATAAACAGCAAGAGCATATAAAGCAAGAACAGAAAGGAAGGGGAAGGCAAAAAGCAATTTGCATTTAGTTAGACACATAGATTAATGTAAGAATTGCTTTGTTATTCAAATGCTAGGAAAGCATATTGAATGATGGAAGATATGAACATGCATGACTTTTTTTTTTAATCATAAATTATTTTTCCCTGAAACAGTCTAACATCAGCAGCAAAGTAAGAAAGCAGGGGAAATGGGGAATAAAAGTTAAGAAGTTAAGAAAACAGATGGCTTTAAATTACAAGGGCAGTGTAAGGGCAGGATGACATTACCATTAAAGTACTTAGAGAGGGGACAGGAGCAGTCCAAAGGTGGTTGGCAGATATCTTTGAGAATGAACAGAAGATAAGTGAGAATGAAAACCAGACTGGAAGAAGGTAACCCTAGGGCCTGACTTCAGAAAGGTGGAAAGGGGTAAAGAAGCGACAGGGAATTAGAAACCAGTCAGATTAACATTTATTTCCTGAAAAATACTGAAACAGACAAACCAAGTATTTATGGAGCATGCAAGGCATATCAGGGAAATAAGCAGCAGTGACCATGAATTTCCTAGGAACAAATTGTGACAAAGTGATCTAATTTTTCCTTTAGATGGGGTAACATGCCTTGCTGACAGGGAAGAAACAGAAAATTAAATCTGCCTTGACTGTAATTATGCTTTTGACACATTTCACATAACATATTCAGAAACAAGAAAGGGGAGAATGATCTAAATGAAACTACCACAAAGTGAAGGCAAAACTCATTGAAAAAAAGAATTTTTCAAAGAAAAGTTATCAATTATTCATTGTCAAAGATGAAGCAAACAGGGCTTTGAAGGAAGCTATCTTATTTCTGCAGTTATTCACTATCTTCATTAATGAGCTTTTAAGGAAATAGTGGTTTCTTTGGGTCTGAATGTAGCTATTGTCATGTCATTTTGGGTACGTAGATCTGATCTTGCTTAAAAGATCTGGCCTTTAATCAGTGTATTCCATGCGAATGCACCAGACTGACGTCGTCTTTATTATTTTGCCTGAATATTTAAAATTTTTGGTGTAACTCCAGCATCCTTCTGGTGATTGGATAGGGAGCCTGCTTATTAATTTGTCAGTGAGAACAAGGCAGAAGGACTGAAAGTACAACAGGGAGAAGGCTGACATTCAGAACTGGCCTGACATGCTGGATGTGAAACTAGAAATGTAATTCACACCATTGGGCTGGTAGGAATGGGAGGATTTATATCAGTAAACACTAGTATCAAACTGGTTAGTCTGGAAGTAATCTTTTCTTTTTATATTTTTTTTCAAAATAGAAATAGAGTAGGCAGCACCTCTACAACAAAGCTTTGGGAAGTACCAGAGATGACAAGGCAAACATTAGTCAACAATGCCATGGTTAGCAAAAATAAACAAGAAAATAAAACCCAAAGTGAAGACTATGTCAGAAAGTGTAAGTAGGAGTGTTGTACCCAGGGCATGTGGAGTAACCTTCCCGTTCTTCTCAGCACCAAACCCACAGGTGGGGCACTTTCTGTAAAGGAACACAAAGACCCATTAGCAAAAGGAGAGCAACAAAATAATTGAAAGTCCACAGAATATGAAGCATGAGGACTCCTTTCGGTCATGAGATTTTTTGGAGAGGTGTGGAAGTGCCATCCAGGAATGTTAGAACAGGTTTACTAAATACCTGTCGGGGTTGGTTTGGGTAAGATGTTGTCTTTTAGGGTGGCAGATGGACTGTAAGATCTCTTGAGGTTCCTTCTATTCCTACTTTTCATGTTTCCATCAAAAATTTCACATTAGATGTATATTTTCTACCACTGTCCTATGCATCTCCTTTGTTGTATGTGTATGTTGATATTCCTTATCTACCTATAGGATAGCATCTTCTGCCTAGTGATATGTTGATCTTCACTAAGCAGTGATATGGGGGTTTGAACTCCTTGCTATTATTTCAGTAATAATAAATACTTCAGTCTTGGTAGAGACCCACCATTACTCTTGACCTTCCTGTATTTTCGTCAGCAAATTGCATAGGCAGACTGGATTTCTCAGCTGTTAAACATAAAGGTGTATTTGTTTGTTTTTCTTGAACATCCGGGATTTAAGCCAGACTTTGCACCCCTTGAGTCTCTCATCCAGGCTCAGTCTGAGGACATGACTGACTTGGAGCAGAAATGTTATTACAGTAATACTGTGTGTTATTACCGGATGCACACAGAGTTTCCTGTCAGAAACCCCCATGCAGACAAGGTTTCCCCTTCTGACCCCTCTCTGTGTGAAGCCACAAGGACCCCTAAAAGCACAAATGATAAAGCAGAGAGTGGTAGTAGCTATGTGTGATCAGAGGCTGCTGTTTACATCAGCACATTTTATAGAAAGAAGGCACTTCTGCAAGCTTCATCTTCCAACTACATCCTTTGGGCTAATAAAAGAAATTATCTCTCTTCTGAAACAAAGGGCAGGGTCAGCCAGCTAGCATCTGATAAAACCACATTTTTCAGAAAAATGCGTCATTAATGGTGGTTGTTTGCTGGAGGTAAAAATGGCCCAGCATTAAAGGGATTAGCTTTTAAAAAAATTATACATGACCATTTTCTAATACTGAATGCATTGTTCCCAATAGCAAAACGGTGTCCTTCTGACAAATGAAGATGAAATAATTACTGATGTGGAAGCTATCCTTTTCTAATGGGTGAGTCACCTTAATCTAACGACTGTCAGTGTCAGGGGCACTGCAGGAGTCAGCAATAAATGTCATTGGGGCCCCACAAGGGTTTATTTCCTAGAATTTGGGGTAATTATGAGATAAGTTGGATAATAAAATCCCACATCATGCTGACCACTTGGACACAAATCATTCTTCAGCTGGATATGTCATCGCACCTGGAAGGACAGGCAAAAATAGCAGTTAAGCATTCAATTTGAAAGTGGTCAAGGTTTTCTATACCCAAGGAAGTGCTGCAGAAAACATCCCACTATCTTAGATGTGATCTTACTGTCCAATACCTCTTGTGTTTTCTCATCATATTGGTTTGCTTCAGCACTGCCTGTTTCTTGACAGATACAACACGTAGCAGGGAAATTTCTCCCTTGGTTCTGTCAACTAGCACTAGCAGCCCCCAGTCTAGCTGTCAGAGCAAATTACACCAAGCACTCAGGTTATTGAATATGACCCAAATCTTAGTATCCCATATGCAAAACAACTGGCATTCATTGCTCCAGGAGGAGCAATATGCTCTGTGACTACCCAGTTTAGACTGGGTCACAGAACAACCTTGAAGGGTATGAATTCCAGCCCAGCAAAAGTGAAGGTTTTGATTTCCAAAATGGGAACGTGGTTAAAAAGAAAAGCCTGGAAACAATGTAAATGTGCCCTGGTTTTGAGATTCTTCCCTTGTGCCAGGTGCCATCTGGGATTTTCCTGGAGGTTTCCCTAGTCCTGGATGCTGAGAGTCCAACTCTGCTGTGCTCTGCTTCCAGCTTCTGCTTTTTAGAGTGGCTCTTTTCCTGGGTTACACTGGGGGCTTACTTATCCAGTCGCAGCTGAATGCACCTTGAGCAGATTGTAAAAGTCACCGATTTGAACTAACTGGCTGAAACCAGGAACAAACACATTCATGGTGCATAGATCCACTGATGTCTATTAACTGTGCTTGGGATGAAAGAGCCAGCTTGTGAGGCTTCTGCATGATAGTGTGGCAGGTCCTGTACTCTCATTTTCCTGTCAATAAATTATGCTAGAAATAACAATCAGAGCACAAAATGGAAAAAAAGGTTTTGGGAAAAACTCACTTGTTTGGGGCCAAATGCCATAAGCTTCTAAAAGATGTCCATCTAGTTGCATATAGTCACCTTCCTTATGCAGTGGAGAGTCAGACACCGCCAGGAGCTCACCTGGTTCATGTTATGCATCTTAGGATGGGACAAACAATCCCTCAGCAATGCTTATTTCTCCCCCATAAGTATAAAGGAAGCAGTGACCCCAATGTCAGAAGAGTAATGTGGTTGATGCTTTGTTATTCACAGAGAGATGTCATCTATGCTAAAAGAATGCATATAAGATGCTAATATCCTTCCTGCCCTTGTGAGATGATAGCAGTTCAAGGTGAAGAAGTTCCTAAACATAATAGCTACCCAAAAGAGCAACTCTGGACCGAGACATCAGGTCCCAAACTGCCCCATCTCTGCCCAAGAGATGGCTGCAGCAGGCACAGACCTGACCTGGCATCTCGCCTGCTCGATGTGCTTCAAATGCTCAAAAGGATACCCAGGAGAGGCCCCATGCTGGCGACTGGCAGCCTCAAAGCCACCCTGTCTACCTCTGCTCTTTCGACATGAAGATGTGTCTGTCACCTCTGTCTGCATGCCCATGCCTGCACATGCACTCAGGTCCAGCCAAGACTCTCCGTGCAGCCTGGAAAACACCTTGGCTCAGCTGAAATCCCCTGGGGCACCTGGGGAGTTGAGCTGCTGTCTGGACACTGATGCCTGTGCACCAGATCTCCAGCTGCAGCTTAGGCACCCAGGGCACTTCTTGGACACCATAGGTGGGTTTCTATAATCTGCAGGTGTATCTGCACCCAGTGACGGGGATCCTAAGGAGGGTCAGCACCTCCTCCAGCATCCAGCCAGTCCTCAGCCTCCTGCTGCGTATCCAATGCTCGGGGCAGCCTGGGGAAACGAAGGGAAGGTCTGCACGGTGGCTTGCAGGACACGATGTGAGCAGACATGAGCTCCGTGCTCCACGCTGTGCCACGGATGCCGTGCAAGTGTGCGCACAGGACATCAGTGACACAGGACACATGCCCTGAGAGGAGGGAGGGCTGCAGGTGTGTTTACAGCACTGGTGCGGCTGTCACTGCGGCTTAGCACAGGCATGGCTGAACAGCCTTCCAGCTAGCATTTGGCATGTTGTGACAGCACGGAGTTCACTGCCGGCAGAGAGTGTCTCCTGAGAAGCTGGGAGCACTCAGGCAGTCAGCTCCGGTGAGCTATGTTTCATCAAGGCTAGACTTGCCATGGTACCCAAGCTGTCTCATTTCTTCCATCTGTGCAGCACAGAAGTTGCTCTCAGACAGAAAAACACGTGAACCAAGGGTGAAAGGGCTCAGGGGAATGGGAATCTGATTTTTTTTGTCTAGTTTCAGCCACAAGGTTCACTCATTCCTCTGCACAAGGGACAAGATGTTTTTTCTTGGAATGCATCATGCTAAACCCAAATGCTTCTCTCTTTCACATCGCTGCGACTCCCAAACCCCACAGCCACGTTAATTTCACTGTGTATTTATACCCATGCTGCAGAGATCAGCACACCAGCTCTCTACCTTCTCTGCAGAGTTCAACAGGGACCCCACCGGGGAGGGATTTGGCTGGGTGAGTTTGTTTCCACCCATTTCCAACATAATGAGCGAGTCCCAGAGTAGAGGCCAAAAAGCAGCTTTCTTTGGAGTCCAGGTAAGCAGGTGCACATTCTGCAGTGGTGATATTTAATCACTGGAATAAGTTAGTGGAAACATTAGGAACATGCTGAAGTCTCCAGTTTTTTAGAATTTGACTGAATAACTTTTTGGAAGACGGTTTGGAGAAAAACAAGCTGCTGGGTTCAATACAGTGTATGTTAATGGTTGGAGAGAGCATATGGGGTAATGACCAGTCTAGAAAGGTTTCTAGCATATACCAAATGTAGTTTCTGCCTGTTTCCTTCTATGACTTTAAGCCAAGGTCCACTGAAAAACAATATTGAAAGTGTCTTTGGATGGGGGCCCAGGGCTTATGTGTGGCTTTTAACAACGAAGGGAATGCTCAAGGAAATATTTCAGGAATAGTATGTCAAGAGTATGTTACCAGTAAGTTAAGGAGTAGCATTTTAAGTATTCTCAGTGCTTTCTCCCAGATCTGATTGGTTTTCATCCCAGAAACTGTCAGGTTTAGTGCAGGTGGAAGCTGCACGCGCAGGTTGTCCAGGAAAGTGTGGGCAGGCTGAGGAACATTCTGCCCAAACCAATGGATGGAAAAGGAGAAGGCGACTGGTCCGCAAAAGACTGCTGTGACCCAGCTCATTGGATGAGCAATGTTTTGGGGATGTTGTTGGAGCTGAGGATGCAACCGGCAGCACGGAGGAGATGATGTACATGAAACAGCGTATGCTCTCAACATGGTCAGACAGAAAACAGTGAGCTCGCGGGACTCTTGCTCTGACCCGTAGCTCACTTTCCACGGTCCTTTGCAGCCTTCAGCCCAAAGACTTTATTGCCCACAGCAGGGCGTCACTGCCGCCGGTGGGTGCCGGTCACCTGCTGAACGGGTCTCGGGTGCCACCGAGCTGCAACTGCTGCCATCAGACCGCTGCTGCCTACCACCTCTGGGCTGCACTGCTGAAACACGGGGCAGGCCAGATCCTGCAGTCTGCTCCAGTGTTTGACCTCTATGCAGCGGCAATCAGCCCCTTTTGTACCCCATCTCTCCATTTCCCCCCACCCCATCCTCCCCAACACCCCTCTCCCACCTTTGACCTTGCCCTGAGGGTTCCTTTATCAGTTTTGCAGAGTCCCACAGGACCCTCAGATATCCCGAATCCTCAGATCCATCATTTCCCCTGTCTTACCAGCTACCAAGGGCAGGCTGACCCTCCCCAAAGCTGAGCTTGGAGTTTCTTAAGCGCCTGTCAATTAGTGGCTGAAGAGTTTTAGCCTTTGCTATTGTCTCCATTATCTATCATCAGGTTTGTTCCTCTGTGTGTTTTCTGTCTTTCCCTGTTACTTTTCCCTTTGAGCTGCAAAGGTCATGATCTGACAACCTCAATGAAGCAGATGGTCTCACCTTCCACATACCCTCACGGGGACTAGAAGGATTTTGGGAAGAGGCAACAAAAACAGCTAAAAGCCTAAAATAATTTCCATGCAAGGAAGAGCTGCGTGAACCAGGACTCTCCAGTCTGGAAGAGGGATGACTGAAGGGGTTGGGAAGGGCTCTGTAAAATCTTGAGTGACTTGGAGAGGACATTCAGGTGTAATTGCTCACTGTCTCTTTTAATACAAGAACTAAGATGCATTAAATAAAATAGCAGGTGGCAAATTCAAAACCAATTACAGGAGGTGTTCTTCACTCAAAAGGATTAAGCTTTGGAACATTTTGTCAGAGAACTGCAGACGCCAAAAGTCTGCAGGGGCTCAACCGAGCGGTAAGACAAATCCACAGGAAAAAAAATCCATTAAAGAATATTCAACACGAAACACTGCTCTTGGGTTCAGGAAGTGCCAGAGCCTCAGATCGATAGAGGTTAGCAGAGAAATGATCCCCCTGTGCTTGCCATGGGCTTATTCCTTTCCTGAACACTGCCCAGGTCACAGCATCGGCCAGCCGGACCTTTGAGCTCTCCCCAACAAGCACAGAGCTTCCTCAGGGACTGTTCACCTCCCTGAAGAGCAGCAGACCATTCTGCAACCACACCACCTCCCATCCCAAACTGAGGACAGTCAGAGAAGCTACCTGGAGCCTGGAGGGGGGGGGTCCAGCCCCATGGAGCGTCACTGTGTGTGGCAAGGAGACAGGACATCGGGCAGGGAGAGTCCATGGAGTTTGAAAGGTGGGAGTCCTTCACTGTCATCTCATCCTGGTCAACCATGGTGAAGCAACTTCTTAGCTGCTGCATCGTCCCACCTTACAGGGAGGAGTTTTGCACCAGGAGCTGCTGCTCCATGGTGATCACAGTGCCAGAAGGCACTCAGACCCTGTAAAGCGTCATTTAAAAATGCTATTTATTAGAGTTAACACTATAAAGAAAGAGAGGACAGTATAGATAATCTTACGTCCTTGCAGATGCTGGGAACCCCAAGTTGTGCTGGCATGCAGCTGACTTGCAGGTGATCAGAGCAGTTAAATACACCAGTCTCACCTGGCCACAACACATGAATGAACTTTAAATGCCTTGAAAATCCAAGAACAGATTGGACTAGTTATAGCTCTGCCCACCCCAGACTTCAGCTCCCGACCCTCAGCAGGTCAGGAACCTGCTGCTTGGCATCACCCAGCAGACTGCAGCAATCCTTTCATGCACACACAGGCAAAGCCAGGGTTCAAGAGAATTATTTAGCCCCAACGCTGCCTTGTGTTTCCCAAGTGCAACACAGAGAAGGAGGTTTCTCTGGTGTGTGTCTGTACAGCTCCTTGCACATGAGGGACTTGATCCCCAACGCTTGTGAACTGCAGGCAGATTTGACCCTGATTCCCTATTGTTTCTGTCTGTTCCCCCGAGACCCTTCACTCAAGGTCCCCAGGGGGTTTCCAAGACCTCATAAGCAGCTGTTTGTGGACTTGGTGGGTCTGGCTTGGGCTTTCTCACCACAGTCAAAACTGAGCCTCAGCTGCAGCAGAATTTGATAAGTTTCCAAAATGCAAAGGGCAGGAACATTGCCGTGAGGTTTCATACCTCAGACGACACTTGCAGAGCCTGATCTTGATGCTTTAGAGGTTTCACTATATGGTACTCAAGGGAAAAGCAAGGAAATAGTGTTTAATCCCTTCTCTCTGTTCTAATTAAGACATTAATTAATGTGGGGTTTTTTCCTAGTTACAGGAAAGTTAGAAAATATTAGATCTAGAAAGGATCACTGTGAGGATTTGTTCTGACATCCTGCATCACACTTCCGAAAGAATTTCATAACCAATTTACTCATCAAGCCCATCATATGGCTTCAGGCAAAGCATACATCTCAGAAGAATTTCTGTTCTTAGCTTTACAGTTCCAAAAAATGAAGAATTTGTCATCTGTCCTTTTTTATTTTCAGATTTGCAAACTAGCAGTGTCTCATTTCATCCAATTTCTGTGTAACTTCAATTTCCAGTCACTGGGTCACGTTGTGCTTGTGGGTTGTATTGAAGAGTCATCACTGCCAGCCACACACTGACTGGTGGACAATTTTTAGATCAATTCAGCTTTTCTTTTGCCCATCACATAGTCCGAACTAAATAACTCTTCAGTGAGAGACTTGTTTCCCCAGAGAATAAGAAAAAAGTCTCTCTGATACAACTCTGCGAGGCTTGATCTTATATAATGTTCATTGTCAGTGCTCTTCCTGAAGTTTCTGGACCCATTTCCCTGGAAGGTTCTCTTATTTGTAGCAGGGACTCTGTTGTCATGCAGGCATTTAAGGGTTTCTGTTTGGGACAGATTAAGCAGCAAGCTTCGCATCTCCAGGTCCCTATCTCACACACCAGCACTGGCTGCCTTCTCCAGGCTGTTCTGCATGTCATTCGTGGGGGAATCTGCATTGCCACAAGATTTATTCCTGCAGATCTCTTTCTCTGAAAGCTCTTTCTCTCTGCTGATACCCCAGGTGAAATTTGCATTAAATTTATATTTTAATCTTTTTCAAGACATTATTCAATTCTTACCTATTGGATGAACAATTACAAGTTTTTTGGATAAGAAGTCATATTTACTGTGAAAAAAATTAAAACATCCTCAATACTGTAATCCACCTTCCCAAGACAAAATCTGGATCATAGGGGTTAGGAAAGTCTAACTCACTGCTGGATGGACACATGTGATTTAATCATGATTTATGACTTTAAACCAGTAGTATTTAAAAAAAACATTGCTGTTGGGAACTTCTAACGTATTGAGGTAGACGATAAATTTCAAAACTCCTTGATGTTTTTGTCTAAATTTCTCTCACATTCATGGATATTTTATCCCATAGTCATCAATGAAAAGGGAAAATTAATCAGCAGCACATTCATCAACCATGAACTTGGGTGATTTATGAAATTTGTATCATCTGCATATATAAGTATGCATATGTCTGTTTTCTGGTTTGTGGGCAGTACACTTCTTATTTTTTAAGGGTTTTTTATTTCAGTGTAGATGTTCTCTGGTCCATCATGTGGTTGTCCAACAGCTCCAACTCCTCCTGTTACATGTTCATCCCGGCGGGCATCCTGAGGCTGGAGGCTGCCCACACCTGGCTCTCCATCCCTTTCACTTGCATTTACATTGTGTCCTACACAGGGAACTGCACAATCCTTTTTGTCATCGGGAGTGATACAAGCCTCCACAAGCCCATGTACCAATTCCTATCCATGTTGGCCATCACCAATTTCGGTTTGTCTCTGTCTACACCACCAACTGTGATAAGTGTTTTCTGAGTCAACTACAGAGAAATCAGTTTCGATGCCTGTTTTGCTCAGCTTTACTTTGTTCGTTCCTTCTCTTTCATGGAGTCCTCCATGCTTTTGGCCATGGTCTTTCATCACTATGTGGCCATCTGCTACATGCTGAGGTACTCCTCCATCCTCACCAGTGCCAGGATAGGCAGGATTGGGCTGGCTGCTCTGTGCAGATGCCTCTCAGGAATGCTACCATCACTCTTTGTGCTAAGAAGATTGCCCGTCTGCCAGTCCTATGTGTTCTCCCACAGCTACTTTCTGCATCAGGAACTGATCAAGCTGGAGTGTGCAGACATCACATTCAGTAGCATGTATGGGTTAGCTGTGGTCATCTTCACAGTGGTATTGGATCCATTGCTTACTGTTTTGTCATATATTATGACTTGTAAGAGAGTTGTGAGCATCACATCCCAGAGGGAGCGTCTCAAGGCTTTGAACAACTGCCTGTCCCATATCTTGGCAGTCCTGATCCTGTACATCCCCATGCTTGGCTTGTCCATGGTTCACTGGTATGGCAAGCACACTTCGTCTCTCGTTCACACCATCAGGGCCAACATCAACCTGCTGGTTTCCCCCATGCTGAATCCCATCATCTACAGCATAGAAACCAAACAGATCTGCAGGGGTATCCTCAAGGTCCTCATGCCAAGGAAGAACTTCTCCCCATGGCACCACAGCACATAAAGTACCTTTGCCAACCGCTCAATATAAACTAGTGGGATGAACTCATTGTGCTGTGTATGTCATTGTTACCAATTGAATGTATACTTCCAGGTGATGACAGAAGCAATTAATATTCATATTAATTTAAATCATTGCTCTCTTATTCTATGATGTATCACGTAATTTTCTCTATTCTGTGAAGTGTCTTGTATTTCCACTGCCCACTGAAGGATTTCAAGCTTCAGAAAAACTTAAATATGCATGATTTTTTTTCTCTTGGCCACTGAGTTTGTAACATATCTCGCTCAAGTATTTCTAAAGAGTACTCTAATAAAGAATTAAACCCCAGTCTAGGAAGTAATTCAACGTGTGATTAAACCTATGTGATTAGTCACATTGTTTGCATTCACCAAGTAAGAAGCCATTGAGTCACCAGTTATGAAGCCATCAGGAACCAAATAAAGCACAGGTCTTAAACTCCTTTGTACCCTACCTAAATGTAGGTGATTGCAACAGTCTTGGATGAATATTTGCCCAGTTGTTATTCACGGATGCTGAAGGTCTACCTTGGGGAGTATAGTCTTACAGGCAAGCAGTACCTAGGTAACCTCATCAGTAATACCATGTAAGGTCAAGATGACAAAGGTAATGTTATCAGAAATACCAAATTTGGATAGTGATGTAGCAGAACTGGGGCCAATGTAGACAAAAGTAATGAGAGGCAACTTGTTTACCTGGGAGAAGATTGGAATGGAGAAAGGAAATGTCAAAGGCAGTGAAAAGGAGGGTCAAGAAATGCTAAAAGAGATAATAAGGCATGCAAGTCATGTGTTTGGTGCCATCCAGAGTAGCAGCTAGGCCACACTGCACGTGACCCCTATACCTGGAGCAGAACCAAAAACCATGCCACGGGAGTCAAAGCTGTGCTCAGGAGGACTGGGGGAGGCAGGATGCTTTCCCTGGCCGATGGAGAATACCTGGGTGAATGGATCAGGTATCCTGGTATCACCTTGTCAACATCTACCCAACACTTCCAAACAGAGTGGTTGCTGTATGGCTTCTTTACTGGTACACCATAAATACTCTCAAATCATGAAGCTATGATGGCCATGTTATAAAGCCATGCAGATGTGCACTCACTCTCCCCATGTAATGAGCACACCCTCCATCGCTCCTGCCTCCACATGTCTGATACACACTTTAGCAGGATGAAATACTGTGCAGCAGACTTTAGATGGCTGATTATCCAAAGAATGCCCTATCTAGTAAAACCTATAAGGCATATGTGTTTCTGCTTTTAAATTATTTTAATGACATAGCTAATACCTTTGTATACTTTAAGCAAGAAAACCAGATTAAGTGTCTCTGAGAACTCCCAACAATGGCAGATATATGAGAAGGGTTGTACTGAAGCAGTTACCAACCTTGATTGTCAAGGATAGAAAGTTAAAATGGAAAACAAGTTTTCATAGTTGAAACCTGTAATGTCCTTAAGAGTAAACATGCTTCCAGTCTGAAGAATGAACACTGGGTGTATCCAGCATCCTGCACCTGAAGTATGTAACTGCACAAATTTATCTTAGACTTGTAACCTAATAAAAGAGTTTCTTCTGGAAAGCTGTGCATACTCATTAATACAGCTGGGAGTTGTGGTGGTGTTGCCATGGGTCCCCTGAAGCAAACAGACTCCCTGATGTCTGTGGCATTACGCAGGGGCACATCCATGAGTGTCTGGATGAGGGCTTGACTCCATACATGTTTTGTTGGAGAACTGTCTCCCTTTATTCGGTCTCCCTCAGTACGTTAAATGTGCCAGCGCAGAATGAATTTACACAGTACAGCTAACTGGCTCAGAGCCTTAACATCTACTTATATCAGGTTTCTCCAGCCCTTGTCCCATGGAGTTTTTAAAATTTCCAAGGACTGAGGTCCCACCCCCCATGAGGAAGAATTTTTCCTTTATTGTCAGTTGTACCCATCCTCTTGTCTTTTCATCTCTGATGAGTTTGACTCCATTTTATCTGTAATCTCTTTCAGGTATTGGAAGACTTTAATTAGAAACCTCTTTTGCCGCCTTTTCTTCTGGTTCACAAACCCCAGTTGCTTCAGCCTCTCCTTGTGTGTTGTGAGCTCCAGCCACCTGACCGTCTTAATGGTCTCACCTGGACTTGCTCCAGTTTATCATTACTTTTGCCTGTATGGAAGGATCCATAGCTGGACAAAGTACTCCAGATGCAGTCACACGCTTGCTGATTAAAGGGAAAAAAAAAATCTCTTCCCTTGACCTGGTGGTTGCATTTTCACAAATGCAGTTCAGTCTACAGTTGATCTTCATTGCTGCAAGGGCACACCGAGGACTCATGTCCAACCTGCCAGCCAGGCAGTCCCAGACAGGACCAATGCAGGGGCTGTTCTATCCCACATGCAGGAATTTGCAACTTTTTTATGAACCTCATGGGATGCAGTTGAGAATTTCCAGGTGCATTTTTTCACTGTTTTGACAGGGCTCAACCCTGTGAAGCGCTAGGTGCCCAGACCTCACTCAGTGGCTCATGAACGTCCCACCAGAGTTAGGTGAGTGTCGAAGCACTTTAAACAACCCACCTCCCCAGCCCACACCTCTTTCCACACTTCACATGTCCAGCTAATGAAGTCCCTCTGAAGTGGAGCAATGTCAAATCCTGCGAGGCTCACTGTGCCCCGGGGGGGGAGATGCTGAGACTGGCTCTGACTCCAGCAGCTCCCCTGTAGGGAGCACATTATTTCAGGCGTCTCTTGGGCACACAGACATGCATATATGCCTTAGTCACGATGACTCACACTTGATACAGAATCAAAAATGAGCAAATCTTAATTCTGGAAGAAATGATTCATTAGCATAAGATCATTATTTATTGCTATCATGATGTTGCCTAAAAGGAATGTGACAGGGTCTATTTCAATGTGTGTTTGCTCTCTACTTGCACCTGAACTGGGGAAGTTTAATAAGGTCTATTGCCTAGCAGCCAGCAGAATGAAAAGCTTGGCACCTCAAGTCCCTTAAACACCTCTGAAAATCTCTGTCTAAAATGTGAAAGCCACAACATTGTTAATTGGTAAGCTTCAGGCACAAAGGGGAAACGTCTCAAAGAATACTGCAAGCCGTTCTCTAGTTCTTGCATCCATTTCAATTAAACTGGCTTTGAAATTAATAGAAGACATCTGTCTGCTTCCCTTGTACAGGCAAAATGCAGTCCTCTTGAGTGGTCACGATTTAAGCTTTCTCAGTTAGACTAAGACATCCTTGAGCTGAAGGTGGTAGCCCAAACCTCCAGAAAAAAAAAAAAAAAGCAGAATAGTTAAAGGTTTGTGAGCTGCACCTACCCTACCCATCCATGTGCTGGGGAACTCCGTTGGGAACAAACCCAGAGACCTGAGCTTACAGCCTGAAGAATTGGCTGGAGACTGATCTGTCCCATTTGAATCCGTTCCCTAGGAGCGCTTGCCCTTTTTGCTCTGCACTTTTCTGACTGTGATTCTGTGGTTTTACACATCTTCCCCCTTTTCTAATGACAGCTTGACCTATGTATGTGTTTTGTTTCCACAGAGCAGCTTTTGCAACCACTGCTTATCGTGACAGCCCTCAGCATCACCATCTTCCAGCCTACCCAGCTGCACCTCTGAGGGATGGAGCAGCGTGTAAGAATGACAGCAGAGACATGCCTCAGTTTAAACAGCATCTTCTTCTCTAAGTACCTAGGCTGATGAACAGATTAACTCTTATCTTCAAAGTGCAGAAATTCCTGGTGATTTAGGGTGGATTAATGTTATGGTACTCAAACAGAAACACTGCTCAGTGATCCAAAGCTGAAGACAGACCCGAGTGCTTTTTTGAAAACCAGCATATATGAAAACTTTTCAAGCTGAGTACCGAAACAATGAGGTAGCAAACGTTTCTAGTCACTTTTGAACATTTAGGCCATTATATGACCACAGAGAGCATTAAAACCCAGCAGTAATAACAAAATCTGGGACTTCAGGAGATGAATTCTGTACCTTCTGTGCTTTGCCTGACACAGGGGCTGCTAAGTTCAAACATACAGCTGCTGTATGCTCACGTATCTTCAGTTTCTCCACACATAATATCACTGGAAATAAAGTCAGAATACACCAAGATAACAGATAGAGACAACTTCCAGTTACTGCAGTGTCTGGAGACTGCGATGTCTATAGGGTGAACCTAGAGTCCAGGCTTACAGAATGACAGGTACCCAAGGGAAAAGACCCAGAAAGGGTTAACACCTGCTCTGGGACTAGATTCACGGGAAGGGGGGGATTTTACGCATGGAAACGCCAGGCTTTCCCAGAGTTCCCATTAGACTCCAAGCCCCAAGGTGTTGTTGCAAGGATGTTATGAATGTGAGAGTCACCAACCTGAGCGATGGTGTCTGAGAGGCCAGGTCAGCTGGTTACTCAGGTTTATTTCTTGCATAATGACTGCAACAGCCAAATCACCCGTGGTAGGTGAGACAGGGAGCTTGATTTATTGGCACTTCTAATTCTGGCTTCTAACAGGAGTTAGGAGCACTCCAGCTGTGAGATGGTCTTGCTTTGTTTTTAAAGCTTATAATCAGGACACATAACAAAATGGGTTTACCTTTCATCAGGAAACTTTTTCCTAGTCCAAACTGCAGGTGGGTGCCTTGCTTTCATTTCTCTGGGAGGGTTTGTTTAAATCTAACTATCCTCCCCTCTTTTCAGCTTTTTAGTGTCTGCCAGGTGAACCATCCTGGGAAAATGCAGTGCAGCCTTGCAAAGCCAGCAAACCTCTCCAGCCCTTTTAGACTGAAAAAACAGAGGTCAGTTTGCAGAAGAGGCACGGTCTGCCCAGTACAATGCTTCCTCATCCAAGGAATTAGAAGTCAGCTTATGCTCCAGGGTCTTTTCCCCTCCCTGCTCTTGAGATCTACACTGCTGGGCTGTTTTCATGGTCAGGTGAAGCACGGATGGAGCTGGGGCTCGCTCCGCGGGTGGATAGCAGGCATGTGTGGTGCAACGGGAGGGTGGGAGGAGAGACCCCAGCTCCTCTTTTAAGGATATCCTCAGAATGATCTCCAGGCAACAGACCTAAACTGCCTGGGGTTTAGGAGTGCAACTTTGGAGGGGTTCAGGTAATTCAGCCCAGACCCTTTCTGTCACAGAGAACCACAGACCATAAGAACGAGATTGAATCCCACCTCAAACAGTTGCGATGTTTGCCCCTACTACTCCACTGGGACACTGTCCCTAACCAAGAGAGGAGACAGTTCGTGATTCTCACTTACAACAGTCCTGTCAGTCAGTAGTTTTGTACTGCTCCTGCCTGGGTGGGTAAGTGGTGAGCAGACAGGGTCTATGCATCTTCATGCAGAGTTTGTCTTACAGAGACGTAAACCCCATTGCGCTGTCTGGAACTCCTCTGGCCGGCCATGGAAGGGGCAGGAGGCGCGTGGCTGAGCACTGCAGGTCATCAGCCACAGGCTGGTGTAAATCTGGCTCAGGAGCCCGACCCCCAACTCCTTGCGCGGTGTTAAGCAGCAGAATCGGAGGAGCCCGTCGAACGCCCGTGGGCATCACCAGCTCTTGAGACACGGATGACCCGTGCAGCCCCACGTGCTGCGCCCAGCCGGAGCTGCCTGCGAGGAGGGGCTGCACGAGCCAGGGGCTGCGGGCACGCGTCCCGCCGGGGGGCAGCGGCGGCGGCTGGGGGGGAGCAGGACTCTCTCCCCTCTCCCCATCCCACCGGGAGGAGATTGCATCCTTAAGGGCAGCCACCCTCGACACTTGGATGACTTCACTGTGCTGCAGTTTGCAGTCATCCCTCTAATTGGGCTTCCAGTAAACCCTTGTGTCTAACCAGCCTGCAAACTTCTCTTGGTCTTTAGACTCAGCCATTAGACAATAGGATTATCTGTATTTCTTTCTATATTGCAGGGATCATTCGGTTTTAATGTGTATTTTATCACTACTTTATACTCTTGAATACTGGGAGATTTGAAATACTACAGCTGCCTTGCACATCAAATCAATGTAAACGCAATGAGAATATGACAAGAGAAGATGAATGTTGGTAGTAAGTTATTAAATGATATTTCCTGTATGATTTCTAGAGCCAGAATGTATTTGTTTATGTATTTTTATTACATTACCTGAGAGGCTGCATTTAAAAATTCAGAGTGGCATACTACCCAGGAAATTGATATCTGTTGCACACCATTTTCTCCTCCTCAGTGGAAGAAATTTCTTATTTTGTTGCCCAAGATGTTGACTGTGTGATGCCAGCTTTTATGTCTTTCCTTTACACAGTGTGTAAAAAGTGCATTAAACATACAACACATAAAATGTGTTAAAAAAGAGAAAAGAAGGAAAAATGAAAAATATTGTTACATTGCCTATTAGGTCGCAGATCTGAAGGAAAAATTGGCTTTTCACTTCACAGAGCAGAATTTTGTAATTTGACAAAATATAAACTAAAATAGTTTAACACAAAGCTTGTTTGGACTTCATTTTCTGAAAACAAGAACTCTGGAAGCATTTAAAGTAGCACAAAATACTTGATTTCACTTGCAATGATAAGAAATTGCAGCATCATAAATAATGTAGGTAGGAGAACTTCTTAAGGTGGTCTGTAGTAGGTGATTTCAGCCTTCTTCCCTTGACCATTTAATATATTTTGAAGGATACTTGGATCAACTTCCTACAATTCCTAGAGACTGCGGAGAAGTAAACTGCTGCACAGTGCGCACAACTGTGCTCATTATCAGCACCATTTGTGAATTGCTCGGGTCTTATGTCCATGATCTATGGTATCTAATCTAGTCTTCACGATGAGCAAGGCAGTTGTTGCTTTTGCATTTGGCATGCATGGTGTCCCACCTTCCTGAAATAGCAGGAAACTCTGTCCCTGCCCACCTCACAGTCATTTACATCCTGTCATCAGCTTATACTACCATATGGTCCATAGAAAGAAAAACAGCCTTTTACATTTGTGAGGAAATGTTCCAAATCTGCAGGACACCTTTGTGAGAAGAAAGTCGAAATGCTGATGCTGCTCAGCCAGACCTGCTGGATGTCACCTGTCCCTCCAAAAGCACAAGACCAGAGGTAGCTGTTGTAAATTATAAATGGTCTTTACAAATAAACAGTTTGCTTTACTTCTGCATTAAGTCTGCTTCTCTTTCCTAGGGATCCAGCATCTGGCAGCTTGGGACAGTAATGTCCTAAATCACTCAGACCTTTTGTGCAACTGAAGTGCTCCAGGAGCCACAAGTATCAAGAAAGGCTCCTCCAAGCAGCAGCCAGCACAGCCTGGACCACTTACCTGCAGTGCCAAGCCCACTGGATACCATGTGCACTAACAAAAGCATCATTTCCTTGATATTTGAGTCATCAAACCCTGTTCCTGAGCTGGCTCAATCCAGTTGCAAACCGCTTTCTGCAGTAGGTATTCATATTTGCAACAATGACCGTGTCAGATTTGCACAAGAGCGTTGCACTGATTTTCAAAAGCATTCCTTGGGATTACTGTGCCTCCCCATTGCTGCCACAGCAGAGCCTCATGTCTAAATAATGAGCTGCTGGGTTTTGCAGTGTTGTGTGCCACTGTTCCATCTGCAGTCAAACACAGATCACCAAGTACATTACGCTTTCCCTGCCAGCTCTTGGTAATTAAACAATATATGACTGTCTTGTTTGCAATTAATTTCTCCAGCTTTCTTTGTGTCAAGGGCTGGGAAACCTAAGGATTAAATGTCCCTATGCCTGGTATAAAGTCCTGAAAACCGCAATATTTTTTCCAGTAAACTGCATGAAGGAAATCCCTCTTCCATATGGCACATCAAAAGACAGTTTGACCTTTTCTGCGTCCTTTAGCAGATAGTAAACTGGACCACCTCAGGGTTATATTTGTTATTGTGCAGTTGAGGTTGTGGGCACAGAGGTAAAGATGCAGACCCAGAAGCATAGATGTGAATCAAATTACTTGCTTGCTTGCATACAAAGCAGCAGGCAACTCATTGAAAAGCAGACATTTCCAACTATGGCAAATTAAGCCCTACTGAGGCAGACTAAGACTGCTGACAGAAATTGCACTGTGCATTCAGCCTTTCTAAAATCAGGAAAGCTTCTTTTGCAATGGGTTAATTCATCCACGTTTGAGGCAACCTCTCCCCTCTGCAGGTAAGTCTGTGTACATGGACAAAAGGGCCAAGTTTTCAGGCACAGACTTTCCTCTCCAGACCTGAAGACAGGCAGTTCAGTTAGTATGTCTCTTACTAGCACAGCTTTTTTGCTGGTTGTCTAATCATGTTTCAATCTCAGTCTTGCAGCCCTTTGCACAGCACCTGAAGTTCTGAGCTTTGTGTCCTGCGTTTGCTCTCTGCTCCCTCCATGCGCAACAGTCACTGGTAACTCTGCATTTACAGTCACATTATCTTTTTGTTCCTCCATTGCTAAACCCCGTCATTTACACCAATGAAACAAGGGAAATCCATAAGGAAATCATCAGGATAATATCCCAAAACAACATCTGGGCTTGCCCCGACCAGCCTCGATCTGCTGCCCCCCCCTCGGGCGGGGCTGCAAACCCCACCAGCTGTACTTGGACAGCTGCTTGATGGTGAAAGCTGCTCTCTTGTGGGTGCTCTGGAGATGTCAGCAGCAGTTCACAGACCTATACGATCCCATCCCGTCCCTGTAGGTTTTTCTCACTTTCTGATTTCAGTGGATGTCTCTGCCCATATTCCCTGTGCTGGCAACCCAGTCCTCCCCTTTCCACCAAGAGGCTTTGTGCATTCCTTTGCTCCAGGGGCTCAATGATGGTCTGAAGTCTTCCTTATAACCTGGACCTGGCCACCTAATGTTGGTGTAACACAGGATCTTGCCCTTTCGTCTCTCTGGGCTCCCACTACATTTAGGATCTTGTCCGCTGTAAAGCACGGTGGTCCTTCCCCCTCCTTTGAGTATTGGCACTAACACAATCTTCAGTGTTTGCAACACTCGCATCTCCTTCCCTAAGCGTCAGCACATGCTGCCTGCTGGCTTGCACTGCCCTGTATGACCCTTTGACAAAAGCACTTTCATCTTTGTGGTGCAGGTCTGGTTATCCCCGGTTCCATCATCATCAGCCAAGAGGAATTTGCACCCAGCATGGCAATGACTAAAGGCTGATTCCTGCAAGAGGATTTGCATGAGAGAGGGGAGCTTTCTCAGGAGAAGGCTTGCCAAAGGGTCAGAGCTGCTAGTGCTGCCCAGTGCAATGCGTCCTCCAAGTGCCACATGCTGCTTCTTGCAGGCACATCCACTGCCCTTGGACAGCAGCACCAGGCTTTCTGTGCTCTTCCCATGGCTCTCAGCATTTCCTTAAGGGTTTTAAGTTTACCCAATGGTGACAGGGCCATTTCTGTCTGCAGTGCGCAGATGACGTGCAGTGCGGAGTTGCTGTTCTGTCCCTCCTGGACTAAATGTCCACAGTAAGTTTGGTGGTGACCTGGAGTGGGGGAGTGGGATGTGATGGGAGCCGGGTGCAGTGAGCCAGGTGGTCCTTCCTGAGCTATGCCCCAGAGAAGAAACATGTTGACTTCCCAGCACACTAATGAATAGTTCAAAGCTGTGCCAGGGGAAGTTTAGACTGGATATTAGCATTTCTTTACCAAGAAGGTGGTCAAACACTAGAACAGGCTTCCTAGAGAGGTGGTCGATGCCCCAAGCCTGTCAGTGTTTAAGAGGCATTTGGTCAATGCCCTTAACAACATGCTTTAAATTTTGGTCAGCCCTGAAGTGGTCAGGCAGTTGGACTAGATGATCATTGCAGGTCTCTTCCAACTGAAACACTCTGTTCTATTCTATTCTAGTAAAACCCAGGAGATAGCAGAGTGGTCTGCTGGGACTATGATGCTGAGCACCCTCCAGCTGAGCGAAGTACCAGCAGAGTCTTTAGAATCATAGAATCATAGAATGGTTTGGGTTGGAAGGGACCTTTCAAGGTCATCTAGTCCAACCCCCCCCTGCAAGAAGCAGGGACATCTTCAACCAGATCAGGTTGCTCAGAGCCCTGTCCAACCTGACCTTGAATCTGTCCAGGGATGGGGCATCGACCAGCTCTCTAGGCAACCTGGGCCAGTGTTTCACCACCCTCATCATAAAAAAATCTCTTCCTTATATCCAGTCTGAATCTCCCCTCTTTTAGTTTAAAACCATTACCCTTTGTCCTATCACTACAGACCCTACTAAAAAGTCTGTCCCCAAAATGAGCATCTGGCAATGAGCCTCTGTGATTGATGTATCCTGAGTCTTGTTTCAAGTCCAAGACAAACCAAAACAAAATCATGTTTTTCTTTTTATAAGCACTTCCATTTGCAGCATCACTTTCCAATCAGCCTGTTCCAATGTTGCCTGCCCTGTGTGCCCCCTGGAAGATGAACTGAACCAGAGGCAGGCACTCCCAGGGCTAAACTGTCCGATTTCCACAGCCAAGCCAGGCTGATGTAAACCTGGCTTTGGTTAGACACAGCCCAGAGCTGTGAGCAGAAGTATGCTGCATGACACATGTAAACTGAAACATGTCTACAGTTTGGTAACTGCTATAGAAAGTAATTACGGACTAAGTAGAAATAGGGCATAATTTATCTTAGTGCTGGCTCTGGACCTATTCCAATTTAGCAGGCATCTGGATGAGCAAGATTGCTCTCCCACGCACAGAGCTACGCACCTCACTGAGGAAGCTGAGACTGGTGTTTCCTGAAGTGTCAATAACATTGCAAATTAAGGGCCAGGGTTTGATTTCACCTGAGTTTTGACCTCTGTTGATTCAAACCACTAGTAGTGTGGAGATGGGAGTGGATTTGCATTAATTTGCTGAAGCAGTGCTGGTGACCCAGGGACCCCAGTGATGTTTCGTCACGTTGCTCCGTAGGTCCAGGATCAGTGGGATCCCACTGGTGACACCCTGCCAGGCCACCCACATACTTCGCTCACTCGGGAAATGCAGGAAATCATTCCTCCTGAACATTTCTGCAGAGGCTGTTTGGTCAGTGACACGGCTGTATCTGATGGCAATTAGACTGCTGCAGGTTCACCAGCTGAATTTAAAGGGCTTTATTGATCAGCAAAGTGTTGTTTATTCAATTCTCCAGCCATCCAGGAAAATGGGACCTTTATTATTCTTCAAAGGAGCAATCTTCAGGACAGGACACATGTTCCTAAAACAAATCTACTGCAAAATATCAGCCCAGATTTGACACATACATGCAAAGAGATTATTGTGTTTTATATGAAGATGGCAGACATGCAGAATTTTCAGCACAAATTAAACCCAAATTAGTGGTTTGACCTAATGCAGCTCAAACGTTGGAAACCAAAGCCAAACTTAGATTTGTTTTTTACCTCAAAACTATACAGAATCAGTGATTCCTGGCAAAAAGAAGTGCATCATCTCTGTTTTACGCGGGAACTGGCGACAATGCTGTAAATGTGCCATTCATTGAGTGTTGTAGCACTAGTTTATTTCTCCCTGGCAGCTTTTGTGACTGTCCTGGATCATCTTCACAGCAATTTTGCAAGCTTAGGAACCAAGTGAGTCTTGATTGGTTTTGGAACTGAGATGGTTTCTTTTTTAATTATTTGTTGGGGATTTGTTGTGGGATACGTAGCAAAACAAGGAATGTCAAGATCTCCACCAACAGAAAAGAAAGATATTAAGTGCTAAAACAAGAGTTCGGGGACAGTTTTCATTACAACAAATCAGGCTTAAGGCAGGGCAGTTGCTGGATTTAGATGGTTTCTCAGCCACTTGTTTAGCACTGACTATTCCTTGTGCTGTAGAAAATTTTCAGAAAAAAAGCATTTCTGTGCAGTGAAGCAAGACCTAGGCAGCAGAACAGATGCACTTTAAAGGCTTTTTAGATATCTTTCTTCAACAGCCAAGATCTGAGGTGCCTTCAGAGACTTTTGAGGACCTAAGTCAATCTACATTAGCTGTGGTTTTGGTCCTTCCTATTTTGTATATGACCACTGACTGCCAGTTGTCTGATCCACTCTGTGGGCATCAGAGGCAAGTGCATCACAGCTTCAGACTAGTTGAGGTGGGAAGGCACCTCTGGAGGTCATCTGGGCCAACTCCTGCTCAAGCAGGACCACCCAGAGTCAGTTGCCCAGGACCATGTCCAGACAGAGTTTGAATATCTCCAAGGATGGAGACTCCACAACCTCCCTGGGAAACCTGTGCCAGTGCTTGACAACCCTCGGAGTAAAAAGTTGTTTACTTGTGTTTAAAAGGAATTTCCTGTATTTCAGTTTGTGCCCACGACGTTCTACTGTATCATTGGACACCACTGGAAAGAGTCTGGTGCCCTCATCTTCATTCCTTCCTATCAGGTATTTATTTATACATATTGATAAGATTCCCCAAGCCTTTTCCTCTCCAGGCTGAACAGTCCCAGCTCTCTCAGCCTCTCCTCACAGGAGAGGTACTCCAGTCCCTTCGTCATCTTGGTGGCCCTTTGCTGGACTCAGTCCAGTATGTCCATGTGTCTCTTGTACTGGGAAGCCCAGAAATGGACACAGTACTCCAGGCGTGGCCTCATTAGTGCTGAGCAAAGGGGAAGGATCCTCTCCATCACTGGTCTTCCTGTTTGCAACCCCAGCAACAGGAAAGAACTGGCTGAAAGTGTGTTAACATTACAGCAAATTGCTCACGAATAATTTTATACAAACAATATATATAGGTAACAATGTGAATAGCAGGAGTAAAATTAAGAAATGAAGTGTGCAGCTAGGTCCCGTCAAGGTTGAAGTAACTTGCCTACTCCAAAACTCAGGAAGCAGACACAAAAGGGCCTTTTGGAGAGGTGAACTATGTATGGAACTTGAGCATAATGGAAGGAGTAACCTCCAAGTATTACTGAGAAAGGACGGCCAAGACACAAGTTAAACTGAAGGAGCTGATGGAAGGAAATTCTGGGAGGTACCATAACTGTGAAACAAAACTAAACCATCCACAGTTGTCTTTGCTAGAATTGAAAACAATAGTTTATGCACCACAGGTGCTAGCAAAAAATTACCATCACTATTCTCAAATAAAGGAGGAAGCTTTGGCTTCTCCTGTAATAGCAATAAATGTCATGTCTTTATTGATAGGAAACCAATATTAGCAGAAACTGACCATAAAAAAAAAAAATCACTGGCAAGAGCAATGGAAGAAAAAACTCCAGGTGTGTGATCTGCAAATCAAATAAATAATCAGGATGGAGTTGGTATTTGCAGACACTCTGTCCAGATCCTCTGCAACAACGCAATGCCTCTAAAGCCAGGATAAGGTCCAGTACCTGTCAAGCTGCTAATGGAGGGCCCAGTTCAGCTCTGGGAAGATGTTGTCCAGCTCTTTCTCCCTCCAGGACCAGCATTTGTCCTGTGTATCATTCCTAACACTGCTGATGTGGGCATGACCCTTTAAGTAGTGACAGCTGCCCAGGCACCGTTGGCCATGGCTGTCAATCCACAGGAGTTATGCCCCATCCTGGCCATGCCGGAGAGAACCAAAATGGGATTATCCAGTCTTGGAGCTTCTGCTCTTGACCTGAAGCTGGAGTGGATGCAGTCCCGCAGGTCCCGTGTGATCCACCACTTGTAGGACAACCTTGCAGGTATCACCATGCTGGCCTGCACAAACACCTTCAGAGGATCTAAGAACCATTTCTGAAGACTGCTCTCACCACCCCATGTTCCCATCCTCAGCCTCCTGCGCATGCCCATGTACTTCAAGGACATGTCTGAATCTTACTGGTATTTTATATTTTGCCTCCTTTTCCCCTTCCTGCCCCTAACTGCAATTCCTTGAGCAACTTTGTTCTTTAGATCAGCCAGGGGGGCTGCATTACACCAGGATACATATCCTAAAGATATCCAGAAGGGCAATGTGGCCTCATCTGTCAAAACTGAAGCCTGGCGTGTTCCTAACCAAGCTTTCCTTGGAAGTTTTGCTAGTGGCAGTCACAAACAGCTCTGGGTAGCCTCCCTCCACCCAAACCCCACTGGAGAGATGGGGATGCTCAGGGAGTCCCACATCATCGTTCCCCTCCCCATTTCACATCAACCAGTGGCAGTAAGGGCTGAAAGATGGCCTGAAATATTTCTGTGGTTTCAACACAGTGGAAGATGCTCAAGCAGCAAAAGAAAATAGCTCCCTTGCAAATCATGGAGACAGTAGCCTTAGCTACAGGCTGTCAGATTCCCTTTTGAACTAGCCTGACTCTGCCCTTTCAAATTCCTGGTTTGCAGCACACTTTGTGCAATCAGCCCTGTGTATTAGTAGAAGACTAGGAATGGCAAAATTATTCTTACTGCATCTTAAGCAATGCTTGAATGAGACTGCTTCTTCAAGCAAACATATTCTTTATGGGTATTTAAGCTCGTAATCATTATCAGTTTCAAGCTAAAGGCAGTTAAAAGTTAAAAATACAGCTTTTTCATACCACTTTCTGCATAGGAAAAAAAAATTTATATAGTGATTGACAAGAAAAGGTAAGGTGAGGTTTGGCCCCAAAGAATCTGGCACACCACCATCAGACATGCTGTTTTCTCAGGAAGATGAATTTCAGAGCTGCTCAGAGGTTAGTCCTAATGTCTCACTAGAGGAATGGCACTTGGTTGCAGGAAGCAAATGTTTTCCAGGAGAGTTTTGCACACGTTTCATGTCTTTTTATGATGCAGTCCACGTGTCATGTTCCCATTTTAGCACATATAAACCTGAAAACAGAATTTTGGCATACAGATCTTTTTTGCACCCCTAGACCATGGCAGCCATGCCATGGGCAATGGTGTGGCATGCCCCGCCGGCGCAGAGGTGTCGGCGGGAGGTTTGCTGTTGAATTTGGTGAGACCAGAGCTGGAAGGGACAGCAGAGGGGCCCGAGCAGCACCAGGGGGGTCACCTGTCGCTGGTGTGGGTCCCTCCATCTCTCAAGCTTGGTGTCCTGCAGCTCCCTGCCGGCTCTGCATCCTCAGGAGCCACGTCTCTTTGCATTCATGTTTTACATACCAGCATCCTTCTCATTTTCAAGGCACCATTTTGGCCACAGCATTCCTCACCATGTTCACTTTCTACTGGCCAGTTTCTGCATCGTCAATTCCCCTGTCTTTAACCCTATTATTTTCGGGGTGAAAATGAGGTGGATCAGGAACAGTTATCCATGTGCTGAGGCAGAGGGGGTGAACGTGCCGAGGGCTCTAACTGCAACGTTCCACTAAGGGTTTAGAAAAAGAGACCTTACCATGAAAGACCTTAATCCCATTTAGCTTTCTGAAGTGAGGCTTGACAAACCTTAGGCAAATCATTTATCTTTGTTGCTCAATATGAGAATAAATAACACTTTTTTCCTTCTTTCTTCATAAACTGGCAGGTTCGTAGAGACTGCAAACCCTCTAGGTCTCTCGTTAGGCGAGTGTATGGTAGTTTGGACAATACAACCATGATTTCTACTGTAACATTAAGCTGCTACCATTAAATAAACGATAAAGTAATGATGAATTAAATACACATTGCTGTAGAGATAACAATAAATTATACATGGACCTGCTACTGGAACCTGCTCTGACTTGGAGGCAAGCATCAGCTTTTTGATTCCTAACAGCCAGCTTTAAACAGGTAACGTGGGTCACATTTTTTACTTATAAAATTTCTTCATTAAATAACAATCCCATGCATTATCTCTGAGTAACAAGAAATGAAGTCAAACTACTGAAAGAAAACTATTATGTTCCACCTTAGAATGGCATTCAATATTTTTTGGCTATTTTTAGATACAGTAACTCAAATGAAAAGGGTATTTTAGCAACAAAAGAGCTGACAGTAAATGTAATCAGTCGTACAACTGACTGCATTAGGCTGCTCCGAGATGCTCTGCAGCCTCTGTCCAAGCCTGCAGCTCTGCTTTGGGGAACACATTGCTCTGATTCCTCCAGTTGCTGTTGCAAAGTGATGCCCAAGAGATTTTTAAGCTCTTGGCCAGATTCTACAGAAAAGCAGCCACTCTGGAGCAAGAATATTTTTAGGATTTGATAACAATTACTTGTTTCAATGCTTAGTTAATCTCTCCTTTCTACATGCCAGAGATTTCTCTAACCAGTGAATGCACCATTATTCATTCCTGAAATGGAAGATCTCTAGCCCATAGAAGTTATGCATCATTCTTCCAAATAGTTTGAAATTACCTTCTCCATTCTCAGTGGTATGTGCAGCTCTTCTTTGCTGCTGCTGGTGCATTGTTTGCTGGTTGCAGGACTCATTTTGCAGCATCGCTGCCAGACATCCAGTCATCCCAGCGTGGTTACAGGTTACCCTGAGCCTGTCGAAAGCATCTTGCCCACCCTCATTGACATGCTTCCGACACAGTGAGGGACACGTTTGCCTGGTGACTGGTTTCACTCAGCTAATGGCAGCGAGGTTTGCTGTTTGACTAACAAGAAAAGGTAAGGTGAGGTTTGGCCCCAAAGAATTTGGCACACTGCCATCAGACACACTTTTTTCTCAGGAAGATGAGGTTTGGTGCTGCTGGGGAGGTTAGTGCTAATGTCTCACTAGAGGAATGGTGCTTGGTTGCAGGAGGCAAAGATTTTCCAGGACAGTTTTGTGCACACTTTTTGTGTCTTGTCATGATGTGGTCCACGTGTCATGGTCCCATTTTAGCGCATACACTGCTAAGCCTGAAAACAGAACTTTGGAGTACATTGAGTGCCAGCGGCGATGGCACGTGCCACCAAAGGCAGGACACTTAACTACAGCATTGAGACTTCCAGTATCTCCCTGTTCTGGCAGCTGTACCCTGAAATGAACGTCCACCACTGAGCTCCCTGAGGTGCTGGTGGGGTTTGGGCATCAGCAAAAACATCTGGCTAGCAACAAACATCTGGAAAGGACCCTCTACAGGGGTGAAGTTTTCAAGCTGCTCATTTTTAGCCACAGGGAGGGTGTCTGGTACCTTGGTGGCCTCACCAGGCTATTCACCTCCGACCATGCACACACCTGGGAGAGGCAGAGAGGAGGATCCATTCCCCTCTGGCCTGGCTGCATCTCCCTCTTCCAACCCCACCAGAGGTGCAGCTACCACCCCACAGGTTCAGCCCCAGGGCTAAGGAAAATCGCCCTCCTGCACTTTCCCAGCGCAAGAAAGCAGCTTATCTTTCTCTACAGCTGTGAGCCCGCCTCATCCTCTCTTTGTCTTCCTCTGACCTGTCACTGAGCTCTCAGCTCGTCTTTAAAAATGGCAGAGGCAGTGGCTTTCTCATAGGGGCAGCTTTTTGGGGTCCATGAGAACAGGACACTCAGAGCACTGAGAGTTTGCCCAAGCAGAGACTGACACTTCTACAGCCAAACGTACAGCTGGAATGCCTGATCTGATGCCTCTGAAGAATCCCCCTCCTCTATTATAACCTATCATCTTATTAAAAAATAAATGGTATCAGGTGTACTTTCGGGAATAGTTTTTCACCTACATGTTTACTTAAAGTATGGTCAAATAATATAGTTAAGGAATAAAGAGACCCCATGCATGCTAACATGCAACACTTGCTTTTATTTCTGTGTTATTCCTTTTGGAGACTTTTTCAATACTATGAAATTTAATAAAGAAACAATTCCTAAAATGACCTCCATTACACACCTGTGATTCAGAAGAACCAGTTGATTACATGTCTTTTCACCCGACTCCAGAGAAAACTGCTGAGATGTAGATTTATTGTCACACTACAGCAAAAGGTGCCTGCCTCCACCTTGTAGGGGATTTCCCACAAGTGACCTATCTAGAGTAGGTTCTCCTTTCTTTGATCACTCTCCTTCCACCGCCAATTAGAGATCCTGACTTTTGTCTGTCTTTACATTTTCTACAAACTGTTGGGGAAAGTGATGCGGGGATGTTGGGTGTTCTGTATTTGACTGTGATAGCAGAAGACTTAGGCATGCTGCGTGAAACAGTACAAAGAGAGTATTTGGGGGGGGGTTGGAGTCCCACCAAGGTGTTCATCACTTTCTGATAGCAACATCTCACTCTTATCCTTGCAGCAAATGACTCTTGGGGCAGATGAACACTTTCACAACCTTCTTTTTTATCTGTTGTGTCCGCACACCATACACCACAGGGTTCAGCAGCGGGGGGAAGAGCACATACAGGTTGGCCAGTATAATGTGGACATGGTGGGGGATTTCCTGACCAAAGCGGTGTGTTAAAACAGTGAAGAAAGCAGGAATATAGAAAAGTAATATAACACAGACATGAGAGCCACAGGTGTTGAAAGCCTTGTGACGGGCAGTCCTGGAAGGGAGTCTGAATAATGCCAGAAGAATTAAGATGTAGGAGACAGCAATGAGTACAACATCTACCACTACTGCTGCAAAAGGCACTGCAAGGCCATACAAAATATTGATGGAGATGTCGGCACAAGCCAGCCGGGCGATGCCCATGTGCTCGCAGTAGGTGTGCGGGATGATGTTGTGCCCGCAGAATGGCAGCCTTTTCAGAAGAAATATACACGGGAAAATGATGCAGAAACTTCTCAGCAAAGCCACCAGCCCAGTTTTGACAACGGCTGACTGGGTCAGCACTGCCGCATACCGCAGGGGGTAACAGATGGCAACAAACCGATCAAATGCCATGGCCAGCAGGATCACCGACTCTGCCGAGAAGCTGAAATGCAGGAAGAACATCTGGGTCAGGCAGGCACCAAAGGAGATCTCGCCGGCACTGAACCAGAACAGAGCCAGCATCTTGGGCACAATCGTGGTTGACAGTATCAGGTCAACGATGGCCAGCATGGACAGGAAGAGGTACATGGGCTGGTGGAGGCTACGTTCTGTCCTTATGACAAACAACATGACACCATTTCCTAGCAGGGCCGCCAGATACATGGAGCAGAACGGGATCGAGATCCAGATGTGCAACTTCTCCATGCCTGGGATGCCAGCCAGGATGAATGTTGCTGGCGTCATGCTGGTAAGGTTGAATGGTGGCATGTTTCACCTGAAAGCAAAGGCAGAAGACACTGCAGAACGTTATTTTAGATGCTTAAGTTCCTCCATCACTACCAAATGCCTTGCATCACCTTCTCTGATCTGCTAATAGCCACAGCCAGAAGTACGAACCCAAATTATGAAGATGCGTGGTCTGCAATGTGTTGCAGCATGTACTTATACTCCTACTACGTGTAAATGGCAATGTCCAAATTTTCTCCTCATTTGATTTTAACACGATATAAGTGTATTTTTCTTCCAAGTACCTTCACTTAGACCAGAGTGTATGGAGACAGAATCAACCTTTATTGCACAAATACCTTAAATTGATGTTCTATAAGTCCAGAGCAGAAGCAAGTCAGGCAACGAGAGAGGAAAGGTCAAGTGTTTGCAGGGATACACAAGATGTTCTCAGACATCAGAAACTGCAGAGGGGATAATTGGGAGTTTTAAGGTACCTGGACTCACACTAGGTTAAGAGAACAAAATTAGCTCTAGGTTTGAAGTTGGCTGCCCATGTTCCTTCCTTTTCTCCAGACTTCTCTCTCCCTTTCCTTTTGGTTCTGGGACCACTTGCTTTGCACCTCTTTTTCAGTGCAAATCCAGCTGAAATAAAATCTAACCAGGCACTTGGAAAGACCTTTGTGTCAGGGGAAAACCTGTGTGAGATGGCATTCCCCCACCAGCCAAAGAAAGGATGCACTGCTGCCCTGGAGAGGTCTAAAGAGCACTGGAGGCTGGATCAGACCCAGGCTCACACAAGTTAAAATGGTATGCAACTTTTTTCAGCAGCTTCTGCAATAACAGTCAGCTCTTAAAAATCAAAAATCAAAATAGGAGTTACCCATAATGCAGCCTAGATGAGAAAGTGACGCAAGTACTTAAAAACAAAACTGTGAGGTTGCTGCATACTGAAATATTGACTCCATGTATGAGAAAACAATTGTATTATAAACAACAGATTTGATTCCCTGTTCATACTTAGTGAGAGCAAGACACATTTCACATCTAAAATATCCTGAACCAAGAAAGTCCAAGAACCCTGCTCCATAGAAACAAAACATGACAGTGGACTGTCTTTAAAAATAAATTTAGTCAAAATAATAACTACCTAATTCTGTAAATGATTTAAAACAATTCAGTACAAATATTGCATGAAATAAAAATATGTGATGTATTAACAGACAAAATATTATTAATGCTGATAACATATGTATTCTGTTCTGCCATAACAAAAGCTAGTCATCTCTTACAAAATGCAAATGTTAAACTGCAAATAAACAAGGATCCACTGCACCTGCAGGTGGGAATCTCAGTGGAACCAGGAGCTCTGCACAAGAGGAGCCTCTCAGCATTAGACCCCTTCCTCCATAATCTAATTGCCACTGTAAAACTGTATGAATACAGACAGCTCTAAGAATGCATCTCCTACAGCTAACCCTGAGCAGTCCCCTGGATTCTTCTTTCCTAAAATCTTTTAATCCTAATTTAAACTAAAAGCTATAACCTAGAAAAAAATCACATTCCTACAGAGCTGCCTAAGGATTACAAAAGGGTCTGCACAAGTCTGTTGGCATCACTGCAGAAGGCTTCAGCTGTGAGCACCTCTGAAGCCTGCAGCTGCAAGCATCTCATCCCAGGGGGGCAGCCTCCCCCACAAATAATCAGCCTTCAGAAGAGAGGTTAGGGAAACAAAAACGGGGTGGGAGAGAAAAGTTTCCTTGGTGATTCATTGCCTCCTAACAAGAGAATGAAAATAATAGAAATATTTCTCTTGCATGGCCTGAGCACGTCGGCAGCCCTCCCGCAGGAGCAAGCTGCGGGATGCTGCAGGTGACTCAGGTGAGCTGTCCACGCTGGCATTGCCTCCCTGTACATCACCCTGTGTGTGGTTTACTCCTGCCTGTTCGTGCTGCCCCGCGGTCTTTAACTCAGCAACCCCAGCTCTCAAAAATACATAACCTCAATTAGAGAGTGGCTGATCTCACGGGTCAGCGAGGGAAGGCTCTTCATGTGATTATTGTCAATCGGGAATTTGGCACCTCTGCACTAGACTCTCAACGTCCTAGAGATACTTCTGGCCCCAAATCCACAACGCAAAGAGCTCACCTGATCCCTGACCTTAAGAGGAACGTGTGTCCCTGGCTGCGCTGCGGGCAGGGGCTGCAGTGCCGAAGCCAGGGTGGTGGGGGGCACTTGTATCTCTCTGCAGGATCCCAGGGGATGGAGGAATCACCGTACCCTGCTCAGCAGCTCCGTAAGTGCCCTCCGGCTGAGGAGACGTGTCCTGGGATGTTGTTCCCCCAGTCCTCCAGCCCCACCTTTGCACCACACGCACATTATAAGCATATCGCTCTCCGCAGACACACTCGCAGGTCCCCAGTGTGCGGCTCTGTGCCTGCCCTGCCTCCCTTCCCACCAACTGCACAATTATACCCGCACTGCTTTGCACCTCCTGTCCTCGGGGCCCTGGTTGGACTGACGTGATGTAGCTGCAGGTTGTGGCAAGACATAGTCAAGCTTTGGAAAAACAGGTGTGATGAGTCCTAAAAAAAGCAGTCTGACTTATCAAAAGTGCTGAGCATCCAGACGTACAAACTCGATGCAATTACTTTTGCAAATATCTTAGCATATAAGTATTAATAGCAATCCATGTTTTGAATAGATTATTGAGCATGATACATAATGGTCTTGGTGATTAATGCAATAAAAGGAATTTGGAAGAGTTTCCCCATAGCAATGAGAGCAGCAGCCTGCGGGCTGGGCTGCTCTAGGGGATGGGAGGAAGAGTTTGGGGATTAGGAGCCCTCCTTGGATGAATGACTGGACACTGCCCCCAGTTCCCAGGTCAGTCGGTGACCACCCCTCCCTTCAGCCCCTCAGGAATCTCACCATACATAGGGCTAGAAATAAATTAGCCTGTAGAAACTATTTTCTGCAGGCTGAATCATTTCAGTACAAATTAACCTTCAAGCAGAGGCAGCTGTGGATGTCACAGGCTCAGCAGCACACCCACACCTGAAGAAACACAGGAAGATTTTGACCATAAAAAAATAATTCCACAAGAGCAATTGTGGAGCACAGCATTCAACATGCATAAAACCCACAAGGCTGAGGTCCCACTGTGCTAAGGCTTGTTTAGGATTGCTACACAAAGTAAGACACGATGCCTGGCTGTGTCAGAGCTCAGGGCCAGTACAGGTTGCCCAGAGAGCTGCAGGATGGATTGATGCTGCAGTGGCTTCGCTGCTTCAGGCACCTAGAAAATCACAGTTAGTGCTATTAAGGGTGACACTGGTCAGAAGATATTCATTGCCTTGGCCAGGCTGGAGATGCGTGCCTGGAATTGTCCACTGCTGCTGCCTGTGCCAGGGAAGGAGCCAGCACCAGGGAACATGGGTGGGCACTGAAGCTCAGCCATCTGTACGAATAGGTGGTACAGCTTTTCCCAGGGAGGTTGCAGCCAGCAGACTTTCGAATGATGCCTGGGTGCAGGAGCTGGCAGCACCCAGGGCTGGATCAGCCCCCTGATTTGGAGGGTGGTGAGCATCCCAGACACGGGCTATTCTGTGCCTGCCACAACCCCAGCAGTGCTGGGCAGACCGGGCAGCCCACACGCGGCCACTGCAAGTGGGAGAGGCAGGAACAGCCTTAGAATGGAAAGCCCACCCAAAATCTGGCTTCTCTTTCCCACTTGGCAGGGACTCTCACCAGCAAGTCCCCCTAACAGCAACATCCAAACATGAAATGCTCGTCACTTCAGCTTGCTGGTTCCACGCTGGGAGGCCCAGGGTCCCCCTTGGAGCTGTTTAGCCTTAATTTCACAAGATGAGATGAGAAAGAGGGTCAGCGATCACACGCCATGCCTCACAGCCTTGGGGAGAGGGGTTTGGGGCATAAATCTCTAGGGAGATGCAGAATCCAGGCTGTTTTTCTCCGTGTGCTGGTGCACTGAAGGCAGAGGTAACATCTCATTTTACAAACCCTACCACCCATGTCTTCAGGTGCCCAGGCACCTTTAAAAAAGCCCAGCTCCCAGGGATGAGGACCATCTTGCTAACAAGTTAGATACCTGAAGCTTATCAGCCCAGCTGCCTCCATGGACAAGGAGAAGAGAGAAGGATGTGAAAGCAGTGGCAGAGGTCATGCTGTCCTGCAAGCACAAATGGTCCTTACACTCCCCACTACACAGACTTCAAGGGACCACAGTCCTCCAGCAACTCCCAAATCACACCAAAAATCCCATACAGAAGCTGAGCAAAGTCAGGAGGTTATTTTTGTGGGAAAAAATATCTACATTCAGTGATTTCTTCATGTGTCATGAGTTCCTCCCAGGTTTACCAAAATATTTATAAGAAAAAAAGTTAAAAGGAGTTTAAAGTGGCAAATTATTTTAGCACTTTTTTGCAGCTGAAACCTTAAAACTGCTTGAATTTGGAACAGAAGCATTTTAAAGAAATACTTGGTTCCACCAATCGTTTGTGTGTACATGCTCCATCGATTTTTAACACACTTTCTAAGATGCCCTATTCTCTTCCTCCTCATCTCCAGCCGCTGATCTAGAGGGACACAGGTGTCTTGTAGGTCCTGTGTCACAACTGCCAGCCCCCTGTGGATGTCTCAGACGCCCAAGGGCATCTCCGGTAGTGCTGGGCTCCTCCGCATGGGATCGGAGCCATGCCAAGATCTCCACTGGCTGCAGCAGGAGGCTGGATGCACAATTCACATCTAGATCCTTACATTTTGGTGCCTACCACCCACACATGTCTCACTCCAGCATCAGCCTTGGACAAACAGCCCAGCACAGGTCACATAGGCTCTGCACACATGTTCAGCCTCATATGACTTCAGGGGCAGACGTTGTCATCTGAGTCTTCGAGCATGGCCCCAAGCAGAGGCATTTCACAGCAGCACAATCCTGACGCATCAGTGGCAGTTTTAACCACCAGGGAAGTTTGTAAAGTCTTGACGTGGTGCAGCTAACACACTCCTCAGGCCACAGCTGCTGCATGGAGACGCCAACAAACCTCTGGTCACCACCCCTGGGATAAACTACATCCCTGTGGCCGAGGGGAAAGGGCAGGGCTGAAGCTTTTGTCCATCAGTAAACAGAGGACATGACCAAGATCAGCTTGTCAACTGCTGCCAGAGGCTAATGCTGTCATGGGGAATTAGCTTTATCCCAGCAGGTCAGACGAAGCACAGCTGCTGGCACGTGCATAGTCCCACATGAGGTCTGCCATGAGGGAGGGGCATTTTCCAGCCACAGTCTATTGAGCACCAAGCCCATCTCCCCAGGACCAATCCTCCAGTCACCTCCAGAACGGTGAAAAAAGGAGAAAGAAGGAACAAGATGCAAAATAACAAGGAGAAAGAGGACACAAAAAGTCTGAATTTGGCATAAGAAGAACGGCTAAAGAACCATAAATGGGGCAGGTGGAGGAGGAGGTGAAAGAAACAGGTAGAAAACCTCTCACTGGACATGCTGTAAGGGAAGGATGCTGGGAGAGAAAATGCTTGTGGAAGGAATGAATGGGAAACCCAGAGCAGGAAGAAGGAGTCCCAGAGCTCGGGTGGCAGGGCAGAGGGGACGGGTGAGGAGCAGGAAGGGAGGGATTTGATGGGACTGGTGGAAAACTGGACAGAGGGGCCAAAGGAAGGGTGTCTGGGCTGATCCTGACCTTGTTCACACCGGGCAGGGTTGGGAGAAGGGAAGAAGGTCCAGAGGAGCACAGCCAGCCCCAGTTGCTCCATCTCCCCTGCGGCAGCAGCAGGGCTGGCCAGGACGTCGTTTTTGAGACATTACAGGCAGGTCTGCAGCAGCAAACCTTGAACGCCTAAATCACTTATCAGAGCTTGTGTTACAGAGACAAGGCTTTGCAAAGCATTATGGCTGCATATGGCACAACCCTGTTCACAGCCTCCGACTCACACACAGCAAAGCAAAGGGGACAAGACTTGCAAAGACACTCAGCTCTGGTCCTGAGGAAGGGTCTGGAGAAGATACCTTAATCCCGGGTCCCATGTGTGACATTGAGCAAAGCACAAAGGGCTTAGGATTTGCTAATGGGAGAAGCTCTGAACTGGCGCATGAAACTAAAAACTTCTGTGCACCAATAGGGGGGTAAAAACCAATCATGAACAGATTCAGGATGAAAATCTGACTTACAGCCATCACTGATGGTTACCATAACCCTCATGGACTTCACTCCTATAGGAGAAGCAGTGGCAGAAATGACAGATTGACTTTCAAAACAGCATTTGCTCAGTTGAGGAAAGCCTGATGCCCACAGTGACAGGAATGAGATGGCTCAGATACTCCCTGCCTCTCTTCTGTAGGGCCAGATTTAAAAAAAAAAGCAGCTGTGCCACTATTTGTTTTGGAGTCCAAATGGGATGCAAGCTCATTTATCTTCTGGTCTTCAGCATCTCTGGATCTCAGTTCCTAACCTGTAAAAAAGCATATTTTCCCTCTCTGGTGTCTTTTCTTGGCATGTTTTTTCCCTGCATACACACCTGGATCACAGACTCTATCTGTAAAGGGGTAGCACCACATTCAGGTAGGGCCTGCCCTCACAGTTTCACAACACAGAAAGGTCCCCATGTCTATTGTTTTTGAATGCAATAAATCCTTTCAGGCAAGGGAAATTAAGTCTCATAGATGGAAGAATGCTACAGCACACAACTTCTTAATATGCACCCTGCTGCTTTTAGTGTGTGATGGGACTGAAATACAATCATCAACAAATGAGGTACTGTAACTGGTTCATTTGGACAAACCAGTTACGGTATCTTGTTTGATGATGGTGCTTTTGCCAGTGTTTCCACTGCTGCATTTATGTCTCCTTCTGCCTCAATCAGTGCCTGCAAGTTTGCACTTTGGTCCTGGAAGCCCATGGCACTGAGCTGCTCCATTTGTCTCTTAAATCTGGTCTGTGGCGCCTCCTCATCCATCTCCGCCTGATCTTCTGCTTCATCCTCATCTGACACCAAAATTGCATCATCCTCAGACTCACTGCTTTGTGCCGAGTCATCCATGCTTTCCAGATCCACATTTGAGTCCTCCAAACTAAGTAAAAAATCTGGTATTTCTGTTGAGAGGGTTTGTAATCCCAGCTGGACCTGTAGCAACGCCTGCAGCGCTCTGGGGTTTCTCAGCAAGGATGAAATCTCAGCGTTCTCCATCGCCGGTGGCAGCTGCTGTGCCTGTTGATCTTGAGGTGGAGAATTTCCATCGCTTGATATATGAGCACTATTCAGCAGTGTTTGTGCTGGGCTGTTGGGGTTCATTAATGCACTCTCCAGGTTGTGCATGAGTTCTGGGTTTCCTGTTAGCTGCTGAACCATGCTCTGAACCTCCCCCGAGTTGGGTACCACTGTACCTGCTGCAGGACCCAAACTCAGCAAGGCAAAATGGTTGCCCACACTGCTGCTGGCAAATTGGCCATCATAGTCATCTGCATTATCACTGTCTCTGTTGGACCACAGATCCCAAGGGTTGGGTAATGGCCTCCGGTTTTCAGTATGGGCTGGTAGCCTGGCTCCACTCAGGGGTGGGTTACTGTCCAAGGAAGCAAATGGGTTGCTGCCCAGCTGTGCCTGCACATTATCCAAGATGGGCTCCTCAATTTCCCTGTACAGCTGCTCCAGAGCTGTGTACCCACCAGGGATGCTTTCGAGGTTGTTCATGGCCACGTCGTGGTTCCTTATCATCTCTTGCATTACAGCAGGACTCCTGCAGGCCTCTAATATTTCTCTGATAGTATGTGGGTTGGTGAGAATCTGACTGATCTCAGGATTTTCTTCAGCCAGCTGCTGCATCTGAGGGTTGGACATGATGAGATCCCTGACAAGATCGGCATTGTCAAGGACGTTCTGCACAAAGGTGCTCTGCACCATCTCGCTTATCAAGCTGTGCATGGACACATCTTGTTCTTGAATGCTACTCACCAAGTCCAACATGTCTGTTGAGTCCAGGCCTAGGAGATGTGCACCTGTCATCCCAAGGAGGAACCCTAGCAAAAATGCATTGTTGTTGATGGTGTTCAGATCCAGGCCTGAACTGAGGATCCTAGACAAGAGGTTCTCCATGGTCTGGGCCACTATTTTCTGGCTGGAGGTCAACAGCTCGGACAAGTTATGATGGATCAAGCATGGGTTTTGCAGATCACCTATGCTTCCCACGTAGAATAAATTGGAATTACTGTGGCTGGGAGGTGGCATCAGGGTGGTCGTTCTTCCTTGATCTGCCAGGCTGTCCTGTGGTTTCTTTTGGGACCTGATGACCACGTGGATGCTGACTCCACTGTGAACTCCGTGCTGGCTCAAAGTGTCTTGATCCTTGAGGATTTTCCCAGCAAATATCAGGACCAGCAGATCAGGGGGTGCTTTGAAACGCTTGGCAACTTCTTCCTTAAGCTCCTGGATGGTGCTGCTCTGAGCAACCTCAAACTGCTCCTTCTGCTTGAGGGTCTTCACAGTGATTTTGATGATATTTGAAGAATCCATGGTGACAACAGGTTGACTAGTCTCCACTGCCCCTTTTCTTTTGGACACGGTGGCTCTGAGACCAGGACCGCGCTTTCGTCTGTTGAAAAGCAGAGGTGCTGGCAGAAGGTGGGAAGCAACAGGGGGCAATGGCTGCCAGGTGAAACAGGGGGGTGGCTGTTGCCCCTGCTATGGTGACAGCTGCGGGGAGGGAGAAGTGACACAGGGACAAGGACTGCCTCTCCCTGCAGGGCAGACCAAATGCACATACCAGCCAGATGTTGCACAGCTGCTCTGCTCGCTCACCACCTGAGCAGTCCCCCCATGTTCCTTGTCCCGCTGTGGCCTCCTGCCCACATAGAATTGCCATGCAGCTGTCCCTGTGCTATGACATCTCCACTGATGTCAGAGTGAGCAGCAATGGCCTGGGAGGGGGGCACCTCCCTTGGAGCTGAGCTCAGGCTTCCTCGCCTCCACAGTCCCCAGCCAACCTAGTCCCTGGGGCACAGGGAGGACCATGACATGGGAAAATCCGGGAAATCTGGAAAATTTGTACCAAATAACTTTCACTCTCCACATGGCCCTATATATATGGGTATAGTCACTGCTGGAAAATCTACTGTTGCTCTCATGAGCTTCTCACAGCAGTTAATTATTCTCATTATTCAAAATAAGGCTTTTATTTCTAATCAGAAATTGTTTGTCTTCATTTTCCATTCATTCAAATTCATCCTTCTCAAGGGCATTACAATGATCCATAGCATCAGATGTTTTCTCCTGAGACTTCCACCCTGCAATGAAGATGCTTCTACAGCTCTTTAAAAATTAATATGTTTTGCACCCTTTATAGATCAAGAATTTTCTCCAGCACTTGAATAATATGTCTGTTCTGTCTCCCTCCTCTCCAGACTTTTTTGCTATCTCTTAAACCACCAACCCCAAAACAGAGGGCAGGATTGCAGCACTATTCTCACCATGAGTAAGCCCACCCCCTCACTGCACTGCATGACTGACATTAGCCTGCTCCTCCCTAGCAATTTGTTTTAAGGCTAAAACAGACTGTGGATTACTACAAGTCCCAGATATGTCAGCCAGGCCAAAAGCCACCGGCTTATCCTCCACTGAGCCCAGCAATGGGTGTTTTTTTAGAGATCTTTAAAATGTCTCTGGTCAGATGGGCTTTATTCCCTGAGCTCGTGTTGCACAAGACAGAGCAACCCCTGGGGTACACCCCAGCCCTCAAGAGGCTGCACTAAAGCACTCCTAACAGCCACGAATTGCCGGAGCAGACCTCTGGATCCGGCCCTCTTCTCTGCACTTACCTGTTGCTCTGGGAGGGTTTGCTGCTGCCCATTTCTGCCTTCAGCTAGGGCAGTGCAGTTTCAACACATGGTGCCACTGACCACCGGTGAGATTGTTCTCCTGTCTTTGTCAGCCAGCAGGTTCACTGCTGCAGGTTTTTCAGATTAAATGTCTCCTTCCACATTAACCTGCATTAAGCATAGCACACGCCACAAAAGAAGCCACCGCATAAATGCAAACATCAAAACTTCTTGTTTGCAAACCATCAAAACGTTGATGTCTGCAAACCACTTCAGCTGGTGGTGCGGTGCCACACTGCAGCTCTGGAGCAGACTGGATTTAGGGCACGAGCAAAAGCAGAGTGCATCTGCCCCTGCCTCTCTGTGCCAGCCTCGGAGCCCTCCCCTGCTCGGAGGGGAAACCTTCAGGAGGGGGACAATGTCCTCCACTCCTGCCCTCCCACCCCTGCCCGTGCACTGCGAATAGTGAGTGCGCCACAAGGCTGCATTTCATCCCTCTTCTTCCCACCAGCACAGACATCTGGGTGGGAAGACGCTGTGACAGCCCACAGAAGGCAGAGTGTTCCTCAACTGCTTTATGTATCATGTAAGAAAAGCCCGTCTGGCATCTGGGGCTGGTGGGCACCGCTGAGGGGGGCCACCCCGTCCCTGAGAAAGGGCATGTCTGAGAGGAGCCGTCCTGATCAGCTGTGAGGAGAGCAAAGCATCTGCACAGGGCAGGGCACAGAGCACGATGGTGCTGGCGTGGAAATCACTGACCACAGGCTTTTGCTGTGCAGGTGGCTCCTCTGAGCTGGCCTTGGGCATCTGCAGCCCAGGTGGGCTGAGTGGGGGGAGCAAGGGTCTCTGCGTGTAGCTCGTCTTGTGTTTGTCCTTCCAGACAAAAGCTGTTCCTGCTGTCTGTGCAGGAAGCCTATCCTACCTAGAGAGGCATTAGAAATACCCCCACCTGCAACCCCTCCTGCCAGCCTCGCTGCTGAAGAGCTGAAGCTTTCAAGGTGTTAAGGAGGAGGTTCTTCAGCCCAAGTGGCAAACCCGAAGGCTGCGCTTGCGGGCCGATGCCACTCAAAGATGAAGCTCCTCATGGCACAGGTCTTGCCGCTGCGGTGTAGATGCTGTTGCCTACTGCTCTTCCCTGCACCTCTGCATGACTAACCCTGCACAGCGTGCTGCAGACCTGGGGGGTCTGCACAAGCTAGGACAGAGTATTGGGGTCTCATACAAGCTCTGAGGAAGTGGGGCGAGGGAGCAGTTGACCAGCAAGCCGGTGGCAGGCTGACAGCCCCCAGTCCAGCCCAGTGCACAGAATCTGGGCTTTGGCCATGGCCACTCTATGTCCAGCTCAGGCCAGTCCCCCCAGCCAAGCAGAAGCTGTCACTTCTAGAATAACATGTCTCAATGTATTCAAAAGGAAAACATAACTTTAGTATCCAAGTCCCAAGAAGTGTTTTCCTGCCTGCTGGGCTTAGCAGGACGCCTGCTCGGCCACAGCTGCGGCACTGGTAAAGCACCTGGACTGCACTCCTCTGAATCTGTTCGTTTGTCACTCCATAAATGATGGGGGTTAACATGGGGAAGGAAAAAGCACACAGAGATTGGCCACGACAATAAGACCGGAGCTGGGAATACAGTGCCCAAAATGGGATGCAATAAAGGAGGAAAAAGCTGGTGTGTAGCACAGTAATATGACCAAGAGATGGAGCTGCAGGTGCTCAGAGCCTTGAGCCAGGCACCTTTGGATGCGAGCTCGAAGGTGGTCTGGAGGATCGTCAGGTAAGACACAGCAATGAGTGTGGCATCCACACCTGTCACAAAAACAGCAATCGTGACACCACACCAGGCATTCATGGTGATGTCCACACAGGGCAGCCTGGCTATGCCTGTGCGCTTGCAGTAGGTGTGAGGGAGGAGTTTGTCTCTGCAAAAGGTCAAGCATTTCACAAAAAACAACGATGGGGAAAATGATGAATTCTGCTTTTATGACAGAAATGCTAACATAGGTAAAGGAAATTCACCCCTTCATAACCCACCCCAGGGGGAAGACCATGCTGCTTAGTTTCAAGCTAGCACCCCAGGTCTTACCTGAAGTCACCAGATGGCCTCCCATTTGCTCAGCAGACACTCAGAGGAGCTTGTCTTGACCTCCAGCAGTTCCTAGGACCAAAGGCTTATTTTTTCATGGCCTTTAACACCACAAAGGACTGCTGTGGTCACACATCTTCATCCCCTTCATAACACCATAAAGCATCTGCAAAATGCTTTGCTTTCATTTTCATTAAAAGGGGACTGTGAACCAACTCTCAGCCATTATTGCTGCTGAGCAGAGTTGGATCAAAGTGCTGGTTTCTCCAGATTTTCTCCCCCTCGTCTTACCCCTCTCATTATTGCAGCAGTGGGAGAGGTGTTTCACGGGGACTGAGCAGCGCTGGTGTGTGCTGAGGGAAGGAGCAGGACCTGTCCTGGAAGACAGCATGTTTCCTCCCAGCTCACCATAAGTTTTCAAAAATGTGGACCTTGGGACTGGGTGAAGTAATTGAGAATAAGCCGAGGGGAACATGGACCTGCATTGCCCACCATCACCCCTGCGCAGCTACAGGAACACACTGGGACCCTCACATTGGCCCATTGGCCAAGCATCAGCCAAAGTGCCCCCACCAAAACACTCCTTCCCTTGGATGCCTGAGCTCCTCTGGAGCCACCTCCGCTGGGACTGCAGCCCCCTTCTCTGGTACGGCCTGTACCCCTCCTCCTTAGGATTATGACACTGCATTCACCTCTATTAAATTAGCTGTCTTTGCCTCATCTAAAAACCTTATTAGCAATGATTTTATACTTGCTTCTACACAACTGATAACGATCATATATAGCATCAGACCCAGCGTCCAATCAGTCCCTGCTGAATGTCCCCAGAAATATACGGAAAACTAGCTCTCACTGGGGAGCTATCACTGAAATAAGACTTTGCAGTTAGCCAAACTCCATTAACATCTGCTTTACTTATTATTTATTTGTTTGTTTGTTTGTTATAATGAGGTATATATCACAATATTCTGAAAATAAAAAAATACTCACAGTTGTATTCAGCCTTTGGGTAACTTTATCACCCAAATGTGGAAGTCATCAGAAAATGAAATGACATGATTCTACAGAAGATAACACCAAAAATAAGTACTGACTGCCATTAATTACATTCTTGCCCTTTTTACACTTTATTGATCAAGTCTCATATTCACTTTTCCATTATTTTATTTGGAGCTAATGTCAAACTAAGCAGTTTCAAATTTCTTCAATAATCCCATTTCTCCTTTTTAATATTAGCACATATCAGAAAGGGTTTCTTTTTTTCTGTTTTCTTTTTTTTTTTTTCACTAGTTTTGCTAAGCCTGGGGATACCTGAGGATGACTTGCAGGCCTGGTGGCTCCTCCACCGGCTCTTCTGGACCCCCCAGGCACACATTATCCAGACCTGCTGATTTCCACTTGCCTGAGTCCCGTTCCCAAAGGCTATGGACAGGATGAATCTGCAGTTGAAAATGTGAATGGAAATATTCACAGGCAAAATCTGAATTGAAATGTGCACCACAATGTAAAGAAGTTTGAGGTGCGCTGGAGACTTTGGGGTTGCCCGAGCTGTCTGTAAAATTCAGCAAAATTTAGTCAGCAGGCGTGCACCAGAACTACCGGTACATCTGGGAACCTGTCCAGCCTCTCTGCAACAGAGCTATGGGTTGGATGTTGATGTCTGCTGAACACACTTATCTTGAAAACATTCCCATCTGGTCCACATTTGCCAGGTCCCCACTGTCTTTCATTCATTTCCCTCTTTTCAAAGCTTCATTTCACCCCTCTCACTGGTAGACCAGCCCGGTTGCCCGTTCCCACCTGCCCGGCTATGCCCTGCTGCCTAAGCCCCCCAGCCTGAGCAGGTGAGCCACATGCTCCCAGATCTGCCTTGTTCTCACCCCGTAGATGATGGGGTTGAGCATGGGCGGCACCACGACGTAGAGGTTGGCCAAGGAGATGAGGACATGTTGAGGAACACGTTGGCCAAACCGGTGCACTAGGAAGGAGAAGAAGGCTGGTGTGTAAAACATGGCAATGACGCAGAGGTGGGAGCCACAGGTGTGCAGAGCCTTGGGGGAGGCACGTGGGGATGGCAGCCCCCAGAGACACCTGAAGATCAGCGCGTAGGAGACAATGATCAAGATGGCATCCAAGCCAGCTGAAAGGAAGCCAGCAGCTACCCCGTACCAGATGTTGACAGAGATGTCGGCACAGGCCAGGCGGGCCACACCGATGTGCTCGCAGTAGGTGTGGGGCATGACGTTGTGCCCGCAGTAGGGCAGCCGCTTGAGGAGGAAGATGGGGGGAAACATGATGCAGAAACTCCTGATTAAAGCCACCACACCAACCTTCCCCACAACAGAGCGCGTCAGGATGGTCATGTATCGGAGGGGGTCACAAATAGCGATGTACCGATCAAAGGCCATCGCCAGTAAAACAGCCGACTCTGCCACAAAAACAAAATAGATGGAGAACATCTGTGCCAGGCAGCCACTGAAAGAGATTTGGGTGGACAGAGACCAGAGGATGCTGAGGGTTTTGGGCACAGTGGCAGTGGACAACAGCAGGTCGCACACTGCCAGCATGCACAGGAAGATGTACATGGGCTCATGGAGGCTGCGCTCCTTCACGATGGTGAGCAGCAGGACCGAGTTCCCGAGCAGGGCAGCAGAGTACATCATGCAGACTGGGATGGAGATCCAGGTGTGAGACTTCTCCATCCCAGGTATCCCCACCAAGATGAAGAATGCAGGGTGGGAACCTGAGACATTGGGTGTTGACATGGCTTGATGCAACACTTCATGTGGTTCTTCGCTTGCAGGAGCTGTGTAATGGTAGGAAGGTAGGTAGGAAGAAAGGCTCTAAGAGCAGCTGAACTATACCCGGGATACAAAGGGGAACTGAACTCATGATTAGCATTGCTCGAGGCACAGACACTTAAACTTCTGAACCATGTTTTATCTGGAAGTGTTAAATATTGTGCAGTTTACTCCATCAGGGTTCCTCTCCACTATTCAGGTCCCTACATACTGGCTAGGTACTGTTATTTCTGCCGTTTGAGTCTCTGAAGCAAGGAGTCTTCTGCCTGCAACTGCCTGCAGCTGCTGGGAACTAGAGCAAAATATACAGGAGACTCACTCTTGAAACAGTGATCGCATAAATGCTTCTCTGGGTGACATACTTGGATGTGACCACAATTTATGCTGCAACTGAGAAATCTCCAGGGTTGGAAATATATTATGGAAAATTCTCTACTCTCCCATGACTGCCACAAAGGAGGCATGTCCATTGCTCATCCTGCTCTGGGACACCCTGCTTTAGTGACTCAGAGCTGTTTGAAAGCTACCTACGAAATCAGGACACAAGGAGCTTGGTTCAGCCCTATTCTCCTTGGGATTTTGCCTGCCTGTATCTGCTCCTACGAAAGGTCTGTCTCTGCAGCTGTGTGTGAGCTCACTCCACCAAGAGCAAGGCGAGCGAAAGGCAGGGGAGAGCCCCTTTCATCCCAAAAGCTCTGCTTCGTAAGAGAGCCCCAGACAGTAGTGTCTGATCACCCAGGTATCTGGAGAAATTCTTTTGTCAGAGATGCAGAGAGACAAAATTAAAAGCCACCAGCAGCAGGACATTATCAAAATGTCCAGGGTCTAAAAGGGGATTTACAAGTGCCATGGGGACTAACCAGCTGTGTCCGGAGCTGCCACCTTATGCACTATGTCCATGGAGCACGAACCAGGGATCTGAGCTGCTGCTGGATTGCCAGGTGCTATTGAGCCAGTACAAAATAAATAATGAAACCCTCTGAACTCCCTGGCACTGGGGACTACTGTTTTAGAGAATATGGAAAATTTACAGGCAAACTGCTGTACTAGCTCCCACCTAGTCTTCAAGTATTAGAAGAACACAAGTCCATTCTCGCTCCAAGTGAAATCCCTTTGCATCCAGTGTGTCTGGCAGAACTGAGCAGGAGGAGCATGCTACTTCCATCCCCTTGAGGAACACATTGCCCAGTGCCCTCCCTGCCACACTTATGCAGGGAGTTTGGGATAATGCAGCCAGAACCGCTGCCAGGAAATGTTCACGTATCTCTGGCAAAGGTATCACACAATAAATCCTGCATGGACCCCTGCCATCCCCCATCTCTCCAATCCATCTCTACTTCACCAAGCCCAGTTGAAACAACAGTGCCACGACCCAGCCAAATCACCCACCTTCTGTGCCAGCAATGGGATCCATCTCGGACAGAGCCTGAGCCTGGGGTGTTTATAGTGCATCCAGAGAGTGCCCTGGGGCACCGCAGGGCACGGACGGTGCTGCTCATACCCTGATGCAAGTGGCGAAGAGCACCGGGGACACCACCAGTTCTTTTTCCCCAGGTATTTCCTACGACTGTGCTAATTGGGTGGGGACTGCACAAGCCCTGCAGGCTTTCAGGTTGTCCCTGAAGCAACCTCAGTGAATCCTCACCACCCCATCACTCATCACCACCCCGACCACAGTAACTTCTGCAAAATTCATTGCCTGGTCCTGGATCCCAAAGGGGTTCCCAGGACTATGCATGAGCCAGCCTGGGGCAAGCAGGGACCTGTCAGTCAGGTATGAGTTTTACCCTCATCCTTGCCCTAGACTGAAAGTGCTTTGGGACCAGGGCCTGTTTTAGCTTTTTGTGAACCATGATGGAGAGGAACTTGGGAGCTCTGACATAGACATCAGCAGATATTCCTGTTATAAACCTTTTAGCTGATTTTGTCCTCATTTCTGATTTTAGAAGAGAGCAGTGAATTTATTGGACTACTGTTCCTCCTCTAGAAAGCTGCAGACACCCTGAGCAGACTGTGTCATGGGGTCAGGGCAACAGCAATCAGCAGCTTCCTGACTGCCATGACCCTTCAGGGGAGCTGTCAGGGACCTCTGGGACCAACAGGGACCTCTAATACATGAGAGTAAACCAGTCAACCAATAACTCCATCCTGGCTGCCGAGTTACCATCTCATTTTAGGCAGGACAGCTTACAGTAATGTGCTATTTATTATCTGCCTGTATGTGTAGCGGGGATTTTTATTAATTAACTAACATTTGCTAAGACATTATGATGATGGAGGTGAGACGAAGTAAAATCATTAAGCTTTGCTACTCTAATTTATTACCCACAGAGCTCTGCAGATGAAGAACAATTAATAAAGCACCATTGTTCATAAACAGCAATAAAAATGAATGGAAATGTGGTACTTTAACTCAGAATACTCAAGGCTTTGTTCATGATGAAAGCTGTGCTTGTCTCTGTCTATTCAGCAAAGCATTCAAATACAGCTGAAGAGCATTTTCCTTTAAAGCATATGCTTAGAGCTTGACTCAGCACAAACCTGAAGCATGATTTCCACTTCAGGTGCAGGCTTGACTGCTTCTCAGTGCACGTAAGCGTGAAAAGCCTGACCATGCATTCACTGAAGACAAAGGAGTGTTTCTTACAGTAACTCCGTTGACTTCCACTTATCTCCCAAAGTTTTTGAGATTTCATTTACTTTTTGCATGTGCTACATGGATGCCATGAAAAAACTTCAGTCAAAATCCCTTCCTCCTCCCCAGGAAAGTGTCCCTGCAATCCAAACATGCTTACAAATAGCCTACCACATCAACTGAGCTAAAAAAGAATAGGTCTTTCAAGAATGGAAAATTAAATACAAAGTGCAGAAGTTCTGGTTTCACATCTCGTGTGAGTTATTAAGCTAACATTTTAACCACGTTAGAAATATAAATCTTCACAATCAGCTGGCTAATATCCCATTATGCATGCCCCTTTGGACATGAATTGCTAAGCTAGTGATTCATTGACCCAGGGACATTTGCCTGTGCAGTTTGCTCCCTGACCTGGCCGCCACATCAATCCAAGGAGCAGAGTGGCGCAAGGGCTGTGAGTTTAAAACTGCCTCCTCAGTTGTATAAAACTGTTCTTGGAAACCCAGAGCAGAAGGGTCCATGAAATGCAGTCATCTGGTACGATGACACACAGCCCATCCCAACCAAGCTGGCTGCTAAAATGCCAGTGAAAACGTGGGTTCCAGCAGGAATATATTGCCCCTGAGAGAGGATCCCCTGCGTGCTGAGGACCACTCACTGGAGTAACATCACCCCAAGCAAAGTGCCAGCGGGGGGGTGCAGTAACGTAGCATGCAGGCCAGCCCTGTCCTGTTAGTGCCATTCCCTACCTATTTTCCATTATTTATACTTGGTTTGGAAGCAATTTGGAGGCAGGTGTTTGGCATTTGTGCAGCACCTGCCCAGGGAGATCTACCTCCCACTAGCTCCACGATGAAGATGATGATGGCACAAGACTCCTGCGCATTTATAAAAGAGTCCCTTTTCAGGACCCTGCTCAGATTCATGCCACCTCTGAGCACACACACTCATTTTAGCTGCACTGCTGTTGTGCTCAGAGTTAAGTGTGCGCTTAAGTTCATTGCTGAGGAGAGGCCAAAGAGGGAAGCAGTGAAGAAGGTGGCAGAAATAACCGTGTGAGTTAAAGTGTGTAACAGAGACACCAGTAAGCAATATTGTTCTTTAATATTGACAAATTTAGATGGCAGCTCAATTGTTACTAAAGCTGGCCAAAAGGCTTTCAGAAGAAAACTATTCAGCAGAGGGCTGCTTTGGCACAAGTTCTTGTTTTCAGGTAGGAAGGCAGGGCTGAAGGAGACCTTCTAAATCGGCAAACAAGTCTCTTGCAGTCACGAGCTGTCTCGCATCTCACCCGTACCTCCAAATCTGCTGTAACCCCTGTGACAGCTGCTGTGCAGCTACTCCAGGTCCTCCATGCCCTAAAGACCTTAGAGCATCTATTTCTGCCTAAATGCATTCATGTGCTGCCTATAACAACTTGCTCTCCTGACACATTTTCTTTCTCACAGCTCCGTCTCATATCAGAAATCACGCGGACTGCTTTGTGTCAATACCCTTTCTTTTGCAAAGAAAGCCAACACAAACACAAATGTTTTGAGGACATTAAAAAAATCCAACAATATGAGCAGCTTTTGTAACGAGCTCTGTTATCTTCACTGTTAAGCAAACAGCTTTTAATGAACGGACTTTCATTTCCCCTGTGCCTGTCACAGGGTTCCCACCTTTGATGAAATCAGAAAAAAAAAAAAAACCAAAGAAAAAAAGAAATTTGTTGAAAGAGTTAAGAACTTCTGGGGGTTTTTTGATCTGAAATCATTAATCTCTCTTTCCATTTTCTTTTGAAGTTGTAGCAGCGTTACCAGGATGACTGGAGCAGAGCAGGGTTTTGGTTGCTCTATCAGTGTCATCTCCTGCGTCATTCAGCTGTGGACAAGCCTGGTCCCAGAGAGCACTTGTTGCTCCTGCTCTCAGTCAGGGATTGGGCTTGATCAGCCGCAACCTGAGCCCTCAGCGACCTGCTAGCTCCTAACCCTGATGCAGGCACAACATTTTGTGGAGCCCAGAGCTGGGGAGAGCCATTCCCCGGCATCTCAAGGGTCACCAGCCCCTCCAAAGGAGGCACGTCTGAGGTCCACGCATGTGGCAGCGGTTGCCTTCAAGACAGCTTCCCCACCATGGGCAGGTCTGAAATGGCTTTGCAGCACAGTGAGGCTGTGGTCTTGGCAAGTGCCCTCTGCCCTCTTGGTCAGGGAAAAAAACGATGTTCTGCAGAAATGGCTGGATGATCTGCTCCATCTTGTCACTATGGGCATGAACACACCAGACCTTTCATCAGGTCTCACAGCTGACACAGGATCAGAGCATCCCGGCTCCTGACGTTGCTGTGAGAGCTGGGCTGCAGAGCATGAGCCTTCAGAAAGGGCTCCCTAACTGCTGCAATCAAAAGACTCTGGTTGCTGCCTGGATGAGGAAGAGTTGCACTGGCCAGACCCAAGGAAGTCCCTGAGCTCAGGAGGGGACCAAAAAGTGCCCAGAGCGCCATGCCCCAGAGTGGTATGTAAGAGAGAAGTGCAGCTGCCAGTGGGTATGATGCAGAGAGGAGAGGCAAGCATTTGTCTCAGCATCCTACCCAGTAGAACATGAAGGAAAGCATGAAGGAAAGGTCTCTGGGCTCTGGTGCATTCCCTCCTCTTCCTCATCCCGGAGTTCCTTCCCACAGTGGAAAGGAAACTGCTGCCACAGCTTTGAAAGGTACTGGTGGTTTAATGCTTAACAACCCCTGGGAGCCCCCAGAGCCAGAGGAGTTCATGGAGGGGCAGCAGTGGGACCTCTGCAACCCTGCATGTTGGCCCAGCTGCTCCCAGGACCACGCTGCCCAACCTCCCTGGAGGACACCTCGAGACCTGCTGCAGCCGTCTCTGCTCTCTGGGGCCCTGAGCAAGCACCAAGAGCATCGCCTACTCAGAGCCAACAACAACTCACACTGCAATTTTTGCATTGGGTTTCAGAAGCCTTGGCATTTAACAGCTGAGCCAGAATGGCCATCAAGACTCTGCTGTCAGGACGAGATGACAGACAGGTCCCATCTGAGCATGCACTGCCTGCCAAGTCACTGCTATGCAAAGCACTGGACAAGAGGACCTTTGTGCTTTGGTGATGAGAGCTAGGCAGATGGGAGCGTTGCTGTGACTTTTCCATGGGACTGAGAAGCTCCAGCCACATGGCCACAGCCCATTCCTGCTGTAGTCCAGGCTGCAGGAACCAGAAGACTCTTTACAGGACTGTGGCTGCTGGTGCCAGTGTCTCCACTGTCCTCCATATTACAATGACACAACAAAACCCCACCTTGAAAGCGGTGCAGAGCACACTGATCTTCCAGCAGAGACCTAAAATTCTGGCAAGCTTCCCCCTGAGGTCTCCAGTGCTGCCTCCACTCCCTTCTCCCCATGGGTCTTTATGTGCACCTGGGACACTTTAGCAGTGCTGGTGCTCACTGCACTGAGATGAGAGTCTCCCCTCTTTCTGACCTTGCTGCTCATGTGATTCCCCAAAGCAGAGGCAGCAGATGAGTTTAGGCTGACAGCCTGCATTGCTGTCTTTGCTGAGGAAGGGAAAGGCAAGGAAAAGGGCTGTCCTTGCTGGTCAGATTGATGATGAAGTTAAACTCAGACTGTATACAGATGCACAGAACTGTCCTTGTTGCTCCTCACTCTTCATGTTTGCATTGCTTTTCACAATTGTCTGAGGCAGATTGCAAGTGACTTCAGGTAGAATAAGGTATTATTGATGTAACTGGTACATACACCAATGAGAGGAACAAGAAAAGGTCCAACAAAGCTATTTTGGTGTTGAAGGATAAATCAAATGTACAGCAACAAAGTGGTGGGTAATCAGCCAGCTGTATGGGCAGAACAGGATCTTGAGGTGCAGTGTACTTCACGCTGAGCACTGCTCAGCAGTGCAGTGCTCTTGCAGACAGAAAATGTCTCTGTGGGATGTGTAGGATGTAGGAGACCATTGTCCCTTTGCACTCCACTCTAGAGGCTTGAATTCAGTTTTGGACATCATGGTTTAAGGAATATGTTTCCCTTAAACACAGGACAATAAAGCCTTCCCTGACCTCACAGGGCTCTTCAGCATGTAAACACCTTCAGCAGCAAGAGATGCCAGGGGCCCTCAGCAATGCAAGCTATACCCATGAAGATAGGATAGACCACCACCTGTGCCATGGTAAACAGCACTTTGCCCATCCAGCTATGGTTTGTGTACCAGGCTCCGGTCTGATGACCGACAAGGTGTTCACAGTCTAGGCACTGAGATAACAGGTGAAGGAACAAACAGAAACAAAGCTGTAGGACAGCAAACAAAATCGCCAGCAGTAAGTGATGGTAAATCAGCAGATGTAAGAGCCTTGATGCTCCTCAGCTGAACTCCGCCCAGTCTTTGCTAGATAGACCATTCAGGGGAAGAATCTGTAGGAGAAACTGGTAGCAATGAAGGGGCTGATGACCCAAGCCCACATTTCCAGAAATCCCACCACCCTCAGCTTCTCCTGAACCTCTTGGGCAAACCTGTTCTTCTGGGGCGAAAAGTGCTGCAGCGCTCGGTGCTGCTTTTCAGATCCTGTCCCATGTCCCCCATCCCTCCGGCAGCACTCAGCATCTGCTCCCCAAGCCGGGGCAGGGGCACTCCCCCGCGGGGCACAAGAGGCGGAGGACGCGCTCCCGGATCTGCCTTGTCCTCACCCCGTACACGATGGGGTTGAGCATTGGCGGGACCACGACGTAGAGGTTGGCCAGGAGGATGTGAACGCGACTTGGGATGTGGTGGCCAAACCGGTGCGTGAGAAAGGAGAAAAAGGCGGGCACGTAGAACATGAGGATCACACAGAGGTGAGAGCCGCAGGTGCTCAGGGTTTTGAGACGAGCCTCCGGGGACGGAAGCCGAAAGACCGTCCTGAGGATCAGAGCGTAAGAGACAGCGATGAGCACAACGTCCAGGCCGGAGGAGAGAAGAGCTGTTGTCAGCCCATACCAGACATTGGCTTTTATGTCGGCGCAGGCCAAGCGGGCGATGCCCATGTGCTCGCAGTAGGTGTGGGGCATGACATTGTGTCCGCAGTACGGCAGCCGCTTCAGGAGGAAGATGGGTGGGAACATGATGCAGAACCCCCGGACAACAGCAGTCACAGCTATTTTCCCGATCACCGAAGGGTTTAAGGTTGAAGAGTACCGCAGCGAGTCACAGACAGCCACATACCGGTCAAACGCCATCGCCACCAGAACAGATGATTCCACAATGAAGCTGAAATGGGTGAAGAACATCTGTGTAATGCAGGCATCAAAGGAAATTTCCCTGGCACTGAACCAGAAGATCGCCAGCATTTTGGGCACTGTTGTGGTCGAAAGCATGAGGTCAGCAACAGCCAGCATGGCAAGGAAGAGGTACATGGGCTCATGGAGGCTCCGGTCCGTGATGATGACAAAGAGGAGGACAGAGTTGCCAAACACCGCAGTGATGTACATCAAACAGAAGGGGACAGAGATCCAGATGTGGGACTCCTCCATGCCCGGGATGCCCGTCAGGACGAAGGTGATAGGATCGAAGCTGCTTTCATTGAGCTCATACATGATGCTTCAGTCCTCAGTGTCAGCCTGTGCAAGAAAGAGAAGGGATAAACAATGCCTGGGGAGTCCAGTGTTAGCCCATGACCACCTACAAATGTGTACAAATTGGTGCATACGATGTCCTATTTGCAACTGCCTTCCAACCTGAGCCATTTCTGAAGGCCGAGGGGTTGACTCGCTGTGTTTTGCTGTACAAGGAACCTATTCATTCTTTCCTATCAACCCTACAAACTGTGTCTGTAAGAAAAACATCTTCTCTGTCCCTCCATTTGCACCACAAAACAGGCCAGGTCCTTTTCTATCTCCACTTTATCCACTGTCAGAGAAAGGCTTGTAAAAGTCATAATTACTTGCCTTGTCGCTGACGGCAGGCTATATATCTGTGTGCACCTGGAAAGCCGTGTGTCTTTGTTAGGACTGTGTGTTTCTTCAGGGAGATGAAGTAACACAATGTCTCACTCTGTTACTGAGCAGTGACCAGTTCATTTCTGAGAGGTCCTTGTACAAATATTAAGATAGGAATAAAAACCGTACCAGTACCAATACTGATAAGTATCTTGGATGTGGCTGACATTCAACTCAACCTCTGAAGGTTGTGACCACCCCTGAAACTTCTGCTGGACATGTTACTCCCTGTATTTCCACCTGTATAAACATGTTCACCTGTTTGCAAACACCACAAAGTGCTTTTTGTGCTTCTTCCCCCTCCCACAGGGATTTCAGAGACCCAAACACTGGCAAACACCAAGGGGCAAGGGGGAGAGCTAGGCTGGACTTTCAGCCCACATCCAGACCTTCTGAACAACCTGGAGCAACTCTCTTACCTGGCAGATTCCCTGCCTTTTCCTTCATTCCTTTTCCTCTCCTTTGTAAAGAGGGGCAAAGACACAGTGGGCTAAACAGCATGATCTTTGGACAAAGAAGTGCTGCCCCAAAATGCAAGGCAACAAGTGCTACCAGGGCAGCCAAGTCATAGCAATACTCTGGAGAGATACCCCGAGTGTAGACTTCTGCACTGATGCTCAGCCGACACCAGACCTTTCCAGCCTCTGAGCTCAATCTCCTGCAGTTTTCCCAGTTCCCAAAGTGCCAGGGTAGCCTGAACTCGGAGCACAGTCCTATGGAGGGCTGATCAGCCTAAGGGTATTTTTGCAGATTTGAATAATGCAAACAAGCCAAGCCTGCAGAGTCCTCTGTGGACGCTTTTCCACGAGAAGGTTTTTGAGGAGAAGGAACGCTGCAGGACTGCTGGTTTTAAGTGCTTCCCCCCATTTTGCCCCTGTTTGTAGGCCCACCCCATCCCCTGTACATGTTCTATCATACACTAGAAAAAGCCTAGGCCAGGGTTGGGATGCAGGAAAATTAGTTTGATTTGGACCAAAGCTACACCTTCATTCTTCAGACCTGCTTGCAGCCTGGTTTATTTTTATTGCAAACTGCAGGTATCTAAGTGCAAGACACATTTGCATTTCTAAGCGTTTCCATTAAGAAGGATTCTTGTCCTCTATGAACCGCAAGTCCACTGAAAACATCAGTCAGTATAGAAAAGATCTTCAGCTCATCACAAATATTTATCCAATTGCCTCTTCCACTTTTAAAACCACGTAATTCAACAGAGGTGAATAAAGATAGGCTAGGTCTATGATTGTAAATTAAATCAGCCTGGGAACATTCCCAGGCACCAACGCCAGCCAGCCAGTGCCTGACTGGATATGGTTTACAAAGCAGTTCAGCAAGAGTTTACACCTCCACTTCTTAGTGATATGGAAATATATTTCTCTCACCCGCAGCTTTACTTCCTTTCATTCTTTTCAAACAAGAAAGCATTGCCCCAAACACCAGTGTTTAATATAAAATGACTCACCAAGGGCCAGCCCCAAAGAGGTATGAGGAACCTCAGCCCTGATCAGTGCAGAGCTGCAAGGGAGTGCAAATCCCCGTCTGCGCTGCCGAGGGCTGATGATATTAATCCTTCCCCCTCCTGAATCTCAGAAGGAACATCAGCGCGTCGACTTGTGGAAGTTTAAATTGCTAGTGCATTAAAGATTAACAGCAGTTAACACTCCCAGGTGAGTCAAGATATTTCCTGCTTTTCCATCATTTGCATTGCAAGTGTTTTTACTCTGTCCCTGCCTAGGCACCAGCTACGTCTCCTGACCACGACGAAGACCTGAGAATGAGAACGGCACAGCACGCTGCCCGAGCAGCGCTCCCAGGCTCCAGAGGAGCATCTCTGATGTCTGGGAGTGTTTTATCCCCCACAGGGTGAAAATTGCCTTGTTATACCGATGAAACCTCCCAAAACAGCCTCTGTGTTTTGCTCATGCTGCCATGTGCCTCTGTGGGAGGGGTTCCTCTGCCTGCCTGACTCCAGCCCATGGTCAATGATCTACAAATAACAAAGCCTATGAGTGGCTGTGAGCATAAAGCTGCCTTGATGGTGTTGCAAAACAGAGAAGGCTGCAGAGATTTCTACACAGAATGAACTGCTAGCCTGAACTGGCATCAACTGGAAAAACAGAAACACCACAGTTGCATAATTTATAATATACTGTTATTGCAAAATAATTTTTACAGTACACGATGGTGGAAAAAAAAAACCTGAAACAATAACTCTGTCTATTCAAAAGATGCAAAAAATGAATTAAAGGTGATCTGAAAATACTTTGCCTGCAACCAACGTGTTGAAGACCCATCAATGCAGCAGAAAAAAGGGTCTGAATACATAGGACTGTATGAATGAATGATTTTTTTTCATCCCAGGACCAAATCAAAATGACTGAAAGTAATTGTATTTTTTTGATGAAACAAAGGAGTATGAATTCTATATAACTTGGCCTGCAGTGAAGTGTTCATCATTCAATGATTTCTCATTTTGTTTCAGTGCTGTAGTGCCTCAGGTTCAGAAATAATATGTAACCAATACAGGCAGACAGAAAAGAGATGCCTCTCTGGTTTTTTAGCAGTCATATATAAGGATGGATTGTCTCCCCCCACCAAACTGCCCTGCCCATCGTGTGCTGAGCCCTCGCTGCCGGAGCTCCAGATTTTATCTACCTGGGAAACACCCAGCAAGTTTTTGGATGCTGCTTTTGTGCCATTAATAACAGCAATCGCACTCAGTCCTGCCCAAGTCCCTGTCAATATGTTTGCTCAGGAAGGTGGATTTGCTTCTGAAATATTGCAGTAATTTCCAGTTTAACATCTGCTGCCAGCGAGAGGCCGGATCCGTGCAGTGCCCGCTGGGACAGGCAGGGAAGACACACGAGTACCCCCAGGTCTGGGGGCTGCCCGTGCCTCTGGGGTGTCGATGCCGGTCCAGGGGGATGGAGCCTGGTGCCTCACCGGGGCTCAGGCAGTCCTTGCTGCTGCTGCGGGGTCGGGCAGGAGAAGACCTGTGGTGTGAAGGGCAGGGAGCCTGCAAAAGGGGGGACAAGATATCCCCAGGGAATTCAGCGTGGCACCACGGCAGGGGGGACAAGCCTTGCCCAGGCAGGGCTTGTGCTTTTTTGCTGCTGGTCACTCCTGTGGCAGCCCGAGCCCTCAGCAGGAGATGCTGGGGGGGAGGACGGGACATGCCTGTCCGCCCCCCTATGACGGACAGCAGCGTGAGGCTTTTGAGGGCATCACGAGGAAACTCGGTTTCTGTGGGAATGGTCCAACACTCCTGAACATCTCGGTTTGCAGGACCCAGGACAAATCTTGAGGAGGGCTTGTGTGCCAGAAAACCCACCCGTTTTCTGTCAGCCGGTCTGATAATCATTCTCCTGTCAGACAATGCCTCACGTTTTGGCACCTGCAGGTGCCGGAGATCTTTCCAACCCACGTGTCAAGTTCATCTTATCAGCGTATGGCTTTTAATTTCCTTTTCATTTCTCTCCCTGTGGTTTCTATGGAACAGAGCTGGCCCAAAGCCTTTCTGACCAAGGAAGAGCTGTTCCACTTAGCTGTTAGAAACAGGGAGGAATTTGGATTTCATAGATGTCACATCAGAGGGTATTTTTAAGAAAAGGTGGGGTACTCTTTAGCCACACACTAATTAAAGAGGAAGCTGAAAATCCAGGTGTCTTCCCAAAAAATGTCTCTACCGCTAGTGAGGGATAACATATCTCCAGAGGACACTACAAAAATATTAAAGTTACAGGTTAAAAATGTTTTATTCTTGCAAAAACTCATATACATAAGGGCAGACACCAGAGAAGAGAAGAGCACGGCTTGTCCTCTGCGTTGCAGGGACCCAGCAAACAGGGGGAAGAACTGAGCCGTCGCTGTGCCTTGAGGGTGGATCCAGCTTGCCCAGCACAATGCCAGTGAGGAGCTGCAGCCCGGGCAGGGGCTGCAGGCACAACCTGCCCTCCTGGCAGCAGAGCCCAGACTGCCAGCACGTTCATGTCTGAGCAGTGGCCCCAAAGCTGCCATGCACCAGGCAGTAAGCACCAAAGAGCTGCCCGTGCTGCAAGGGTTGAATTGCCTGCTCCACCTCAGGTACCTGGAAACTCTTTCTTTATACTGCAATTTCTTGTTGTCTAGAAAGGAGGAGATGTGATAACAGCCTGCAAACGTGTGACAGATTACTGTGAACTGGCAGGGGTGCTGCTGTCCCTGGGGGAGTCCAGAAACAAAGAACAGTATTTATTACTGGGGTCGGACACTGGGAAAACATTAGGAAGTTAAAGTCAGAGGTGAACACTTCCAGAGGGAATGGAGTCTGCATCTCTGGGGATTTAAAAAATCAGGTTAGGCAAATGCTGATCAGGAATGGCATAAAACTGAAAGCAGAGACAAACACAGGTCAGAGGTCTCCACCCTGGAAACTTGTATTTTGGCTGCCAAGCAAGCCAGGCATGGGAAGGGCAGAGAAGCAACTCCTCCGTGCCAACCCCTTGCCGTATCCATTCATCAATGTTACCCAATTCTGTCATGGCACTTCCAGGATGCTGCCTGAAGAACTGACTCACCAAAAGCACGCAGGTGACCTTCAAGGCAGAGTCTGACAGTACCACAACAGCACAGGCTGCAGGGTCCAAGGCCCAAAGAGCATCATCTCTTGGAGATGTGTACACCTTGGACACCAGAGCCTTTCCCCCACCTACAGCGATGACAGCAATGGTGTAAACATCTGGGGAACAGCAGCAGAAAGCATCAGCGCACAACCCCACAACTGGACCTAGTCCAACGCGATCCCTAGGAACTGGCTTGGCTTCCAATGGGGATTGGTGGAAGCGAGAGCTGACACCCAAAGTGGGGCGTCCTATGTCAGTCCCTTGAAAGCCACAAGCGACGCATGGCTGGGGTCTGGTCTGACAGCTGTTGCCCCCATGCTCCTGGCCGGTGGGTGTCCAGCCATGCTGGGGGCTGCAGCAGGGCTGGTCCACCAGCATTCACACCTTCTCTTGCGTAAGCAGTGGAGCAGGGGTGCATATCATGTGTTTTTCTGGTTCTTCCCCTCTAGCGGCAGGACTGCAGGCAAGCAAACAGAAATTGTTGAGACTGCCAACCTGTAAATGCAGCGGATTCACCCACCAGGCTGCAGATGGCATCATCTGAACCACCTCATCCCCCAACAGCTGGCAGAGAAATAGGGCACAGTCAGGGAAGGAGCCGCTGTCTGCAGTAGAAGATGAATAGCTCCTGAAAGTGCTCATTTTCCTCCGCTGGTGCCTGAAATGACTACTACATGAAAAGATATTTTAAGTTAAGTGAGTTTAATCTGTCTCAAACATTCACGTGCATATATGGAAGAAGGTTCTGTTTGCTTTCCAAGTTTTTCCCTACAAAAAATGACACCCCAACTTATATCCTCTGTCACTTATTTAAACAAACCACAGTTTTAAAGATCAAAGAGTAATCTTGCCAAGAAGTAAATGGGAATTATATTTGTTTCAGAAACTATTGGGCAGTCATTTATTTCAGCACTTCAAAATGTTTTAGCAGCTAAAGTATTTCT